>NC_134265.1:199421405-199741583 GCF_031893055.1 Leptodactylus fuscus
TTCTCGTAGTATTGTTGCAACATTCTCCTTGAGTTTTCTTCAATGTTGTTCCAATCTGTTTCAATCCCCATTTGGATTTTGCTCTTGACGCTGTACAAATGATGTATAAGATGGTTCCTCAGTCGCTCTGAAGTCCTGTGACATAAGTTTCGTGCATAGTGAGTATTATAGGTGTGTAGGATAGGATTTTTGAGCCAGAGTCCTTTGGGAATTAATTTCTCTTTTTTGCATTTGGATAGGAAGAAGATGTCACTGTCCAGTTGTGCCCGTTTCTTCAGAAGTGTCTTTAGGTCCATAAATATCCGGTAGATTCTGGTATCATCCATTTTGTAAAAGAAAAAATATATATCCTTGTACCGTGTTAGCCAGTGGATATGAAATGAAAGAAATTTTCTGAGAGAAGTCCTCAGTAGTTGATACCTGGTACTAAGGGGGAATTTCAGAGACAGAAGAGATCGCCTCATATGGGAATTTAAACTTATGAAGACCTTTCGCACTCTCCAACAAGGTTTAAACAGGGCCCAGGGTTTTATGGCCTTTTATAACCACTAGACACCACATCACTGATCAAAGAAGCCATAAACCCAGAGAACTTTCCTGTGAACTGATATGTGTTTTGTTTTTGTTTTTTTTTAAAACAGTTTATGTTCGGTTTTCCATCTATTTTGCATCTAACACTCCATTTCTCTGTATATATATGCCTACCTTCAGACATTGTGTTATACCATCCTGATGAAGGAACCTTTATAGTAGTCCCGAAAGCTTGAAATATGTGATCAAAAAACTTTTTGAGTTAGCCATTAAAAAAGGTATCAACTACTGAGGACTTCTCTCAGAAAATTTCTTTCACTTAAAAAATGTGAGTGATTCAAACACTATCTAAAAGCAAAGATGTTAGTTGGCAAAACTTCCTTTTAACACTGTATAAGCATGTATTAGTTCATTGGGAAGAGGAAAATGTTTGTTTTTGTACCGTGTTAGCCAGTGGTTATGAAATATAAAAAAAAACAAAAAACTTGCAAGTCTTCAGTAGGTGATACCTTTTTTTAATGGCTAACTCATAATGATGACAGAATATGATGTTTCGAAGCTTACTCTGGGGCTTCTTCTTCATCAGATATATCTAAAAACACTTTTTGCAGGCTGCATATTTATCTATAACTGGGCACAGGGCTAGGATTTCAGGAGGGGGGGGAGGAAGAGGCTTATTACTATATACATATAAAAACAAATAATCAATTGCCAGTTCCCAGATTCTTTATCTTTATGGCTGTCTTAGTGATTTGTATAAAAAGCCATAAACCCAAGTGATGTGTTCATTCCATTGTCCTGAGTTTTAAGTAGGGTCATGTACTTGTACTCATAAATCAGTCGCTGTTTTCTTGATTTAAAATTCCCTCTTAAAATCAAAATTTTCATGTCATTGGTGAAATTATGATCTTCCTGGCAGAAATGTTTTGGCACGGGAAGGTCTATTCTCTGTTGTTTAATTGTATGGCGATGGGAATTGATTCTCATTCTGAGTTTCTGGCTGGTCTCTCCAACATATAGATTTTCAGTGGAACATTTGGTGCACATGATCAAATACACTACATTAGGTGTGTTACAGGTGAACATACCTGGGATTTTGTATTCCCTGTTAGAGTTTGGTATCTTTATCCTGTCATTGGTCAGTATGTTTATCCTGTCAGTGGTCAGTATGCGAGTGCAGGTTTTGCACCTTTTCTGTCCACATGGAAATGTTCCTGTGTTGGTTGGAGGTGACAGTGAGCTGCTCACAACCATATTCCTGAGGTTTGGTGGCTGTCTGTAGCACAGGAGAGGGGGGTCTGGAAATATGGATTTTAGACAGTGGTCTTTTTGCAGTAGTGGATGTAATTTGTGTGTGATTCCTCTCAGCGTCTCCAAGTGGGGTCCAGAGTAACCTTCGAAACGTCATATTCTGTCATCATTATGAGTTAGCCATTAAAAAAAGGTATCACCTACTGAAGACTTGCAAGGGTTTTTTTTTTTTTTTTTTTTTATATATTTCATTGGGAAGGGGAGACATGTTGCCGGCATTTGTGATGGGCATTTAGCTTTTGGCAGAACAGAAGGGCAGGCCTGTCTAAATCCATAAATAATTGAATTTGTATGAGAGACTTTACACAGTTCTTTCTTACTTTTCATTAAACTTGTACATGTGGCACTAAAGTGCTTGAATGTGTTTTGGAATATATCTTGATGGCTGGATTTATATATTGAGACAATTGATGACCTTACCAAGGCAGTATGAAGCAACTGAGGTGACAGCATTTTATCTTCTATCCAAATTGTTGTATTCTTCTTTCCTTTTGTTTTATGTTTAGTAACATGATTTGTTTGGGGTTTTTTTAGTCAATATTGTCAATGTTCTATGTTTTTGCAGGGAAAATACAAGCAGTGTTTTTAGCAAAAAATGCTTATTTTTCAAATAATGATTTTAACACCTGAAATTTACCCCTGCTCATTTATGGCCATGTTCCATTTCCAGATTTGTTATCGTTGCACTTTACCAAAAGTCAGACTCACTTGGACAATGATAAAATGTGTACAGTTTTGTTCTGTAACTTACAGTGGGTACGGAAAGTATTCAGACCCCTTTTAAGTTTTTCACTCTGTTTCATTGCAGCCATTTACTAAAACCAAAAAAGTTAATTTTATTTCTCATTAATGTACACTCAGCTCTCAGAAAAAAACAGAAATGTAGATATTTTTTGCAAATTTATTAAAAAAGAAAAACTGAAATATCACATGGTCATAAGTTTCAGTATTGAATATTTGCACCCTTTTGAGCTAGAGTTTTTCACATCTGACCTGGGGATCCTCTGCCATTCTTCCTTCCAGATCCTTTCCAATTCCATCAGGTTGGATGGTGAACGTTGGTGGATAGCCATTTTCAAGTCTCTCCAGAGATGCTCAATTGGGTTTAGGTCAGGGCTCTGGCTGGGCCAGTATGAATGGTCAGAGTTGTTCCAAAGCCATTGCTTTGTTATTTTAGCTGTGTGCTTAGGGTCATTGTTTTGTTGGAAGGTGAACCTTCAGCCCAGTCTGAGGTCCAGACCACTCTGGAAGAGGTTTTCTTCCAGGATATCTCTGTACTACGCATTTATCTTTCCTTTAGTTGTAACCAGTCGTCCTGTCTCTGCATATGAAAAACACCCCCATAGCACAATTTTATTTCTCATAGTCTGGAAGTCCTTCATGTGTTTTTGGCATACTCTATACTGACTTGCACTGAGGAGAGGCTTCTTTCGGGCCACTCTGCCATAAAGCCCCGACTGGTGAAGAGCTGCAGTGATAGTTGACTTTGTGGAACTTTCTTCCATCTCCCTACTGCATCTCTGGATCTAAGCCACATTGATCTTTTGGGTTCTTTACCTCTCTCACCAAGGCTCCTCTCCCACAATTGTTCAGTTTGGATAGACAGCCAGATCTAGGAAGAGCTCTGGTCATCCCAAACTTCTTCCATTTAAGGATTATGGAGGCCACTGTGCCCTTAGGAACCTTAAGTGCTGCGAAAATTCTTTTATAACCTTGGTCAGATTTGTGCCTTGCCACAATTCTGTCTCTGAGCTTCTTGGGCAGTTCCTTTACTGCATGATTCTCATTTCCTCTGACATGCACTGTGAGATGTGAGGTCTTGTGTTTCCCCGAAAGTAGGACACCCCCAAAAGTAAGGCATGCGGGGTTTCTGTTGAATTGCCTAATATAAGGCATGCCTGGCAGTGGTGGGGGGGGGGGCTTAGCGGGGATTCTGCTGCTGCCTTTGCTATCCATGCTGCTGAAGGATGGGCTCTCCCAGCTCATCCCAGAGGCAGAAGCCGGCATACAGAAGAGGCAGCAGCCAGCTTTCCTGTGCACACGGAGCACAGAACACGGCTGCTGTGTCAGTGAAGTGGGGATCGCTAAGCCCCGCCCTTCACTGCCGGGACGAACAGCAGCACCAGCGCTGCTAGGAAGATGGGAAAGGTAAGTATGATACCTTCTCCCCCTCCCCTACACTACACTACCTACAACCGACAGTCATGCTGACGCTCCACTAAGGAAGTGCAGGCATGACTGCCGGTTGTAATAAGACGTCCCCCGAAAATAAGACAGGTCCTATATTTAGGGCGACAATTTAATATAAGACACAGTCTTATTTTTGGGAAAACACGGTAGACAGGTGCGTGCCTATCCTAATCAAGTCCAATCAGTTTAATTAAACACAGCTGGACCATTGAAGGAGTAGAACCATCTCAAGGAGGATCAGAAGAAAATGGACAGCATGTGAGTTAAATATAAGTGTCATATGAGCAAAGGGTCTGAATACTTATGACCATGTGATATTTCAGTTTTTCTTTAATAAATTTGCAAAAATATCTGCATTTCTGTTTTTTTCTATCAAGATGGGGTGTTCAGTGTACATTGATGAGAAATAAAATATATTTTTTTTATTTTAGCAAATGGCATCAATGAAACAGAGTGAAAAACTTAGGTCTGAATACTTTCCGTACCCACTTTATCTTTCTTTAGCACTGTATAATCATGTATTAGTTCAGTGGGGAAGGGGAGACATGTTGCTGCCAAGCATTTGTGATGGTTATTTATCTTTTGGCAGAACAGAAGGGCAGGCCTTTCTAAATCCATGAATATTTTAATTTGTATGGGAGACCTTACACAGTTCTCTCTTACTTTTCATTAAACTTGTACATGTGGCGTAAAGTGGTTGAATGTGTTCTGGAATATACCTTGATGGGTGGGTTCATATGTTGAGACAATTGGCGACCTCACTAAGGTAATATTAAGCAACTCAGGTGACAGCATTTTATCTTCTATCCAAATTGTTGTATTCTCCACACACACACACTTTTTTTTTTCTGTTATGTTTAGCAACATGATTTTGTCTTTGTGTTGTTGGCATCGATCTGCCTATATTCAGCAAATTGTTGCTGTCAATGGTTTGCCTGCTCCGGCGTTACGGCAGCTATTAAGCTGTCCTGCTGCTGAACTTGTTCCTCACGCCGTGCATGTGGTTGTTTCGGCATCTCAGCAGGTCGCTGGGACGCCATTTAATGAGTGTGTTGTTGGCGTCTTTGATCCCCCTCAACTCGGCTTGAGGAGAATTCTGCTGACTTCTGGCTCCTTCATAGCTCTCGTTGTTTTAGAATTTTGCTACAAATTAGATTTTTTCTCCCGGTATGTTTAAAAGTAGTAAACTGCCAATTTGGATTAAAGGTGTTTTCCCATCCAGTTTGTCAGCACACTACCTGGAGCAGATCAGATAATATGCAAATGCATGTACACAATGGACTGAGGGTTAGCTATGTATTTACACAGAGATAACAGACCAGGCTTTATCAGAACCTGAGATAAGCTGCTGCAAGAGCAGTTTAATATAGTGTGTACATAAATTCATAAGTCATGAAGCCATGTCATTTACTGAGATAAAAAGTAGCCTATGTGTTAATCCAGATTACAAACTATCTATGTTCCAAATTTCATTCAATTCCCTTCAGCCGTTTTTGCGTGATTGACTAACAAACATCCACTTTCACATTTTAGTAGGATAGGATTGTCAATGTTCTATTTTTTTGTAGGGAAAATACAAGCAGTGTTTTTAGGAAAAAAATCTTTTTTTTTCAAACAATTATTTTATCACACAAAATATACCCCTGCTCATTTATGGCCATGTTATATTTCTAGATTTGTTAAAGGTGCACTTTACCAAAAGTCAGAATGACTTGTGCAATAATAAAGTATGTACAATTTTGTTCTATAACTTATAGCCCCAAAATACAATTCTGTTTGTTTGTTTTTGTTAAAGTGTATGCTTACCATAATGTGTTGACAGTGTATCTTAGGGTCCAAAAGGGGCTCATAGAAGTATCTAACCACATGCTAAACAAATGTCTCACTGAATTCTGGACAGCCTTAGCACTGAGAGGATGGTTGTTTCCTTATGATCACTACATTGTTAGATTTTCGCCATAAACCTTCTATGTAAATGTGATGGTTGTTGGTTTTATGTTGGGAGAGGGGAATTTAATGTCCTGGATTGTTTTGAAGTGGTTTTCCTATAGACATCACCATGCTTTTGTTTGGTTTGTTTTGGCCATTAAAATTTAACATCTTTGTAAATATAAAACGTGATTAGTGATGACAGTTTATGATCTGGCATTTGTCCAAAATCCAGTCTTTACATACATAAGAAAATTATTAAATGGTCTCCCTGCTTGATAAACCTATCGACCTTAACAAAATCATAGCTTGGTTTCTGACCAATCCAAGAACATAAAGTTGCTGGCTTCTTGGTTGTATCAATGGACCTAAAAGCAAGATTGAAGCCCTTTGGATCCCACACTTAACCTGGACTCTTCTTTATGATATAGTTCCAGTTTGTAGCAGTCCTGGTTTCCTGCTCCCTCCACTACTATTTAAAAAAAAATAAATCCCAAAACACAATGGTGGCAGGCTGTCAATGGTAGGACAAGTACCGTATATACTCGAGTACTAGCCGAGGCCCCTAATTATACCACAAAAATTGGGAAAACTTATTGACTCGAGTATAAGCCGGGGGGGGGGGGGGGAGAGATATGCAACAGCTACTAGAAAATTTCAAAAATTAAAATGGTCGGAGTTTTTGGGTGCAATAGATTCTGGGTGCTGGGGAGGGGGAGGGGGTGTTTTGGTTGTCTGTCTGCCCCTTCCCTGAGCTTGAAGACTGAGTTGTTTTTTTTTCCCCCACTTGGAATTCAGCCTGGCTGAATATAGGGGATCTGCAGTGCTCCTATTAACCGCTTCCCGACGGAACAGGATTCAGTAGACCGGGCACTTTCAGACACAGGGATACCTAATGTGTTTGTGTTTCACAGTCATTTTCTACTTTTATATATATATATATATATATATATATATATATCTATATATATATATATATATATATATATTTTAACATTAAAGTTTATTGAAGATTTTTCAAAGGGATTTTTTACAACAAAGGGGTAACCGGGAGGGAAGGGGAGAAGACCAGGGGCAATAATCCAGGTCTGGAGGGGGCCAAGGGAGGGGAGGGGGTAAGGGGGGCAAGCAAAATCTCAGACTCAGCAGAGTCAAAATATACAAAAGCATAAAACAGAAGCTTGTCAATCAACAGTATCAGCAAATGCAAAGAAACAGGTACACAAGACCCAAGGACACAAACAGACAGCATTCTCACAAGGATACAGAGGGAAAGAGGGATTGGGAGTTGGCAGAATAGTAGAAGTAGTCCCAGAGCAACCAAGTCTGACGGTGATGCCCTTCATCGGGTCGAAGCTGGGCCATTAAATTCTCCATAGTGCGTAAATGCAGGAATTCCTTCAGCCAGGAAAGGAGTGGGGGGGGGGGATATCTGGGACTTCCAGAGTCTGGGGATAACAGATCTGGCAGCTACCAGCATAAACTCCAAGGGCCTGTGGATCAACTTTCTAAATTTGCACGTGAACAAGGAGAGGAGAAGAGAAGCGGGATCATCTTTTAGATCTACCCCTGTAACCTGATGAATAACCCACCTAACCCCAGTCCAGAAAGGGTGCAGGAGGGGGCATCCCCACCAAATGTGGGCCATCGTGCCTTGAGCAGATAGACATCTCCAGCACCTATCAGATGTGGAGGGATAAATAGCATTGAGGAGAACCAGAACTCTGTACCATCTGGAGAGGATTTTATAGTTCATCTCCTGGGCTCTGCAGGATATCGAGAACTTATGGCATGCAGTGAAGGCTGATGACCACACACCCAGCGGGAACGAGACCCCCAACTCCCAACAAAGGCCGGGAGAGGAGCTTCAGGATCATCCAGAAATACCTCATACAGAAGAGAGATGGTGTGGGCAGGAGGGGACAAGGACAGACAAAGACGCTCCAGAGGGAGTAGAGGCCTGTGAAGATCATTAGAACGTTTCAAAGAAGAATAGACATGGGAGAGCTGGGAAAGGTGCCAACACGAGAAGACAGAATCGGGACGCAGAGAACGGGCCAACAGATTCGCACGCGGGAGAAGCGAAGAGGACGAGGTGACATGTCGAAAACGGAGGACCGGATCGTCGACCGAATGACCCAGGAAGGGGGAGTCGAGCGCAGCAGGGAAATCTTTATTACCCGATATCGGAGTCAGCGGCCCGTCGTTTCTAAACAGCTTCCTCATGTCCCCATACATATGACACACCCCAAGCGTTTGGCGCGATACGAAGGGGAGAGGGAAGACTCTATCCTCCATCCAGTATTTTTTGTGCAGCCAAGGGAGGACGGTAAGAGGAAGGGGGCTCAGAGAACCCTCCAGGGCGACCCAGAGTTTAGAACAGGGGGCATGGTGCCAGTCGAGGATACGTGTCGCAACCACAGCAAGATAATACTTCGCACAATCCGGGACTGCCAGGCCGCCGCTCCGTTTTGACTGAGACAACGTCGCCCGAGCAATGCGCGGCGGTTTCGAACCCCAAATAAACTTATTGAAGGCCTGCCCCAGAACAGAGAAAAAACGCGATGGGAGAAGGCAAGGAACAGTCTGAAACAGATACAGTAATCAAGGAAGAGCGTTCATTTTCAAGAGATTGATACGTCCCAGCCACGAAAGACCCTTGGTATCCCAATGCTCAAGATGCACACCAAGATACTTGATGGAACCACGCAACCATGAGAATGGAAAAGAGGAGCGCAGGGAACCGAGGACCGACGCTGGCAAGGAGACATCAAGAGCAGAGCTTTTGGACAGGTTGAGCTTGTAATTGCTATAAAAACTATAGGTGTTGATTTCCCGAAGGAGTGAGGGGAGCGAGGTAAAAGGCTGGGTAACAAAAAGGAGGACATCGTCTGCGAATGCAGAGACCTTAAGGTGCATGTCCCGAGCTCTCAGACCTTTGATGTCAGGGTTATTTCTGATAGCTACCAGAAGATGCTCCATGACCAAAGCATACAAAAGTGGGGAGAGGGGGCAGCCCTGTCGCGTACCATTGCGGATAGTGAAAGGGGAGGAGAGAGTGCCGTTAACTCTGACCTGCGCCATGGGGGAGTTGTAGAGTGCCCAAATGCGAGTAAGAATAGCAGGACCAAGACCAATCTGGGATAGAGTAGCCTCCAGAAAACTCCAGTCCACCCTGTCAAAGGCCTTCTCTGCATCCAGGGAGAGCAACAACATGGGAGTTCTTGACCTCTGAGCATGATGGATCGCAGAGAAAGCCTGCGATCCATCACGGGCCTCCCTGCAGGGAATGAAACCCACCTGGTCAGGATGAACAAGGTCCCCCATGTGCGGGCACAGACGATTTGCGAACAGTTTAGCATACAACTTGGCATCCGTATTAACAATTAAGAAATAACTTGGCATCCAACAATGGAGGGACTAGCTCCATCTTCAGGGCTTTAAAGAAACGAGCCGTGTAGCCATCTGGGTCAGGGCTTTTGCCCCCTGGAAGAGAGGAGATGCCCTCCTCCAGCCCCTGAGTCGAAAAAGGCGCTTCAAGCAAGGACACCTCACTCGGTAATAAAGAGGGAAGAGCAGTGGAGGCAACATATTGCGAGAGTGAGAGGTTAGCGGAGGGGGCTGGATGGACAGATCCCGGCGGGGGCAGGCGGTAAAGCGAAGCATAGTATTCTTGAAAGGCTGAGGCGATGTCGGTAGTAAGGTGGGTAAGGGCCCCGGAGGACTTCTTGACGGCTAGTACATGGGTGGACGCTCCACGCTCCCTCACCGCCCTCGCCAAGAGACGCCCCTCTTTATTACCCCATTCGTAAAAAGAGCACTGGCCAAGCTGTCGCAAATGTTGCTGTTTGAGCTCAAGCAAGGACCTGAGCTCCTGACGGGTGGCCGTCAAGGAGGCCAGGGTCGATTGCTGTAACGACTGTTTGTTGGGCTTCAAGAGACGCTAGGTCAGCCAAAAGGGAGCAGAATTTAACACCCACCTCTCTCTTCAGACGCGCACCGTGTTTCATCAAAACTCCACGGAGTACACACTTCATAGCCTCCCAACGGACAGGAGGAGAAGTGTTGTCTCGAGTGATCCTGGAGGAAGTGGGATATAGAAAGCCTCAAGTCCTCCAAGCACTGGATGTCAAGGAGGAGCGATTCATTAAGTCTCCAGGTGTTGGCACACCTCCCAGAAGAAGAAGGGGAACATAAAGCACAAAAGACAGGAGAATGGTCAGAAAGAAAGGCAGAATCGATTCTAGCAGTGGTCACAAGGGAGAGAAGGTCGTGCGAGAGGAAAATATAGTCAATTCTACTATAAGAGTTGTGTGGAGGAGAAAAGAAGGAATAATCCCTGTCAAACGGGTGGAGGATCCGCCAAGCATCACACAGCAACATGGAATTCAGAAGTCTCCTCACCTTGTTCAGCGCCCCGTAGGATATTTGTGATCTACCTGCTGAGGTATCAAGTAAGGGGTTAAGGGGAAGATTAAGATCACCACAGGCAATTAGTTGACCCTTGGCGAAGGACTGCAGGGCAGCCAAGGTGGATAGGAGAAAAGGAACCTGCTCAGAATTAGGGGCATAAATGTTAGCAATAGTGTAAATTGAGCCATAAATCTCACAGATCAGGAACAAGTACCTAGCATCACCGTCAGACTTAGTATCCAAAATCTTAACAGGCAAATTTTTATGAAAGAATGTGGCCACTCCACGGACTTTGCCCAACTGGCTACTACAGTGGAACTACTGCGGGAAGTACCGATTCTTAATCACAGGGACATGGTCAGACGCAAAGTGCGTCTCCTGTAAACAGAGAATCTGCACTTTCCGTTTATACGTGTCGTACAGAACCTGAGAACGCTTTTCCGGGACATTAAGGCCCTTAACATTAAAGGAGGAGATAGGGATATCCGCCATTGAGGAGAGGTACAGAGGGGGGGGGTACAAACACAAGGAGCAGGCAAAGACTAACGGGGAAGACAAACAAACAAACAGGTACACCACAAGAGACGGACAGGCAGGCTTAGACGGGACTGACAGAGAAAAACACAGTCAAACAAATAAAACAAACACAAAAAAGAAAAAGAACAGAGCAAGAAGAGGGATGAAATAGACCTTCTGGTAGAACTATAACTGAGGGGGGGGGGGGGGTAGGAGCACGAGTCCCCAAAGGGCCCCGTGCAGCAGGGACCAAACTATGTGGGAGCAAGGAAGGAAAGCCACAAGATGGAAAGCAATGGCAATAAACAAAGCTGAACAAAGAAAAAGAGAAAAATAGAGACGAGCCACTCCAGCTCCGGCAAAATAAACAAATTGAATCTAAGTCAAGACAACATAGGGTTCAAAAGTAAACCTGAAAAACAGAAAACCATGGGCATGCATGAAAAGACCGTATAGAGACAAGTCCAGGTCAGGGCGGGAGTTCCCGGCCCGTAGGAAGCTGGCGGCGGTGGTGTGATCGTTGAGAACGAGGAGGATCAGGAGCACTGAAGTCCATCGCATCCCATTGAAGGCGGAGCGGACCAGAACGATTGGGGTCTGCCAGCAGGGAGGAGGAAGGCCCAGAGAGTGCAGGAAGCTTTGGAGGTCGTCTGGATGAGCTAGAGACAAGATACCATCTCGCTGGCGAACTTGTAGAGAGAACGGGAAACCCCATCGGTAAGGGATCTTGCGTTCTTGCAACATGGATAAGAGGGGTTTCAAAGCTGTTCGCTGACGGAGAGTGAACCTGGATAAGTCTGGAAAAATGGATAAGGAGGCGCCCTCAAAGTCCACGGACTTACTGTCCCTGACCTTATGCATGATCTCTTCTTTAACAGCATAAAAATGAATCCTGCAGATAACGTCTCTAGGTTTAGCTGGGTCCGCATTACGAGGACGGAGGGCACGGTGAGCACGGTCCATTTCGATATGGGAGTCAGGAGGGTGGCCCAGCAGGGAGTTGAAGGTACCAGTAAGAGTAGACACCAGATCCACTGTTTGAACGGATTCCGGGAGACCGCGGATGCGGATGTTGTTGCGGTTCTCAATAACGTCTAAATGGGAGGCAAAATGACAGACTTGAGAGGAATGCAACAGCGTTTGTTGCTGCAGGGTATCCAGAGAGGCATTAGTAGAGGTCCGAAAGTCTTCCAGCGCCTGTACCCTATGTTGCAAGTCAGTGATATCAGCTTTGACTACTCTCAGATCCTGGCGCCAGGCATGTTTCAAATCACTTGCAAGACTGTCCATGTCCCTCCTGCTCAGGGCAAGAAGAGCCTGTAGTTCTGGGAATCTTTGCAGGGTAAGGGCCGCTTCCTCCGGCGGTGGAAGGCGAGACAAAAATGGGGGTGTATCTGCACGCAGGGCGGTCGGGGTCACAGCAGGCCTAGGGTGCCTTTTGCAAGTGTCCGGGGGGGACAGGTCCTCATCAGAGGAGTGATCAGAGTCCAGTAAGGGGCAACTGTGGGAGGGTAAAGCAGGGTTGAAGAGGGGTCTCTTATGTGAGGGGCCCGCGCTACGCTCCGGATCCTGACTTTCGGGTAGCCAAACATCGCTGCGGAGCAGAGGGGGGGGGGGTCATATGGGGGGGGTTGTTTGCATTGACCTCTGTGTGTCCCCAAGAGCAGAAATCTGCGTGGCTTTGGAGGGGAGCCGTGGCGCCCCGGCTGCCGCTGATCCCAGATGAGCTCCAGCCTCCAATGAGACAGGGGACCGGGTAGGAGGAAGGATGGGTCTCAGGGCTCCTGGCAGGGCAGACAGTACCTTAGGTGGAGCTGAGGCATTGTCAGTAGGCCCCGGAGAAGTGGCATCCCCGCAGCTCAAGTCCGGCGGCAATGTAGAAGAGCTGCCGTGCTGTTCCTGTGAGCGCACTAGCGTAGGAGGAGGGAAGGAAGATGGCGCCCGCCGAGCAGTGCGGGCCTCTTCAGGAGCCGGAGTCCGCTGCCCTGGAAGCGGGGTCAAGAAGGTGGAGATGGATCCATCGGGGTGCAGGGTAGGTAAGGGTTCTCCTGGGTGCCTCCTGGAGCCAGTTTTGCCCATATTGACGGCAGAAGCACCGGTAAAAGCCAGAGCATGGAGCGGAGCTTTCAGACCAAGCGACCGCTCGCATGCATGCCAAGCCACGCCCCCTCCTTTTATATGTATTCTAGGGAAAGGAGTGATTTAGAACTTTTATTTACCTTATTTTTTTATTTTTTTTTTAGAGCTTTTTTTTTTCTTAACTATTTTATGGGAGATTCTATACATTACTATTGAGGCTAGTCAAAATTTTTTTTTTTTTTTTTTTTTTGCTTGATTCAAGTATAAGCCGAGGGGGGCTTTTTCAGCACAAAAACTGTGCTGAAAAATTCGAGTATATAAGGGAATATGCTCTGTGTCCCCAAATGTCCTCTCCTATGTGCCTGGAAATGGTCCAGATAGAGACGGGTGTGTAATAAAGGTACCATCTGTGTTTGGATGAAGAACAAGGAAACTGGGAGATGCTCCTGCTTATTTGCTGATCATCCCATGCTCTGGTGGCCTGTATTGGCTTGCCAGAGCCAATTTAGTGCCTTTCTATAACCGCTGCTCCTAACAGCAAGGTGAGAACAACCTAAATGGTGAGCATGTCATCAAGTGACCATTCTTCTCTGTTTATTGATGTCCTCACCTCTTAGAGAGCAAAATGTCATTGAATGTGTCTAACGTTCAACAATTTCTCACCAAGATGTACACTAAATAAAAGTAGCATCTGAAAGACTTTTTTTTTTTTGGCCAGTAAGGGAAGCATTTCACACAATGTCTATTCAGATAAACACCAGTAATCATTTACATATCTGCTTGACACTTAACTGCAAGCACAACTTTATCGCAAACAGACATTTCTATTTGGGTGTGTTTCCCCCCCCCCCCCCCCCAAGATAGGTTATCTACTAGTTAGCGGAAAAATGAAGCGAGCGGTTCCCATTGAAGTCAATGGGAGCCATTTTGGCAGGCGGATTTTGAGATGGATTCCGGGAGATTCTTTACATTACTATTGCGGCTAGTCATAGACTAAGTGACCATTAAGTAACCATCAAGTGACCATTCTTCTCTGTTTATTGATGTCCTCACCTCTTAGAGAGCAAGTTTAGAGACCAGTTTAGTCAGTGGACTTATCACCCAATTCATTATTTGTACGGTGACCTGACTCTCGGTGCCTCTCTCTTCTCTGTTGGCGTGGCAATAGGCCAGTAACCTCGGAGGGGGAGGGGGAGTGATTTGCCGGCAGTTCACGCTTTTGGTCCTGTTTACAATATACTGTTTTGGAAAAAAGCCACTGTTGATTAGGGAGTGAGGGTTTCAATATCCAATAGGGAACATATAGGTGTACATACAATTTCCCCTCCCTATATATTTCCTCACTTTTGTACGTAATTGAGCAGGTGTTACACAATCTTTTTGTAGTCATAGACTAGCCGCAATAGTAATATTCCTATGACAGGCCTGGGAGCCTTCAGTAGGCTCTCAGCAGTCATAGGAACAGGTTGGCTCCTGCAACCTCGGCGCGCAGGATCCAGCTTGCAACTTTTCAGGTATGGGGCTGGTGGGGACCGTCTCCGGGGGATATTTTTAAACTTTGAGGGGGGGATTTTAAGTACTAATGCCCATGATCAGAGAAGACTGATTGTGGGCATTAGCTCTGGAGTCTCCGCTGCATGTTACAGCAGAGACCTGGCTGCTATGGCAACCGCTCTGAAGTAGAGCACTCACCATTAGCTTTACAGACCAGGCATCTGCTGTAAAAGAGCGCCAGGTGCTGGGGAGGGTTTTAGATTAGAGATGAGCGAACAGTGTTCTATCGAACTCATGTTCGATCGGATATTAGGCTGTTCGGCATGTTCGAATCGAATCGAACACCGCGTGGTAAAGTGCGCCATTACTCGATTCCCCTCCCACCTTCCCTGGCGCCTTTTTTGCTCCAATAACAGCGCAGGGTAGGTGGGACAGGAACTACGACACCGGTGACGTTGAAAAAAGTAGGCAAAACCCATTGGCTGCCGAAAACATGTGACCTCTAATTTAAAAGAACAGCGACGCCCAGCTTCGCGTCATTCTGAGCTTGCAATTCACCGAGGACGGAGGTTTCCGTCCAGCTAGCTAGGGCTTAGATTCTGGGTAGGCAGGGACAGGCTAGGATAGGAAGGAGAAGACAACCAACAGCTCTTGTAAGAGCTAAATTCCAGGGAGAAGCTTGTCAGTGTAACGTGGCACTGACGGGCTCAATCGCCGCAACCCAGCTTTCCCAGGATCCTGAATGGAATACACTGTCAGTGTATTCCCGTATACCCGATATATACCCCGATACCCGTTCCAACGGTGTGCCCCCCCACCTTCACCCCAGAAATACCCTGCAAGTCCCCTAGCAATAGAATTGGGGCTATATACACCCACAATTTTTACTACTGGTATACAGTGCCATTGTCTGACTGGGAATTCAAAGAATATATTGGGAATACAAATACCCTCATTTCTTGCTACTGCCATATAGTGCCAGTTTCTGACTGGTAATTCAAAGAATATATTGGGGTTACGTGCACCCACAATTTTTACTACTGGTATACAGTGCCATTGTCTGACTGGGAATTCAAAGAATATATTGGGAATACAAATACCCTCATTTCTTGCTACTGCCATATAGTGCCAGTGTCTGACTGGGAATTCAAAGAATATATTGGGGTTACGTGCACCCACAATTTTTACTACTGGTATACAGTGCCATTGCCTGACTGGGAATTCAAAGAGTATATTGGGAATACAAATACCCTCATTTCTTGCTACTGCCATATAGTGCCAGTTTCTGACTGGGAATTCAAAGAATATATTGGGGTTACGTGCACCCACAATTTTTACTACTGGTATACAGTGCCATTGTCTGACTGGGAATTCAAAGAATATATTGGGGTTATAAATACCCTCATTTCTTGCTACTGCCATATAGTGCCAGTTTCTGACTGGTAATTCAAAGAATATATTGGGGTTACGTGCACCCACAATTTTTACTACTGGTATACAGTGCCATTGTCTGACTGGGAATTCAAAGAGTATATTGGGAATACAAATACCCTCATTTCTTGCTACTGCCATATAGTGCCAGTTTCTGACTGGGAATTCAAAGAATATATTGGGGTTACGTGCACCCACAATTTTTACTACTGGTATACAGTGCCATTGTCTGACTGGGAATTCAAAGAGTATATTGGGAATACAAATACCCTCATTTCTTGCTACTGCCATATAGTGCCAGTTTCTGACTGGGAATTCAAAGAATATATTGGGGTTACGTGCACCCACAATTTTTACTACTGGTATACAGTGCCATTGTCTGACTGGGAATTCAAAGAGTATATTGGGAATACAAATACCCTCATTTCTTGCTACTGCCATATAGTGCCAGTTTCTGACTGGGAATTCAAAGAATATATTGGGGTTACGTGCACCCACAATTTTTACTACTGGTATACAGTGCCATTGTCTGACTGGGAATTCAAAGAGTATATTGGGAATACAAATACCCTCATTTCTTGCTACTGCCATATAGTGCCAGTTTCTGACTGGTAATTCAAAGAATATATTGGGGTTACGTGCACCCACAATTTTTACTACTGGTATACAGTGCCATTGTCTGACTGGGAATTCAAAGAATATATTGGGGTTATAAATACCCTCATTTCTTGCTACTGCCATACAGTGCCAGTTTCTGACTGGTAATTCAAAGAATATATTGGGGTTACGTGCACCCACAATTTTTACTACTGGTATACAGTGCCATTGTCTGACTGGGAATTCAAAGAGTATATTGGGAATACAAATACCCTCATTTCTTGCTACTGCCATATAGTGCCAGTTTCTGACTGGGAATTCAAAGAATATATTGGGGTTACGTGCACCCACAATTTTTACTACTGGTATACAGTGCCATTGTCTGACTGGGAATTCAAAGAGTATATTGGGAATACAAATACCCTCATTTCTTGCTACTGCCATATAGTGCCAGTTTCTGACTGGGAATTCAAAGAATATATTGGGGTTACGTGCACCCACAATTTTTACTACTGGTATACAGTGCCATTGTCTGACTGGGAATTCAAAGAATATATTGGGGTTATAAATACCCTCATTTCTTGCTACTGCCATATAGTGCCAGTTTCTGACTGGGAATTCAAAGAATATATTGGGGTTACGTGCACCCACAATTTTTACTACTGGTATACAGTGCCATTGTCTGACTGGGAATTCAAAGAGTATATTGGGAATACAAATACCCTCATTTCTTGCTACTGCCATATAGTGCCAGTTTCGGACTGGGAATTCAAAGAATATATTGGGGTTACGTGCACCCACAATTTTTACTACTGGTATACAGTGCCATTGTCTGACTGGGAATTCAAAGAGTATATTGGGAATACAAATACCCTCATTTCTTGCTACTGCCATATAGTGCCAGTTTCTGACTGGTAATTCAAAGAATATATTGGGGTTACGTGCACCCACAATTTTTACTACTGGTATACAGTGCCATTGTCTGACTGGGAATTCAAAGAGTATATTGGGAATACAAATACCCTCATTTCTTGCTACTGCCATATAGTGCCAGTTTCTGACTGGGAATTCAAAGAATATATTGGGGTTACGTGCACCCACAATTTTTACTACTGGTATACAGTGCCATTGTCTGACTGGGAATTCAAAGAGTATATTGGGAATACAAATACCCTCATTTCTTGCTACTGCCATATAGTGCCAGTTTCTGACTGGGAATTCAAAGAATATATTGGGGTTACGTGCACCCACAATTTTTACTACTGGTATACAGTGCCATTGTCTGACTGGGAATTCAAAGAGTATATTGGGAATACAAATACCCTCATTTCTTGCTACTGCCATATAGTGCCAGTTTCTGACTGGGAATTCAAAGAATATATTGGGGTTACGTGCACCCACAATTTTTACTACTGGTATACAGTGCCATTGTCTGACTGGGAATTCAAAGAGTATATTGGGAATACAAATACCCTCATTTCTTGCTACTGCCATATAGTGCCAGTTTCTGACTGGGAATTCAAAGAATATATTGGGGTTACGTGCACCCACAATTTTTACTACTGGTATACAGTGCCATTGTCTGACTGGGAATTCAAAGAGTATATTGGGAATACAAATACCCTCATTTCTTGCTACTGCCATATAGTGCCAGTTTCTGACTGGGAATTCAAAGAATATATTGGGGTTACGTGCACCCACAATTTTTACTACTGGTATACAGTGCCATTGTCTGACTGGGAATTCAAAGAGTATATTGGGAATACAAATACCCTCATTTCTTGCTACTGCCATATAGTGCCAGTTTCTGACTGGGAATTCAAAGAATATATTGGGGTTACGTGCACCCACAATTTTTACTACTGGTATACAGTGCCATTGTCTGACTGGGAATTCAAAGAGTATATTGGGAATACAAATACCCTCATTTCTTGCTACTGCCATATAGTGCCAGTTTCTGACTGGGAATTCAAAGAATATATTGGGGTTACGTGCACCCACAATTTTTACTACTGGTATACAGTGCCAATTTCTAACTAGGAATTCAAAATGCGCAAGGCTCCCGGAAAGGGACGTGGACGAGGCCGTGGGCGAGGTCGGGGGAATGGTTCTGGGGAGCAAGGTAGCAGTGAAGCCACAGGGCGTCCCGTGCCTACTCCTGTGGGGCAGCAAGCATTGCGCCACTCCACAGTGCCAGGGTTGCTTGCCACATTAACTAAACTGCAGGGTACAAACCTTAGTAGGCCCGAGAACCAGGAACAGGTCTTGCAATGGCTGTCAGAGAACGCTTACAGCACATTGTCCAGCAGCCAGTCAGACTCTGCCTCCTCTCCTCCTATTACCCAACAGTCTTGTCTTCCTTCCTCCCAAAATTCCGAAGCTTTACAGAACAATAACCCAAACTGTCCCTGCTCCCCAGAGCTGTTCTCCGCTCCTTTCATTGTCCCTCAACCTGCCTCTCCACGTCACGATTCCACGAACCTAACAGAGGAGCATCTGTGTCCAGATGCTCAAACACTAGAGTCTCCTCCATCTCCGTTCGATTTGGTGGTGGATGACCAGCAACCCACCCTCATCGACGATGATGTGACGCAGTTGCCGTCAGGGCATCCAGTTGACCGGCGCATTGTGCGGGAGGAGGAGATGAGACAGGAGTTGGAAGAGGAAGTGGTGGATGATGAGGACACTGACCCGACCTGGACAGGGGGGATGTCAAGCGGGGAAAGTAGTGTGGATGTTGAGGCAGGTGCAGCACCAAAAAGGGTAGCTAGAGGCAGAGGCAGAGGTCAGCAGCTTAGGCGAAGCCAGGCCACACCCGGAATCTCCCAAGATGTTCCAGTTCGTACCCAGCCCCGAAAAACTCCCACCTCGAGGGCACGTTTCTCGAAGGTGTGGAGTTTTTTCAAGGAATGCGCCGAGGACAGATATAGTGTTGTCTGCACAATTTGCCTCTCGAAATTGATTAGGGGCTCTGAGAAGAGCAACCTGTCCACCACTTCAATGCGCCGTCATTTGGAATCCAAGCACTGGAATCAGTGGCAGGCAGCAACGGCAGGACAAAGGCCGCCTGCCGTTCACGCCACTGCCACTGCCTCTGCCTCTGCCACTGCCACTGCTGACTGTGCTGGCGATGCACTCCAGAGGACGAGCCAGGACACCACTTCATCTGCCTCCGCCACTTTGTTGACTTCTACCTCATCCTCCCCTGGTCCTGTCTTATCTCCTTCTCCTGCACCATCAAAGGCACCATCAGGCGTTTCTTTACAACAACCCACCATCTCTCAGACATTGGAGCGGCGGCAGAAATACACTGCTAACCACCCACACGCGCAAGCCTTGAACGCCAACATCGCTAAACTGCTGGCCCAGGAGATGTTGGCGTTCCGGCTTGTTGAAACTCCCGCCTTCCTGGACCTGATGGCAACTGCGGCACCTCGCTATGCCGTCCCTAGCCGTCACTACTTCTCCCGGTGTGCCGTCCCCGCCTTGCACCAGCACGTGTCACTCAACATCAGGCGGGCCCTTAGTTCCGCGCTTTGCACAAAGGTCCACTTGACCACCGACGCGTGGACAAGTGCATGCGGACAGGGACGCTACATTTCACTGACGGCACACTGGGTGAATGTAGTTGAGGCTGGGACTGCTTCCCAAACTGGCCCGGTGTACCTCGTCTCCCCGCCTAACATTCCTGGCAGGGACACGAGAAGAACACCCCCCTCCTCCTCCTCCTCTACCGCCTCCTCCTCCGCCACCGCCTCCTCCTCCGCCACCGCCTCCTCCTCCGCTGTTAGATTGACCCCAGCTACGAGTTGGAAACGTTGCAGCACTGGCGTTGGTAGACGTCAGCAGGCTGTGCTGAAGCTGATCAGCTTGGGGGACAGACAGCACACTGCCTCCGAGGTGAGGGATGCCCTCCTCGATGAGACGGCAATATGGTTTGAGCCGCTGCACCTGGGCCCAGGCATGGTCGTTTGTGATAACGGCCGGAACCTGGTAGCAGCTCTGGAGCTTGCCGGACTCCAACATGTTCCATGCCTGGCCCACGTCTTCAACCTAGTGGTGCAACGTTTCCTAAAGAGCTACCCCAATGTTCCAGAGCTACTGGTGAAAGTGCGGCGCATGTGCGCCCACTTTCGCAAGTCGACAGTAGCCGCTGCTAGCTTAAAATCTCTCCAGCAACGCCTGCATGTGCCACAACACCGGCTTTTGTGCGACGTCCCCACACGCTGGAACTCAACGTTTCAGATGTTGAATAGAGTGGTTGAGCAGCAGAGACCTTTGATGGAATACCAGCTACAAAACCCTAGGGTGCCACAAAGTCAGCTGCCTCAGTTTCACATCCATGAGTGGCCATGGATGAGAGACCTTTGTGACATCCTACGGGTCTTTGAGGAGTCCACAAGGAGGGTGAGCTCTGAGGATGCGATGGTGAGCCTTACAATCCCGCTCTTGTGTGTTCTGAGAGAATCCCTGATTGACATCAGGGATAACTCAGATCACACAGAGGAGTTAGGGATAGCATCCGATCCGTCACAGCTGGAGAGTAGGTCCACACATCTGTCCGCTTCACTGCGTTTAATGGAGGAGGAGGAGGAGGAGGAGGAGGAAGAAGAGTTGTCCGATGATGTGATGGTGATACAGGAGGCTTCCGGGCAACTTCGAATCGTCCCATTGTTGCAGCGCGGATGGGTAGACATGGAGGATGAGGAGGAAATGGAGATTGAACTTTCCGGTGGGGCCAGAGGAGTCATGCCAACTAACACTGTGGCAGACATGGCTGAGTTCATGTTGGGGTGCTTTACAACCGACAAGCGTATTGTCAAAATCATGGAGGACAACCAGTACTGGATCTTTGCTATCCTTGACCCCCGGTATAAAAACAACATCTCGTCTTTTATTCCGGTAGAGGGGAGGGCCAATCGCATCAATGCTTGCCACAGGCAATTGGTGCAGAATATGATGGAGATGTTTCCAGCATGTGACGTTGGCGGCAGGGAGGGCAGTTCCTCCAGTAGGCAACCAAGTTCTCACCGGTCCACACAAACGAGGGGCACACTGTCTAAGGTCTGGGACACCTTGATGGCACCCCCTCGCCAAAGTGCCGCCACGGAGGGTCCTAGTGTCACCAGGCGTGAGAAGTATAGGCGCATGTTGCGGGAATACCTTTCCGACCACAGCCCTGTCCTCTCCGACCCCTCTGCGCCCTACACGTATTGGGTGTCGAAGTTGGACCTGTGGCTTGAACTTGCCCTATATGCCTTGGAGGTGCTGTCCTGTCCTGCCGCCAGCGTCCTATCTGAGAGGGTGTTCAGTGCAGCCGGTGGCATCATCACTGACAAGCGCACCCGTCTGTCAGCTGAGAGTGCCGACCGGCTCACTTTGATAAAAATGAACCACCACTGGATAGAGCCTTCATTTTTGTGCCCACCTGTGTAAAGCACCCCAACATGAAACTCCATGTCTGTACTCAACCTCTCCAATTCCTCCGCATCCTCATACTCATCCACCATAAGCGTTGCACAATTCTGCTAATACTAGGCTCCCTCCAACATGATTTCCCCCAACTCTGCTGGTTAGAGGCTCCCTCCACCCTGATTTCCACCAACTCTGCTGGTTAGAGGCTCCCTCCACCCTGCTTTCCCACAACTCTGCTGGTTAGAGGCTCCTTCCACCATGAATTTGCCCAAACTGGGCTGTTTAGAGGCTCCCTCCACCATGAATTGGTCCAAACTGGGTTTTTTAGAGGCTCCCTCCACCATGAATTGGTCCAAACTGGGCTGGTTAGAGGCTCCCTCCACCATGAATTGGTCCAAACTGGGCTGGTTAGAGGCTCCCTCCACCATGAATTTGCCCAAACTGGGCTGGTTAGAGGCTCCCTCCACAATTAATTGGTCCAAACTGGGCTAATTAGAGGCTCCCTCCACCATGAATTGGTCCAAACTGGGTTTTTTAGAGGCTCCCTCCACCATGAATTTGCCCAAACTGGGCTGTTTAGAGGCTCCCTCCACCATGAATTGGTCCAAACTGGGCTGGTTAGAGGCTCCCTCCACCATGAATTTCCCAAAACTTGGCTGTTTAGAGGCTCCCTCCACCATTAATTGGTCCAAACTGGGCTGGTTAGAGGCTCCCTCCACCATGAATTTGCCCAAACTGGGGTGGTTAGAGGCTCCCTCCACCATTAATTGGTCCAAACTGGGCTGGTTAGAGGCTCCCTCCACAATTAATTGGTCCAAACTGGGCTAATTAGAGGCTCCCTCCACCATGAATTGGTCCAAACTGGGTTTTTTAGAGGCTCCCTCCACCATGAATTTGCCCAAACTGGGCTGTTTAGAGGCTCCCTCCACCATGAATTGGTCCAAACTGGGCTGGTTAGAGGCTCCCTCCACCATGAATTGGTCCAAACTGGGCTGGTTAGAGGCTCCCTCCACCATGAATTTCCCAAAACTTGGCTGTTTAGAGGCTCCCTCCACCATGAATTTCCCAAAACTTGGCTGTTTAGAGGCTCCCTCCACCATTAATTGGTCCAAACTGGGCTGGTTAGAGGCTCCCTCCACCATGAATTTGCCCAAACTGGGGTGGTTAGAGGCTCCCTCCACCATTAATTGGTCCAAACTGGGCTGGTTAGAGGCTCCCTCCACAATTAATTGGTCCAAACTGGGCTAATTAGAGGCTCCCTCCACCATGAATTGGTCCAAACTGGGTTTTTTAGAGGCTCCCTCCACCATGAATTTGCCCAAACTGGGCTGTTTAGAGGCTCCCTCCACCATGAATTGGTCCAAACTGGGCTGGTTAGAGGCTCCCTCCACCATGAATTGGTCCAAACTGGGCTGGTTAGAGGCTCCCTCCACCATGAATTTCCCAAAACTTGGCTGTTTAGAGGCTCCCTCCACCATTAATTGGTCCAAACTGGGCTGGTTAGAGGCTCCCTCCACCATGAATTTGCCCAAACTGGGCTGTTTAGAGGCTCCCTCCACCATGAATTTGCCCAAACTGGGCTGGTTAGAGGCTCCCTCCACCATGAATTGTTCCAAACTCGGCTGGTTAGAGGCTCCCTCCACCATGAATTTGCCCAAACTGGGCTGTTTAGAGGCTCCCTCCACCATGAATTTGCCCAAACTGGGCTGGTTAGAGGCTCCCTCCACCATGAATTGGTCCAAACGGGTTTTTAGAGGCTCCCTTCACCATGAATTGGTCCAAACTTGGCTGTTTAGAGGCTCCCTCCACCATGAATTTGCCCAAACTGGGCTGTTTAGAGGCTCCCTCCACCATGAATTGGTCCAAACTGGGCTGGTTAGAGGCTCCCTCCACCATGAATTTCCCAAAACTTGGCTGTTTAGAGGCTCCCTCCACCATTAATTGGTCCAAACTGGGCTGGTTAGAGGCTCCCTCCACCATGAATTTGCCCAAACTGGGCTGTTTAGAGGCTCCCTCCACCATGAATTTGCCCAAACTGGGCTGGTTAGAGGCTCCCTCCACCATGAATTGGTCCAAACTGGGCTGGTTAGAGGCTCCCTCCACCATGAATTTGCCCAAACTGGGCTGTTTAGAGGCTCCCTCCACCATGAATTTGCCCAAACTGGGCTGGTTAGAGGCTCCCTCCACCATTAATTGGTCCAAACTGGGCTGGTTAGAGGCTCCCTCCACCATGAATTTGCCCAAACTGGGCTGTTTAGAGGCTCCCTCCACCATGAATTTGCCCAAACTGGGCTGGTTAGAGGCTCCCTCCACCATGAATTGGTCCAAACTGGGCTGGTTAGAGGCTCCCTCCACCATGAATTTGCCCAAACTGGGCTGTTTAGAGGCTCCCTCCACCATGAATTTGCCCAAACTGGGCTGGTTAGAGGCTCCCTCCACCATGAATTGGTCCAAACGGGTTTTTAGAGGCTCCCTTCACCATGAATTGGTCCAAACTTGGCTGGTTAGAGGCTCCCTCCACCATGAATTTGCCCAAACTGGGCTGTTTAGAGGCTCCCTCCACCATGAATTGGTCCAAACTGGGCTGGTTAGAGGCTCCCTCCACCATGAATTTCCCAAAACTTGGCTGTTTAGAGGCTCCCTCCACCATTAATTGGTCCAAACTGGGCTGGTTAGAGGCTCCCTCCACCATGAATTTGCCCAAACTGGGGTGGTTAGAGGCTCCCTCCACCATTAATTGGTCCAAACTGGGCTGGTTAGAGGCTCCCTCCACAATTAATTGGTCCAAACTGGGCTAATTAGAGGCTCCCTCCACCATGAATTGGTCCAAACTGGGTTTTTTAGAGGCTCCCTCCACCATGAATTTGCCCAAACTGGGCTGTTTAGAGGCTCCCTCCACCATGAATTGGTCCAAACTGGGCTGGTTAGAGGCTCCCTCCACCATGAATTGGTCCAAACTGGGCTGGTTAGAGGCTCCCTCCACCATGAATTTCCCAAAACTTGGCTGTTTAGAGGCTCCCTCCACCATTAATTGGTCCAAACTGGGCTGGTTAGAGGCTCCCTCCACCATGAATTTGCCCAAACTGGGCTGTTTAGAGGCTCCCTCCACCATGAATTTGCCCAAACTGGGCTGGTTAGAGGCTCCCTCCACCATGAATTGGTCCAAACTGGGCTGGTTAGAGGCTCCCTCCACCATGAATTTGCCCAAACTGGGCTGTTTAGAGGCTCCCTCCACCATGAATTTGCCCAAACTGGGCTGGTTAGAGGCTCCCTCCACCATGAATTGGTCCAAACTGGGCTGGTTAGAGGCTCCCTCCACCATGAATTTGCCCAAACTGGGCTGTTTAGAGGCTCCCTCCACCATGAATTTGCCCAAACTGGGCTGGTTAGAGGCTCCCTCCACCATGAATTGGTCCAAACGGGTTTTTAGAGGCTCCCTTCACCATGAATTGGTCCAAACTTGGCTGTTTAGAGGCTCCCTCCACCATGAATTGGTCCAAACTGGGGTGGTTAGAGGCTCCCTCCACCATGAATTTGCCCAAACTGGGCTGTTTAGAGGCTCCCTCCACCATGAATTGGTCCAAACTGGGTTTTTTAGAGGCTCCCTCCACCATGAATTGGTCCAAACTGGGCTGGTTAGAGGCTCCCTCCACCATGAATTGGTCCAAACTGGGGTGGTTAGAGGCTCCCTCCACCATTAATTGGTCCAAACTGGGCTGGTTAGAGGCTCCCTCCACCATTAATTGGTCCAAACTGGGCTGGTTAGAGGCTCCCTCCACCATGAATTTGCCCAAACTGGGCTGGTTAGAGGCTCCCTCCACCATGAATTGGTCCAAACTGGGGTTTTTAGAGGCTCCCTCCACCATGAATTGGTCCAAACTGGGGTTTTTAGAGTCTCCCTCCACCATGAATTGGTCCAAACTGGGGTTTTTAGAGGCTCCCTCCACCATGAATTTGCCCAAACTCTGCTGGTTAGAGGCTCAATCCACCCTGATTTTCAAAACAAATGTTGGTGCCAACCTCAACTTACTACAAGGGCCAAATTCACTGCTGGTGACAAGCTCTCCTCACTGCAAGTGCCAAATACACGTTTCAAGGTGTTTTCCTACTGTCAGAGAGGTGGTATTGAGTGTGTAAAGTGTGTAGTTGTTAGGCTGTGATGTTGGGGTAATAGAGGGTCTTTGGTGTGTTAGATGCCCCCAGACATGCTTCCCCTGCTGTCCCAGTGTGATTCCAGAGGTGTTGGCATCATTTCCTGGGGTGTCATAGTGGACTTGGTGACCCTCCAGACACGGATTTGGGTTTCCCCCTTAACGAGTATCTGTTCCCCATAGACTATAATGGGGTTCGAAACCCGTTCGAACACACGAACATTGAGCGGCTGTTCGAATCGAATTTCGAACCTCGAACATTTTAGTGTTCGCTCATCTCTATTTTAGATGCCTGGGCCTGCAGCATCTGCACACTCCTGCTGCTTCAGGAAACCAGTGGCAACAGGAGCATGGCGATGCTGCAATTCCGCTGCGCTGCCCCCCTTATAGTCCACATACTAACTATAAGACTCACCCTCATTTTACTCCCAAATTTGGGGGACAAAAAGTGCATCTTGTAGTCCAAAAAATACGGTAACTTTACATTCACCCACATTGAGCCTCATTTGACTTAAAGGGGTATTTCCATAACTCTTGTTCACCAACCTGCAAGCTGTGTGCTATCTTCACTTCCTGGTTTTCTTGGCACATTGGTGGGCGGGGTCTCACTTGCTCTGCTATCTGCTATGTTTGCAGTCAAGTAATGAGGGATTGGTTGTAAATGCATTACCACAGTATGATGTGGCAGAGCTGTAGCAGAGCTGGATTTGAGTCGGTTTGCATTACATACAGAGGTACCGGACTCCCATCTCATCCCTTATCAGCCAAATTCAATTAAACCAGCTGATAAGTGGAAGAGCTGAAGATAAAGAGCAGGGGTCCTCAAACTTTTTAAACAGTGGGCCGGAGGCAGAGCAGGTTGCACAGACATCGGAAGCGGTGCCCTCCAATAGGTAAAGTGAAGTGCGCTCCATGGCCTGGCCTGAGCTCCCCAGGAGCTTCATTATAAATGCACGCCTGCCGGCGTTGTCGACGGGGCCAGACAGAAGTGCTCGGTGGGCCGCATGTGGCCCGCGGCCTGCAGTTTGAGGACCCCTGATAAAGAGTTTAGAAATCCCCGAGCTCTCACCTCCCCCCTCCCCTATCTGAGGAGCTTCGTTACTTGCAGAAAAACACAGCTCAGAGCTGCTGCCGAGCAGGCAGCTACACCACTGAGGGACTGAGCAGATAAGCCTATGGTCTGGGGCCCGTGGTCATAGAAACGCATGTAAACAATGAAGTGTATAAATTAAAATAGAGGCCAAATAAAGCAGTTTTTATAAAGCAATGTATTTAGAAAAAGTCTTAAATCCACATAAACTAGCAGTATACATAGGATCCTTGTTATGGGACAACCCCTTTAATAGCCAAACACTCAGTTTGCTTGTAACCTGCATACTTCCTCCATAGACTGTACTGTTCTAAATAGCTTGGTGTCATCTGCAAATTTAGTCTATTAATCTCATCATCTATATTATTAAAGAGATTCTATCATTTGAAAATCACGTTTTTAAAGGGGTATTCCCATCACACTTGTTCACCAACCTGCAGGCTGTGTGCTCTCTTCACTTCCTGGTTTTCTCGGCACGTTGGTGGGCGGGGTTTCACTTGCTCTGCTATCTGCTATGTTTGCAGTCAGTAATTAGGGATTGGTTGTAAATGAATTACCACAGTATGAAGCTGATGTAGAGGCTGATGTAGCAGAGCTGGATTTGAGTCAGTTTGTAATACATGCAGAGGTACAGGACTCCCTATCTCAGCCCTTATCAGCCAAATTCAATTAAACTGACTGATAAGTGGAAGAGCAGGAGATAAGAGCTCAGAAATCCTGGAGCTCTCACCTCCCCCCTCCCCTATCTGAGGAGCTCTGTTGCTTGTCTGTGGCAGATACATACACAGCTCAGAGCTGCTCCCAGCACTCAGCCCCTCCCTACCTCCCCCCACCCCCGAGAGCAGGCAGTTACGTCACTTGGGGACTGAGCAGATAAGCCCATGGTCCGGGGCCCGTGGTCATAGAAACGCATGAAAACAATGAAGTGAATAAATTAAGATAGCGGCCAGACAAAGCAGCTTTGATAAAGCAATGTAGTTAGAAAAAGTCTTATATCCACATAAACTAGCAGTATAGATAAGATCCTTGTTATCGGACAACCCCTTTAAGTAATGGCATATTGGAATAGCCTTTATAAAGGCAATTCTACTCATATCTTTCTCTCTCTTGTGCTCCCCACCTTTTCTGTGAGGGAAAAAAAAGTGAATTGTGATATGCAAATTATGCTCAGGAAGCACACCAGCATCATTTCCCCCCACTCCCCGCCCTTTGTTGCATTTTGTTCACTCCTCCCTGCATCTTCTCCTCTTCTCAGTCTTGCATACCATCGGACTTTGTTTTGTTCGAGATTGAAATCCTGACCACTTGGGTTCAGGCAGAGTCTACTGGGCATGCTCCGTCAGCCATTTTGCCGTGGCCTCTTACACGAGCATACTGTGCCTGTGCAGTATGCTCGTGTAGTTCTATGCAGTACTATGCAATCTAGAGATAACTAAAGAGATGGAGGGAGAGAGGAAGGGGAAGTGAGGTGAGGGAGCTACTGTAGAAGTTACATAGAGGAAGCTGAACTATTTAAAACAAATGCAGAAGATGCCAGGAGCTCCCAGAGACACCCAGAAATCACTCAAAACACTGGTAAAGGTATATGGGTGCATTTATTAACCCATTAATAGCACTAACAGACCTTATAGTTCAAAAAAAAAAATCTCTTTTAAGGTTGATCAGTGTATTCAACAACAACTTTCCCAAAACCTTAAATTTAGGCATTTTTACAAAACTTTATATCAGCTTAATATTTTCAGTTTAATAATAAGTGTTCATAGAAGAAACATGTTCTAAAGCAGTCTCAGAGCAAGTTAAAGAGTAACAGATGTTTCCCCCAGATTTTGTTAAATGAACAATTCAGGTAAATATAACACATTTTTATACTTTTATTTATATTGTAGCTTCTGTCTCCACTTTTCCTTCATGTTAAACTGCTGAGTTTACTGCTCAAACCTGTTTTCAATGAGGACAGGCTGCAGTTTACAGAAGTCTATGGAGAGAGAAATACTAAGCAGCCAAATTAGTTTGAGGCAGGGATACATAGGATGTCTCCTAAAAAAAAAAAAAGAGATCTAAACTAATAGCTCAGAAAAAAACCTATTAGAGTTATGTAACGGATGAGCATTTAAAATGGTGTTGAGCATGGGCTATTCATTGGTGCATCAGAGAATTTCAAACCACCCCCATAAATAGAGGGGTTAAAATATCAGCTCCTATTGCGTGTACATGTACAGGTCCAATTTGTGGAGCAGGACAAATCTAATACAGTCCACATAGTGTACAATTAGAAAAGGCTAAGGATGGTGAGAGACATACTGAATATCTCAAAGTTGCTTAATTTTTTTGTCCTGTGTGGTCTCTAAGGGCCCCTTCACTCGGAGTATACGCTGGCTGATTCTGATCGTGTAAACGTTCAGAATCAGCGGTGTTTAAAACAGATCCCATCGCTTTCTATGGGAGCCGGCATACATGCACTCCTCATAGAAATGAATGGAAAAAAGCAGCCCATTCATTTCTATGGGGAGTGCACGTATGCCGGCTCCCATAGAAAGCAATGGGATCTGTTTGAAATGCTGCTGATTCGGAACGTTTACACATTCAGAATCAGCGTCTATACTCAGTGTGAAGGGGCCCTAATAAAATCAAAATGTATTCTTCACTGCCAGCCTCATTTATCAAAAGCTACCAGGTACTTTAAAGGGATTCTACCATTAAAAACCTTTTTTTTTTCTCGTTGACATGACGGAATAGCCTTAAGAAAGGCTATTCTTCTCCTACCTTTAGATGTCTTCTCCGCTCCGCCGTTCGGTTAAAATCCCGTTTTTCATCGGTATGCAATTGAGTTCTCTTGCAGCACTGGGGGCGGGCCCCAGCACTCAAACAGCACTGGGGGCATTACCAAACCTGCGAAAGAACTCTCCAGCACCAAATCCATCTTATTCAGGAACGGGCTCTCTTCGCGTCTTCTTCCGGCAGTGGCTTCAAAATTCTAGGCCTCAGACCTAGGGCAAAGCCGACTACGCATGCCCATCAGCCACAAGAAAATGGCCACTTACACAGTATTGTAAGCAGCCATTTTTTGTGGCTGGCAGGCATGCGCAGTTGGCTGCCCGAGTCCTGGAAGTTTGAAGCCACCGCCGGAAGAAGATGTGAAGGAGACCGACCCCAGTGCTGTGAGAGAACTCATTTGCATTAAAACGAAAACCGGATTGTATACCAAACGGCAGCGCAGAGAAGACATCTAAAGGTAGGAGAAGAATAGCCTTTCTTAAGGCTATTCCTACAAGGTAGGCAGAAAAAATTGAGTTTTAATTATAGGATCCCATTAAGCTTGGAAAGCAAATGCATAGCAGCTCAACACTACAGGGAAACATTACAAGACCTTCAAACTTTCAGGAGTAAATAATGCACCCTCTTTAACCTTTTTGGGGGCTAATTTACTGATGCACCAATGAATAGCTCATGCTCAGTAATATATATAGTGCCCATCTGTTACAGGAATCTGAAGTTCTTTCTGCACTATTACCTTGGATCTTTTTATATGAAATACAGTATATGGACACAGATGTCTTGCTGCCGAGCTTTATTCACATCTATACTGCTTAGTGCTTCTAAAGCCTGCTGGAAAACTAATAAGTGCTGTTATCTGATATTACAAAGTTTCTTATATTCACCTAAATTAATGGAAACATTGACATGACAGTTACTGATAAAGTGAACTTTCACTAAAGATTATTTATAGATAAAGGATTGACATATATAGAATGAAGAAGTATTGAGATTTTCTGAATGAGTATAAATAATATTTAGATGGATTTTTTCTTTTCAGTTTACCCCTGATTTATTTTCCTGCATCTTTAATTCTACCTTTAGGCTGGTCTTACACGACCGTATTGAATATACGGTCCGCAAGTTGCTGATCAGCAACACTAGTTGCTGATTGGCAACATAGACTCCTCAGATGTCCATGTCCTGCCGCACTCGCCCATAAAGTACTATTGCCGAGTGTGTGCAGTGCCGCAATTCACGGGCATAACGGACATGCTCTATAAATTGCGGCCCGGCCACACCACAGATAAAATATCTGGTTGTGTAAAAGGCCACATTGAATATAATGTGTCCGCAATTGAAAACCCTCAATTGCGGACCATTTGTGGACTTACCTTACGGCCGTGTAAGACCAGCCTTAACGTTATCAATGTTGTCTGAATGTAATAAAACACCACTGTAGATGTGAATAGGAAAGTGTTTATCTAGCTATAGATATACATATACACTATCTCACAAAAGTGAATACACCCCTGACAGTTTTATAATTGTTCCATTATATATTTTCATGGGACAGCACTGAACATATGACACTTTGATACACTTTAGATCAGGGGTCCTCAAACTTTTTAAACAGTGGGCCGGAGGCAGAGCAGGTCGCACAGACATCGGGAGCGGTGCCCTCCAATAGGTAAAGTGAAGTGCGCTCCATGGCCTGGCCCGAGCTTGCCTGGAGCTTCATTATAAATGCACGCCTGCCAGCATTGTCAGCGGGGCCAGACAGAAGTGCTTGGCGGGCCGCATGTGGCCCATGGGCCGCAGTTTGAGGACCCCTGCTTTAGATACTTTGATCTAAAGTAGTCAGTGTACAGCTTGTATAACAGTGTATTTTTGGTGTGCCATCAAAATCACTCAACACACAGCCTTTAATGTCTAAATCCCTCGTGTGAACAAGGAGCAGATGTCTTAGATTTGGTGTCATCACTCTCATACTGGTCACTGGAAGTTAAACATGGCACCTCGTGGCAAAGAACTCTCTGAGTTTATCATTTAATTGTCTGCAAACTTAAATATGTTTGTGGGAGAACCCCTTTAAAGGGGTTAGCCTCTAGACATGGCAGGATCGCTAGTCAGTGAGGGTGGGAGGGGTTAGGTTAGTGAGATGGAGGGTTTTGTAATGGAGTGAGAGAGGAGGGGGCTGAGTGAGAGAGAGTTAGTGCAGCAGCTACCAGAAGCTACAGCATGTAAACAAGGACAGAGAATGCAGCAGCAACCAGAGACACCCAGATATCACTCCAATAACAGCTAAAGGTATATGGGTGTATTTATTAACCCATCACTAGCACTAACACACCTTTATTAAAAAAAAAAAAAAAATTCTGCCCAGGAAATCCCCTTTAAGTAAACTAACTTTATTTTTTCCTGAATCAATAGTACAAGTGAAGGGAACAAGCCTTGCAATATACTTTACTACAGTGTTTTTATCTGTAAAGGGAGTCTGTCAGCAGGAACTTCATTATCATACTATTGACAGTACTTTGTACCTTTCTAAAGATGCCTTTCTTATTCCGCATTGCAGCTCCATTTTCATGAAAATTAACATTTTATTCTTATACAAATTGTCTGCAGTTAGGGGCAGTTATTTAATGTGGCGAGAAGACCTGGAAGGAAAAGAGACTTTACTTCTTATCTAAGTGATTTTGTCAAATTCTCTGTACACAAATAAATGAGTTTAAAATGAAGTCTATGGAGGTGGTGAAGCAGGAAGAGGAGGAGAAAGGCCAAGATATGAGGCCCTCTATAGAATTAAGTGAGTCATTTGTCTTTGTATGTGAAAATGAAGTTATGCAATTTTCCAATTAACCATATGTATCAGTTTCTCATAATTTTCCATATCTCTTCTTGTTATCATTCAGTTGGAACCTTCTTTGTTTTCTTCCAGTAAAAATACCTCTGTCCTGGTTATGTGATCTTCACACAAGTATACAGCTCATTTATCTTTTTTTTTTTAATCTACGTTGAGTAAACTCTAAAAGTTCCTAATGAAAAAAGTAGGCAGAGAGCTTGAAAACTGTGGGGAATGGATATAGAAATGCTCATAACTTTCTTTTCTACTTATTTGCTGAAACTGGAATACCCATTTAAGGAACTGCACAAGAGTTTGCAGTTTTTGCATGACAAGGCCAGGCCACACACTGTTTGTGAAATTGAATCTTTTGGAAAGTTAGGTCTAGGAGATTTTAAAAATACTCATTGGCGAAAATAGATGTGGCAGGGCCACAAGGCGAACATTCAGACCCCAGAGTATAATAATTGGAGACCCAGGGGAGGATACAGACATAAAAAACAATGTTACTTACCTCTCCTTGCCTCTGGTGCACTCCCCGCTACTTTCGTCCATTTTTAATGCTGGACTAGATGTCACCTGAACCAGGCCAGTGTCGCAACCCATAATGGGACGTCACCAAACAGGCCCGCAGACTGCTGGAGCGAAGGAGAGGTAAGTAACAGTGTTTTTTATGTTCCCTCACCTTTCCTGGGACTCTGATCATTATAGTCTCGGGTCTGAAAAGACCCTGGAGTATAATGATAGCAGAGTTTGTGGGGGTTAGTGTGCCCGTGGCCTTACTTACCAATCCCTGCTCCTACTCACAGCTGCCTCCGGTTCTGCATAAGGGGAAGCGCAGGAGACAATGTGCTGGAGCAAGGATCAGTAAGTAAATAGGGCCCATTACCTGATTTAAAAAAATAAATAAATCAGGGGTCTGCCATGCCTCCTAATGTCCCAGGCCTACGCCACTGAACATACCACATATAAACCCATTATAAGTCAGCTTTTCTAAAACTGAAGATACAGTCTACTTATGAGAAAAGATGCTGAAAAATATAGACTAGATATAAGCAACAGTGTAACTTGATTATACAAAAAAAAAAATAAATAGTAGGGAACATTCTTTGACTTCGCCTTGTAGAAATACAAACAATAGATCATGGCATGTACATGCAAATTTACGTGGACAATAGCAGTCTTTATACTATGAATTATTAATTGCAGCTGACAATATATAATATCTATTTGTCAGCATAAGGTTAAAAATTAGTATTGAGCAAAACTGTAGTTATGTAACTGATGGCAGATTTTTAGCTACTGTCAATTGCCAACTTTATGCGTGATAGAGCACCCTCTATATTTCCCTCTTCAAATAATCATCTAGTTACACAAACATATGATCTACATTTTCTACCATCTTGAGCTAACTGGTTCCCATGAGGTCCATTCCCTATATCTTGTCCCTATTATGTTGTCCTGTGTTTGAATAATATCTTTATTTTCTGGTTGGAAATTTACAGTTCACCCTCTTGTTCCAAGGATTCTTTCCAAGACAAATGTGCTATCACTTGTGGCTCCACATAATCATCCGTTGACCCATATAGGATTTCTTCTCTACTGTGATCCATCAACGGGACTTGCTCTTCATTTAGCTGCCTCGTCTGATTCTTTACATCAGTTGTCTGTTCTTCAGCTGATTGTTGTGCTTTTATAGACAGTACTTCATCCAGGTATTTTCTTAGAGACCTCATTTCTCTGTTAGGTGTCTGGCTTCCTGGACTACCCCAGTGCGCAGCCTCTCGGGTCTCATGTTGAAAATGTAACACTCTTGATGAGGCTGCGTTATGCAAGGACCTGGAAAAGACTAGTAATAGCAAGGAATGTTAGCTGGGTTATGTAACCTTTCCAGTCTCATACAGTATATGCACAGAATTAAAAGTCATTTAGTCTTCTTACCATATTAACTCCTTTTGCACATAGCCTAAAAGTGCCTTATGTCAGTTTTGAAATATGAGGCCTGGTCCATGTGTCACTTTATATGGCAATAACTTTGACATGCTTTAACTTACACAAGTGATTTTGAGATTGATTTTTTTATGACACATTGTACTTTATGTTAGTGGTAAACATTGATCAATATTTTTGTATATATAAAAAAAAAAGGAAATTTGTGAAAAAAAAGTTAGTAATTTTCAAAATATGAAATACTCTGCTTTTCAAATAGTCTTACCATCAAAATACATGAATACATACAGTCCTATGAAAAAGTTTGGGCACCCCTATTAATCTTAATCATTTTTAGTTCTAAATATTTTGGTGTTTGCAGCAGCCATTTCAGTTTGATATATCTAATAACTGATGGACACAGTAATATTTCAGGATTGAAATGAGGTTTATTGTACTAACAGAAAATGTGCGATATGCATTAAACCAAAATTTGACCGGTGCAAAAGTATGGGCACCTCAACAGAAAAGTGACATTAATATTTAGTAGATCCTCCTTTTGCAAAGATAACAGCCTCTAGTCGCTTCCTGTAGCTTTTAATCAGTTCCTGGATAAAGGTATTTTGGACAAACAATTCAAGTTCAGTTAAGTTAGATGGTCGCCGAGCATGGACAGCCTGCTTCAAATCATCCCACAGATTTTCAATGATATTCAGGTCTGGGGACTGGGATGGCCATTCCAGAACATTGTAATTGTTCCTCTGCATGAATGCCTGAGTTGATTTGGAGCAGTGTTTTGGATCATTGTCTTGTTGAAATATCCATCCCCGGCGTAACTTCAACTTCGTCACTGATTCTTGAACATTATTCTCAAGAATCTGCTGATACTGAGTGGAATCCATGCGACCCTCAACTTTAACAAGATTCCCGGTGCCGGCATTGGCCACACAGCCCCAAAGCATGATGGAACCTCCACCAAATTTTACAGTGGGTAGCAAGTGTTTTTCCTGGAATGCTGTTTCTTTTTGGACGCCATGCATAACGCCTTTTTTTTTATAACCAAACAACTCAATCTTTGTTTCCAAAATGAAGTTGGCTTCTCCAAATGTGCTTTTGCATACCTCAGGCAACTCTATTTGTGGCGTACGTGCAGAAACGGCTTCTTTCTCATCACTCTCCCATACAGCTTCTCCATGTGCAAAGTGCGCTGTATAGTTGACCGATGCACAGTGACACCATCTGCAGCAAGATGATGCTGCAGCTCTTTGGAGGTGGTCTGTGGATTGTCCTTGACTGTTCTCACCATTCTTCTTCTCTGCCTTTCTGATATTTTTCTTGGCCTGCCACTTCTGGGCTTAACAAGAACTGTCCCTGTGGTCTTCCATTTCCTTACTATGTTCCTCACAGTGGAAACTGACAGGTTAAATCTCTGAGACAACGTTTTGTATCCTTCCCCTGAACAACTATGTTGAACAATCTTTGTTTTCAGATCATTTGAGAGCGGACTGTCCATGTTCGGCGACCATCTAACTTAACTGAACTTGTATTGTTTTGTAAAGAGGAATGGTCCAAAATACCTTTATCCAGGATCCAGGAACTGATTAAAAGCTACAGGAAGCGACTGGAGGCTGTTATCTTTGCAAAAGGAGGATGTACTAAATATTAATGTCACTTTTCTGTTGAGGTGCCCATATTTTTGCACCGGTCAAATTTTGGTTTAATGCATATTGCGCATTTTCTGTTAGTACAATAAACCTCATTTCAATCCTGAAATATTACTGTGTCCATCAGTTATTAGATATATCAAACTGAAATGGCTGTTGCAAACACCAAAATATTTAGAACTAAAAATGATTAAGATTAATAGGGGTGCCCAAACTTTTTCATAGGACTGTATTATGTACCATATCTCTTCTTTATATTGGCATCATGTTTTAAATATCCTTTAATTCATATTAGACGTTCAAAGGCTTGCAAGTGTAACAGCGACTTTCCAGATTACAAGAAAATTTCCCAATCTCATTTCATAGGGATCACTTCATATAAAGGCCTACATATTAGGAACCCCCATAAATCACCCCAGTTTCAAAACTGCACCCCTCAAATCGCATTTTGGAATTTAAACAATATGGAGGTGAAATTTAGACTTATTTTTTTTCAATTATACATTAATTTAGCTCTAAAAAAAAAGGCATTCACAAAAACACATTCACACGGGGTACAAAGATAGAATGTAGCTCACAGTTTCCCCATAGTCCAGAAATACCCCACATATGAATGTAAACTAAAGTTTGGGTACACGGCAGTGCGCAGAAAGGTGAGAGCGACACTGGGCATTTTGGAAAGCAAAATTGTTTTAAGGTGCCATGTCTCATTTACAGGGCTCTTAGAGTACCAATACAATGGAAACCCTCCAAAAGTGACCCCCTACAGTGTAAACCCCTGACAGAAATTATGAAGGGCTATGGTGAGCATTTTGATGCCACAGCTGTTTCACAGATTTTAGTAACACTGATGTATAAATTAACACTTTTTCCAATAAACCATCAATTTAGCCCCAAATTTTTCATTTTCACAAAGGAGGATAAAGGAGAAAAAGCTCCTCAAAGTTCGTTACACAATTTCTACTGAACACAGCAATGCCCCATATGTGGTTGTAAACTGCTGTATGAGTACATAGTGGGGCTCAGAATAGATAGAGCACTATTTGGCTTTTGGACAGCAGAATTTGCTGGAATAGCATTCGGTTGCCATGTCATATTTGCAGAGCCCCTAAAGTATCAGTACAATTGACTCCACATATGACATTTACAGTGCCTTGCGAAAGTATTCGGCCCCCTTGAACTTTTCAGCCTTTTGCCACATTTCAGGCTTCACATATAAAGATATAAAATTTTAATTTTGGGGGGAAGAATCAATAATAATTGGAAAACAATTGTGAAGTGGAATGAAATTTATTGTATATTTTAAACTTTTTTAACAAATAAAAAACTGAAAAATTGAGCGTGCAAAATTATTCGGCCCCCTTGCATTAATACTAATACAAGTCGCTTGTGGTATGTCTCTATCAGTTTTGCACATCGAGAGACTGAAATTCTTGCCCATTCTTCCATGCAAAGCAGTTGGAGCTCAGTGAGGTTGGATGGAGAGCGTTTGTGATCAGCAGTTTTCAGCTCTTTCCACAGATTCTCGATTGGATTCTGGACTTTGACTTGGCCATTCTAACACCTGGATACGTTTATTTGTGTCCCAGTTGTTGTTGATTCTTCCCGAAAAATTAAAATGTTATATCTTTATGTTTGAAATTTCAAATCTTTAAGTTTCAAATACTTTCGCAAGGCACTGTAGAACGTTAGCCTGAGTACACCAATGTGATATATGTGGCCATAAACTGCAATTTGGGACGCAGTAGGGTACAGATGTGAAGGAATTCTATGTAGCTTTGGATTGCTTATTTAGATGTTTGGTATCTGGATGTCTTGTCATGTTTGCAGAGCCTTTAAGGTATCAGAAAAGTAGAATCCCCTAAGGATCCCCATTTTGTAACATCTACCCTTCAAAGAATTTATCAAGGGGTGTAGTGAGCATTCGTTTCCCATATGTCTATGCACAGCGGATGGTGAAAAGTGAACATGTAACCTGTATGGAGTTCATTGGGAACACCAAATTTGCTACTATTTTCCCAGTACCTCCTATGATGGGGGGTCACTCTGGGGTTCACTGGTATCTTTTGCCTCCTAAACTGTAAATCTGGAGTGTACCCCGATACACGCTTGCACAGCTTTTATATTCCCTTCCTGCCACAGCTAGTTTGTTGACGCTTTTTGGGGGGTTTTGTCTTCACATTTTTTATTTTTCTGGTGATGAAGCCATATGAGGGCTATTTTTCTGCGCAATGAGATGCATTTCATAATTACACCATTTATGGGTGCCTATAACTTATTGAATACGTTTTTTATTAACTTTTTTTTGGTGGATTAAAAAATAAATAAAAAATTCTGGCATCGCATTTTACTTTTTAAATTTTTTCTTTGCTGCGTACAGCATAAGTAACATGTTTGCTTTATTCTTTGGGTCTGTACAATTATAGTGATAACAAATTTATATTGTTTTTTATGCATTAATAATTTTGCAGAACGAAAACCCATTTGAGGAGATCAATCTATGTTTTTTGCATCGTCATCTTCCAAAATGTGTAACATTTTTCGGTTGACAGAGCTGGTTCTTGCTAGTTTTTAGTGAGACAACCTGTGCTTTAATTGGTAATGTTTTGGGGTGCATGTGACTTTTTTATCACTTTTTAAAGCATATTTTACAAGGTGAAATGGAAAAAGACTGAAGTAATAATTTTTCGCCCTTTTTTCTGATTTTCACAGTGTAGATTAAACAATGTTTTTATTCATTTAAATTTTTTTTCTATAATTAATTTTATGTAGGAAAGAGGCATTTTTTGGGACTTTATTCTATTATTATTTTTTTTTCACACACTATATTTTTAGGGTCAGGGATAATAACACTCCTTAGGGAGTGGGCAGGCGTATGGAGACTTAGAAGCCATTTTCACTCCACTGGGGGATTATGGGAAATATATGCAAATCAGTTTTCCAGGATGTAATTAGGAAAACAGTGCTTCTGTTCACTGCCTCTTAGGACAGCCCCCTCAACATCATGCATGACTTTTTCCCAATAAGCCTAATAACATGCAAGCAGAAAAAGGAACCCATTGAAGTCAACGGGAGGTTTTTTTTCAGCGCTGAATCTGACGCGGATCCCACACCAAATTCAGTGCCATTTTCCTCCGTGTGAATGCACCCTTACTCCTGGGTTCATAAATGATTTTGGCTATGTTCACATTTGTTATTTATTTCACTTACTTGTTTTGTTTTGTTTTTTTATTTATTTACTTAAACAGTGATATTTAATCTGGAAAAATGGTGGACACAATAATGAAAACCCAAATGGATACCATTATATTGAATACTACCTGCTCATCTCTACCATTTCTATCACTTGTAAATCTTTAGCACAGGTGTGAGATCCATTGAGATTAAAGTGCATAAAGATTTGAGTAACTTACCTCTGACTGGTTGGAAATCACTTCCCTCTAGGGCGTTATTTTTTGTAAATTGACTGATGGATGGGAAAATTATAAGCGAGAAAGATAGTAGTAATACCTGCAAGTAGAATAATAAGTAAGTAGACTACTTCAACATACATTTTTTTTTTTTTTTTTTTTTTTTTTTTAGGCGCCGCCCCCCTGAGGGGCTTGGCTGCCTTGATGCAGTGCTCCAAGCTGGGAGCAAACTTTTCTTTCCTTTTTCACTCTTTTTCTCTGTAACTTCAAGAATCCGGTAACCAAGCAATCTAGCACTATGAATTTAGCAACTATAAATCGAATGGAAGACCCTGTGGAGTTTTTTGTTCCTTTTGTTTCCATTGTAAAGCATGGACTCAAGACCTGGTTCAGCTGGTTTCCACATGTGCCTGTTACCATCCCCCCAGCTAGGACAGCATGGCTCAACATGCGGCATGGAAGAGAAACCTACATGGAAATGCGGACTTCTTCTTTCAAGGAGATGATTTCTGGCGTCAATTGCTGTTGTGTGAAGATGCTACAGCTGACTGGTATTTCTTTCTATTACTGTGGACACGTGGGACTCTGTTACAACCTGGGAACCATCACCCACCTACCCCAGGAGTTATGGAAGCTTGGCAAGAGAGCAGCACCCTGTATACCTGGATGGTTTCTGACTTCCTTGGGGCAGTAGAACACTGTGGTAAGGAGGAGGAGGACGGCTTGTGATGAAGGACATTTGGGGCATTTTTTGTGGTTAAAAGGACAATAGTGCTGATGCAAGATACCGAACTATCAGCTGTGAGCAGGAGATCTCACCACCTACCAAAGGAACTGCCACATGTTATCATGATATCTGCATATGTCCCCCACCTCTGCAAAATTTCTGCTTGTTATATCCACATGCTGTGACCCCCTCCTCGTGTCCTACAACCAAGTCGGCTGTATTATTATTATTATAATTATTATTATTAACATCAATCCGCACAGAGAACTAAATGATCCTGCAGTGTGTCTGTGTTTCTTTCTTTTTTAGTTGCTCTGATTCCTAGGATTTTTCTATCTGCCATGAGCTTCTATGTGTTTCTCTCTTGTTATATACTACTGTACCATCTATGAAACTGTATCACTGAAATTTCCCCATTGTGGGACTATTAAAGGAATATCTTATCTTATCTTATCTTATTAGTACTGAGAGATTTGTTCTTTTATTTGTAATTGACTTACTTTTACACATTTCTCAGTCTATAGGAACACATTACCATCTGACACTAGGTTCACACTAGTGTTTGAGTTTCTTTGGGTCCACTTGGGGACCTGAAAAATGGAAACCCTATCTGTTTAAAAAGTGCATACCTGCGGATACCCACGGACTCCATAGAGTATAACGGGATTCACTGGGTTTCTGCCCAAGATTGACTGTGAGAAAAGTTCTGTGTGGTACCAATGTTTGGTATCTATGACTTTTTTTTTTGGTATCTATTGTCACTCCTTGGGGAGAGACCACCATATATGGTGCTCTCTCCCCAAGGAGTGACAATATCCCCTTAACTCTGTCTAAGCCTCTCACCTCTACCAGGTTATAGTCCTCTCTAAATCGAGCTGATGAGATGCAAGTACATGGAAACGGCTGTCCTCGATTGAGAGACTATACCTGGTAATAATCCCAGCATCATTGAGCGCCCTCTATTGGTTTGCAACACAGAGGCAGCATCTGACTTCCTAATTACATCATGGAAGACAGATTTGCATATTCTTCCCAAGAACATTGCACAGTAATAGATCTTATCGTGGGGCATCAGGGGGGTAATCCAGGGTCTTCTGGATGCCATGATCAATAGTGATCACAGCATCCAGGGCGTTAATCCGACAGAGTCGGAAGATACTCAGTGAGAGAAACGTCTGTGCCAGGGGTGCCATATGGTGTTAACCATATGCTCCGTGTGATGTTATAGAAGGAAGGGGTTAATGTCTGAATATAAGGCTGTATTTTTTTTGTCGTTTATGTTTCTAAATAAATAAACAGGCAAAACCCTGTTCACATTGAACTGCGTCACTATCTTACTGCATTTGCGCCCATTTTGCCTACCTCTATAGACCTAATCCCCCACACATTACAATATATTACAATAGTACTACAATATATGTTATTAATCAAATAAGTGTTACTTACGGCTACACATGTTCCTGTTTGAGCAGTCTTTCCTGCAGTCTGAGAGACAAGTGATTGAAGTTTGCGCAATTGTTCAATCAGGGACCTATATAGACATCCAAAAAAAGGTTCTGGTTTTAATTTATATTCACTGTGTATCTTCATGTAGTAAATGGGACATTTGCTAGGTAGGCCTAAATAAATGCTCATTGTTGAAACGCAAATAAGCTTACATTGCTGAAGGTTCCTCTACTTTAACATTGTTGGAGTGGGATGAGTAGGGCTCATCAGTAAAATTAAAGGGGTTCTCCCATCTCAGTCTTTCTCCAGGCTGTATACAGTGTTCGCTTCTCACTTCCTGTATTTCTCTTCCCTCCCCCTTCCTCTACCTAAAGGGGCTGGAGAAGTCTCAACACTTAAACAGATCAGATAATCTGCAGATTATTTTACAGAAGGGGCTCTGTGTTATCTGTGTGTTTACATAGAGAGATAACAGACTCAGCTGTATCAGCAAACTGCAATTAGCTAAGTGATTGTCCTGCCAGCACTGAGTAAGTGACCTCACTTGTCCTATCTCCCAGGTCCGTGGTTATAGCAACACAGTGTAAGCAATGGGGAAAATAAGGTCACTTAGCAGGAAAACAGAGCAGAATTTCTAAATCAATATATTAGGGAAAATTCTTCAATTTACATAAGCTACCAGTATAGACAGCATCCTTGAGATGGGACAACCCATTTAATTCTGGGGGTCCACAGGTACATACCCACATAGCAGCAGACCTCAAGCAGCAGCAAGACACTGCAAAATCATTGGTGACTGGGGCCCTCGCAGTGTGATCATATAGAGTATATGTATGACATAGGGTGATTGTACTATTCTCTGCCAGAGTGAAATTGGGGCCTAGCTGGCTCAAGGGCCCAATGGGGAAATTACTAGAGATGAGCGAACAGTGTTCTATCGAACACATGTTCGATCGGATATCAGGGTGTTCGTCATGTTCGAATCGAATCGAACACCGCGTGGTAAAGTGCGCCAAAATTCGATTCCCCTCCCACCTTCCCTGGCGCCTTTTTTGCACCAATAACAGCGCAGGGGAGGTGGGACAGGAACTACGACACCGGGGGCATTGAAAAAAATTGGAAAAAGTCATTGGCTGCCGAAATCAGGTGACCTCCATTTTAGACGAATAGTGGATTTCAAATCCGGGTCATATGAGAATGTGAACTTTGTGACTATGAGACAGGGATAGCTGTACAGGCAGGGATAGCTAGGGATAACCTTTATTTAGGGGGGAATGTTATTAAAAATAACTTTTTGGGGCTCTATCGGGTGTGTAATTGTGATTTTTGTGAGATAAACTTTTTCCCATAGGGATGCATTGGCCAGCGCTGATTGGCCAGAGTACGGAACTCGACCAATCAGCGCTGGCTCTGCTGGAGGAGGCGGAGACTAAGATCGCTCCACACCAGTCTCCATTCAGGTCCGACCTTAGACTCCGCCTCCTCCAGCAGAGCCAGCGCTGATTGGCCGAATTCCGTACTCTGGCCAATCAGCACTGGCTAATGCATTGTATTGGCGTGATGAAGCAGTGCTGAATGTGTGTGCTTAGCACACACATTCAGCTCTACTTCATCGGGCTAATAGAATGCATTGGCCAATCAGCGCTGGCCAATGCATTCTATTAGCTTGATGAAGCAGAGTGTGCACAAGGGTTCAAGCGCACCCTCGGCTCTGATGTAGCAGAACCGAGGCTGCACAAGGGTTCAAGCGCACCCTCGGCTCTGATGTGGCAGAGCCGAGGGTGCACAAGGGTTCAAGCGCACCCTCGGCTCTGATGTACTCTGGCCAATCAGCGCTGGCCAATGCATTCTATTAGCCCGATGAAGTAGAGCTGAATGTGTGTGCTTAGCACACACATTCAGCTCTACTTCATCGGGCTAATAGAATGCATTGGCCAATCAGCGCTGGCCAATGCATTCTATTAGCGTGAACTGAGTTTGCACAGGGGTTCTAGTGCACCCTCGGCTCTGCTACATCAGATTGCTACATCTGATGTAGCAGTGTCGAGTGTGCATCAGATGTGTAGTTGAGCAAAACTGACTCAGCACTGCTAAGTCTCTGCATTCGCATAGGAATGCATTGGCCAGCCTTCGGCCAATCAGCGCTGGCTCTGCCGGAGGAGGCGGAGTCTAAGGTCGGACCTGAATGGAGACTGGTGTGGAGCGATCTTAGACTCCGCCTCCTCCAGCAGAGCCAGCGCTGATTGGTCGAGTTCCGTACTCTGGCCAATCAGCACTGGCCAATGCATTTCTATGGGGAAAAGTTAGCTTGCGAAAATCGCAAACTGACAGGGATTTCCATGAAATAAAGTGACTTTTATGCCCCCAGACATGCTTCCCCTGCTGTCCCAGTGTCATTCCAGGGTGTTGGTATCATTTCCTGGGGTGTCATAGTGGACTTGGTGACCCTCCAGACACGAATTTGGGTTTCCCCCTTAACGAGTTTATGTTCCCCATAGACTATAATGGGGTTCGAAACCCATTCGAACACTCGAACAGTGAGCGGCTGTTCGAATCGAATTTCGAACCTCGAACATTTTAGTGTTCGCTCATCTCTAGAAATTACTTGTTCAACTAGGACATATACAGTGTGTATGTAAAGAAAAGGCTTGGACTGACCCAAAGCTGATACTCCTTAGCTTGATTAGAAAAGACAACTAAAACTAGTTGAAGGGGACGTGTTTGTTTGTTTTTTTTTTCTGTATTCTAAAGTGTGTGACCGCTCTATTGCGACTTTGCCTTTCTCTCAGTCATCCCGGGTAAGATCTGTGAGATTAAAAAGGACCTCCTGCGGCACTTTCTCACGGCCACCAGGGCTGTCATTCCTAGGCACTGGTGCAGTACTGCCCTGCCTTCCTTGCTTGAATTCCTGCAGGAGCTTCTCCTTATATGGAGAATGGAAGCCCTGGTTGCAGAGTATTCTCCAGATCCCTCCCGATTCGACAGTCTCTGGCGGCCCTGGGTATTGTTCCAAGAGTCTTCCTAGTTCTCCTCCTCTTTTTCATGACGAGGGGCCCTGGGGCTCTCCCCTTCCTCCTCCGCTTCCCGAACAGTTAGTGATCCCCTTCTCGCCCTTATTGATCTCCTTCTCCCTCTCTTCCCCCTTCTGTTTCCCTTGTTATTTTGTTTGTGGTCTTGTCTGATCTCCCTTGTATTTGTCTCTGTCCTTTTATTCCCCCTCCTGGTTCTATGTTGCTTCCAATGTCCTTGAATCTCTGATTACATTATTTGATGCAGGCAATTTTGTAGTATACTATGCTTAGTTGCTCGGGGATGGCTCCCCTGACTCACTGTTTCAGGGAGGCCTGCGTGCCATTCATACAGTGCAAAGTTGGGTCCATTCCTACCCAGTATTAAAAAGGTATTTTCTCATTAATTGGCTGCTGTCTGTGTAATATACATACATTATATATATATATATATATATATATATATATATATATATATATATATATAATTATATACACACACACACACATATACACTCAAATTTGCTCAAAAATGTAACTAACACCAAGAAGGGCGAGCCGTATGGTTATGGATTAGAGGAAGTGGCAGGCATCATTAAAATTTGCAAATGATCACAGTATCAAACCCATATGATTTGCATATCATATATGTGTATAAATTCAGTGATTCCCATAATTCCCATAAATTATTCCAATTTCAATGTCCAGGAGTTTTCTCTAGTTCATAAATTTATTCCGGTTTTCCATATTAAAGTCACATGAGAGTTGCATTTATGAGTTTACAGATGTTCAGGTTAACTCTGCTCCATCTGTAAGTTTTTTAATGACGGCAACTTTCACGCAACTCAAATATGACTGCAAAATTTTAAGTATTACTGTAAATATTGTATAATAATTTCTTATGGGTGATTTACCATATGGTCAGTCCTTGATCTGAAGTTACTATGATCCTGATCAAGGACAAAAACAAATCGTTTTCCCCATGTTCCTCTAAGTGTCTAATTCTGATTATATTGAATATACCACTTACATGTTGTGTTTCTCCAGCATTAGAACTTTGCGTTGCAGCTCTTGATTCTGAGCTGTACAGGCTGACATCCTAAGAGATATAGACATAGAATATGCGTCAGTGATTTAACGTAAATAATGTGTTACATGGTACAGCATGTACAGCACTGTGTTTGGCAAGCAGTGAAGAGGCCACTGGTTGGTGGGTGTGGTTTTGAACCCCCATCTTATATTGATGACCTATTCCAAGTATAAGACATCAATATTATACTCCCAGGAAAGTCCTTTAATTTATTTAGAAGCTAATTAATTAATTAATTAATTAATTATCTTGTGAGTTGACAGTGTGTAAATATGAAATCTGGCTATTGTTTCTTACATATATCTACTGACATCCTCTTGTTGTAGCCACGTCCTGAAAACTCAGCTGTCAAAAAGTTTGAATGGATGATATCAATGTGCCACCCAGGCCACAAAGCAGATAGGCATTGTCCTGAGTATTGCCGCAGGCTCACAGCTCTATACATGACTTCATGATAATACATGGTTAAAAGTACACAGCTAGCACACAGGCCTACCCTGTAAACCTCCTGCCACTCCATCACTGCCGCTTTGGTGGTCCCTGCTTGTCTTGTTGACGTGTCCTTCATTGTTGCTGTGTTTGCTTTTGTATTGCAGAGACTGCATATCATGTGTGCACCGTACATTATTTAGTTTTTAAGCTTGTGACTACCATTGTCTATTTTGCATTGTTTGAGTGTGTGATTGCCGCCATCTTGCTCTTGTAACCTATTCACCCAAGATTTACCTAAGATTGGGAGGCAACCACATTGTATGGATACAGAAACTGTTGGTCCCCAGTGTGTTGACAGTATAGAAATGGGCAGCTAGGGGCCTTAACAGTGGGGTATGATATAGAAATAGCTATACTTTTTAGAAATCACTCTTCTGAATTTTTTCAGTAAAGCGGCCAATCTCTTTAATAAACATGATCCAACATTTTTCATGACACTTTTGGTTGCACAGCTTTTGAGCAAGTTCTAGCTTTTATTATTCTGCAAGGCAATATTCAGACATTACAGTCATATTGTCTTTTCCTCAAAATTATGGCAAAACAATCAAGCAATTTTGCTAGATATACTACAGAAAACCACAATTTACCCCCTATGTGTGAATACACATCTGTGTTTTCTTTCTAAATGGGTAACTGTTCTGTTTTTATTGGTAAGAAATGTGTACAAAGATTATTACCTGGTTTCAAGTCCTTCCATGTACTCTTTCTTCTTCTTTCGGCTTTCTTGGGCTGACTGCTTATTGCGTATTTTACGCCTAATTTTCTTAAGGACACGTTCCTCATACTGTTCAAAAGTACAATATAAAAAAATGTTGAATTCAAAGGGTTGTTTGATGAAAAGCTTAAAGATTTCAGGAATACTGTACCTAGCATATATGGCAGGACACGCAACCACTATGGAGATTGTGGTAAGAGATGGCCTGTTACAGACAAGCTGACGCTAGGTTCACACCTGCGATCGGGTCTCCGTTCTGTGGTTTCTGTCTTCTGCATGCAAGAAGACGGAAAGCACAGACTGGGTCCGGCCGTGAGCGGCAGTGAGCGTTTTATGCTCTCCGCCGCGAAACCGTTTTTTTAAAAAATCCGGACACAGAGTACTGCATGTCCAACTCTGTGTCCGGATTAAAAAACCTGACTTTGCCGCGGAGAGCATAAAACGCTCACCGCCGCTCACGGCTGGACAGCTTTCTCACCCATTCAAATGAATGGGTGAGAAAGACTCCTGCAGGTTTCCGTCTCCTGCCTCTGTTTTATGCAGGAAACGGAAACCTGCAGAACGGAAACCGGGCGCAGATGTGAACGAGCCCTTATTCTGCTTGTCCAACACAATCATAATGGCTACCTTCAGCTTCCACTCACTGTGTATAGATTTATATATACCTCACAGGATTCAATACCATCTGTTTACATCTATATACAATTATTTTACTCTATTAGTGACTGCATGTATCTACGGTATGTAAATATGTTAAGAAATCAGCAGACCGTAGTTCATTATGACATGTGGAGTCCACTGATTGGACAATATCCTATTGGTTGGGTATGTCCCCCGAGTGCCTGGCCAACATGATAATGCGCCTTAGTTCCCCCACAATATAATGCTCCACACTCAGTATAATGCTCCTTAATGTCCCCACACAGTATAATGTTCCTTAATGCCACCCACACAGTATAATGCTCCTTAGCGCCCCCACACAGCATAAAGCTCTTTATTGCACCACTCATTATAATCAGCAAAGACAAAAAAATATATATCATGTGTGTAAAGATAAATCTTATATAACCAAAAAAGAACACACATTAAATAGAAAATTATATTTTATTAATGATGATAAATAAAATCATGCATGTAGACCAAAAACATAAAACAAAATGCTATGATAATAAATAGTGGGGACAAGATAATCAATGAACCACAAAATTTACCAAGGCATGGAGGTTTTAACCCCTTCCCGACATCGGGGGATGCCGGGTGTTTAACCATGGTGGCTGCCCCAGAGTTGGGCGGCCGTTATAGCCGACTGATAACTGCTGTATCATACAGCAGACACCATGCGCTAATGCCCATGGTGTGTAAGTCATTATATATGTATATCATTGAATACATTCCTATGTTTGATTGATTCCTACATTTTCACTTTTATCTTCATATGTATGTGACATGATGCCATTGCTATTATGTTATCATTTCCCATCGACCTTTAAAACCTCCATGCCTTGGTAAATTTTGTGGTTCATTGATTATCTTGTCCCCCCTATTTATTATCATAGCACTTTGTTTTGTTATATGTTTTTGGTCTAATTTTATATGTTATATGTTTTTGGCATAATTTTATTTATGATAATTAATAAAATATAATTTTTTTTATTTAATGTGTTTTTTTGGTTATACACCCAGTATAATGCCACATTAGTTCCCCCCACATAGTATAATGTCCCACAAACACAGTACAAAGCGCATTAGTGTTTTCCCACACACTATAATGCCATGTCAGTGCCCCCCACATAGTTTAAGATTTCTTAGTGCCCCTTCACTAGTTAGTGACATTGAGCGATTTTCATTTGACCACCAGTGATTAATTATTTATTTTTTCAAAAATTTTTTAAACCTGAAGTAAGTCATCTAGTCAAACGTGTGGTCTGAAAATATGGTGAATACTGGACATGTTCAGCTACTGTTTAACTTGGGCCTTTACCTGATGGTGGACCATGGTCATTGGACCTTTACTAAAAATAATTGGGTACCCCTGATCTAGGGCTATTCTCCACTGCTGTTAAATGGCTGAATTCATCTGCTTTTATTCTTGAACTTCAGTCACTGACATCAAACTGCTTATTAAATTGCTTTTTTAATAAGTTATAATAATGTTTATAATTTGTGGAATGTTTAATGAGAAATAACCCTATCACTATGTATTATGTAGTGAGATTACTCTACTGGGATCCTCAGGTTACCTTCGTGAGAGGTAGTTGGGTAGGTAGGATTACTCCTTCCTTTGACAGAAGCTTCTTTTCATCTTCAGTGAGGACTAGTTCACCACAAATCCCAGAATTACGACCATTTGATGGAATGCTATGCTGCTGCTTTCAGAGAAATAAAGTGGTACAAAGCATTAAATACAGAATTATATATTTTGGTGAAGCAAAAGTTTGAAGAGCTTTTGAATTAATGTATAGCTTACCAAGTCAAAGTTATTTGATAGCAATAGATCCTTTACTGTCAAGGAATATGAAGTATCTTTCCCCTGAGATTGAGTTTTCATATTATTCTCCGTGCAAAGTTGCACTGTCCACAAGTCTGAAAAAGATGATAACCTCAGGATTATTCAACCAAACTATTTATCTCATAGTTCAAATAGAATTAATAACCATACACTGATTTCATTGCATGTCCCCATTCCTCCCAAATAGGATTAGAACATGGAGTTCACCCCCGACAATACGTAAAGCCTTAATCTAACTGCAGTGCCATCTTTGATCCTGCCACATCTGTGTCAGAGCCTCAGCTTAAAAATGCAACATTTTGACAGATCTGGTTGAAAGAAAAGGAAGGAAGGAAGTCCTTTATGGAATTACGGGTCTTCTCCAATTTTTTTTTTTCCCCTATGTGGTCGTAGGTAGAGCTATTGTGTGTATAAGAACAACACAAAAAAACTGAGAAAAATGGCAAATTGGACATCATTTCATATAAAGCTCCAAACATAACCTGAACAAAATTTGGCACCTTTTCAAAATTGTGGGTAAATAAATTTGTTTCATATATGTGATGCTCGTTGATTTTCACCTGTGGCAAGTAACAGGTGTGGGCAATATAAAAAAAAATCACACCTAAAATCAGGTTAAAAGTACATCCAGACATCCATTCAGACATGTGAATGTTCCTTTGTCTACAGAGAGCAACATAATTAAAAAGTTTACAACACATAACACCATAGATAATTTCCCTGGATGTGGACGGAAGAGAAAAATTGCTGAAAAGTTGCAATGCAGGATGGTGGATAAGCAACCACAATCAAGTTCCAAAGAAATTCAAGTTGTCCTGCAGGTTCAGGGTGCATCAGTGTAATAAAAATAAGCCCTGTGACAGGAGACCGAGGAGGACCCGCATTGCTGAAACAGAGACATAAAAAACTAGACTGCACTTTGCCAAAATGTATGTGAGTAAGCCAAAATCCTTCTTGGAAAAGGTCTTGTGGACAGATGAGACCAAAATAGAGCTTTTGATAAAGCACAACAATCTACTGTTTACTAAAAACAGAATGAGGCCTGCAAAGAAAAGAACACAGAACCAGAAGTCATTGTGGAGGCTCAAAGATGTTTTGGGGTTGTTTTGCTGCCTCTGACACTGGGTGCCTTGACTGTGTTCAAGGCTTCATGAAATCTAAAAGTTAGCAAAGGATTTTGGGTCGCAATGTAGGGCCCAGTGTCAGAAAGCTGGGTTTGCATCCTAGGCCATGGGTCTACCTACAGGACAATGATCCCAAACATACTTCAAATAGCACCCAGAAATGGATTGAAACAAGGTGTTGGACATTTCTGAAGTGGCCAACGATGAGTTCGGATCTAAATCCCTTTTGAAACCTGAGGAGAGATCTTAAATTGCTGTTGGGAGAAGGCACCCTCCAAATATGAGAAACCCGGAGCAGTTTGCAAAAGAAAAGTGGTCCAAAATTTAATTGAGAGGTGTAAGAAGCTTGTTGATGGTTAAAAGAAGTGATTGATTTCAGGTTTTTCCAAAGGGTGTACAACCAAATTTTATATTGAGGGTGCTGGTAATTTTACATGAAATTATATAATTTTTGGCTTTTTTTCCCTCTGATTTTCGTGTTTTTCTGATACACACAAGGTAAATAAACATGTGTATAACAAAACATGTGTAATTAGAATAGTTTTCTGGGAGAAATACTTCATTTTCCCGTAATAATTTCAGGGGTGCCAACACTTACTGCCATTACTGTATATACCATTTTAATTACAAGAGTCGTGTGTTTTAGACATGGGCCTGAGGATGCACTAGTTCTGGATAATGCCAAGCACCATGCTGGCACAATTTTTTTTAACTAAGAGAAGCACAAGCAAAAATACAGTTTTTTTTAGTATTATTATTATTATTTAACGTTTACTATCCAAACCACAGAACGCCCAAGGACCCTGTTTCGCAGCTCTATAGTCACTACATGCGTTCAAATTATGTGCTCTGGCACAACACCATTAGTTCAGCATAACTGTTTCCTGCTTCGCCTCACTTTACTCCAGTATTATGCACAATGAGTAACTTTTTTTTTTTTAGTTTTTTAGAAACACTGAGTAGTGAAATAGAAACTTTCAAACATGGCCTCAATTAATCTAAAACTAAATTAAAATAAATCAACTCATTCTAATATTAGAATTATTAGAAATAATACAATTACTTGAATATATTTTCATTTCTAATACAGTGAAGGTATTCATTTTATCATAGTTTATTATTCATCTAAAACTAGTCCGCATACAGTACCTTCATGTTCCCCCAGATCAATAGATACATTACGTTCTTGGAAATCCCTCTGATTGTGCATCTGATTATGGTAAGAATCTGTATAATGGTACTGGGCAGGGCTATCCTGTTGGTCTGAGTGGTTGTCTTCAGAAAGACCACTATCACTGGCAGCGGGTGACCAGAGATTTGATTCGGAGGAGGAATCATTTTGTGCCAGTAGGAAAGACAAAAGTGTTTCATCATCCTTAGAATCATTCTGCATAAAAAAAAATTTGAAAAAATTATAACAAACAAAATAAGAAAACCTATACAGCATTTATAAATGATTTCCTTATATACTAACGTTTGTTTCAGATGTCCAAAAGGGTTCAGCAGATGAACATTCATGACGAAGAATACCATCTTGGCAATCAAATAGCAAATCCAGAAGCTCCAAACTCTGCATGCCAGCTTGGTTGAATATATTGACATCCTGTTTGTATGAAAGAAATGTATCAGCAATGCAGGATACTAGGCTGAACTGGATGGACATAGTCATGAGAAAAGCAATGTACACTTACTTTGAATTCTATGGTTTTACACATCAGTGGTAAAAATCACAAACAAAGCAGTGAGGAGTTTAAAAGCCTCCCATTGATTTCTATGTGTAGCGCGCGTAAGACCGTTACCCATTGAAATCAATGGGATTCTGTTTTACAGTGGTCACTGACACGTGATTACATGTCTGAATGACCGGAGCGTTACTCCGTGTGCATGCACCCTTAGGCTGAGTGCAAACAGGGTTTTTTGGTCCGGAAACTGAGGCGAAGGCCGCCTCACTTTCCAGACCAAAAAACGGGTAGCCACGACTGGATGCCAAGTGCAGTGCAGCACACTCTGCTCTGGATTAGGCCCAATGAATGGGTCTAGTCAGGAGGTGGGAGCGTCTTCAGACAGATTCGCCTCACGAATGATGAATCAGCATGTCCGTTCTTTTTTCCAGGAGCCGGAACAAACTGTTCCCGGAAAAAAAAGACCTGACCGGCTACCATTGATTTTTGATTTGCGGCGAATTCGGCCTCAAAATCAAGACCAAAAAAACTACTTGTGAACTCAGCCTTATACTGGTGAAATAATTCATCCTGTGAAATAACAGCTGGCAATTACGCCCCTATTTAACCCTTTAAGGACACAGGGTATTTTGGACCTGAATGCTCAGACCCCATTTTTCAAATATGACATCTTTTACTTTATATAGAATAGCTTCATAATGCAGTTATCTATCCACGTGATTCCTAGACTGTTTTTTCGTGACACATTGCTTTTTATGTTGGTGGTAAATTTTGGTCATTATACTTTGTGTTTGTTAAAAAAAGGACAATTTACTTAAAATGTCATAAAATTATAATTATATAGTTATTATGGTAAAAGAAGTCATATCACACATAATTCCTAAACAATAACTGGTAACATTTTCCATATGTCTACTTTATATTGGCATTGTTTCTTCAGTGTCCTTTAACTTTCCTAGGATGTTAGAAGGCTTAGAAATTTAATAGCAAATTCTCAGATTATTAAGAACACTTTGGCTGATTCCCCACGTTGTGGAAATGCAGCTTTTTTTGAGCGGAAGCCAAGAATGGCTACAGAAGGAACAGGAAATATAAAGGAAGTTCTTTTACTTCTCCCTTCTGCTCAATCCATTTCTGGAGTAAAATCTGCAACAAAGAAGCTACATCTCTGCAATGTTCACACAGGGTTCTTGGGGCCGGATTTTGATGTGGAGGCCACTTCAGAATCCAGTCATAGCATTCCGCTCCAGATTAGCCCCAAATGAATGGGCCTAGTTGGGAGGGAATGTCGCGCCGCAGAATCCGCAGCAAGAAAGTGCAGATTGCTTCTTTTTTCCACAAGCGGCAAAAAAACGCTACCAGAAAAAAGAAGTGAACAGCTCCTATTGAAGTCAATGGGAGGCATTTTTTGGAGTCGGATTCTGAGGTGGATTCCACGTCAAAATCTGATCCAAAAAACCCATAGCAGAAAAATGAACCCATTGAAGTCAATGGGAGGCTTTTTTTTCAGCGCTGAAATTCCACACCAAATTCCTCAACATTTTCCTCCATGTGAATGGACCCTAAGCCTTCAAGACTGTTTTCTAAGGACTGTAACAGGATTAGCTCACGGATCATCGTCTCCTCAGTTAGACAAGCACTTTTTGGCACAAAATGAAAGTCCCATCCAGCCACAACCAGTTTTATTAGTAGTGGTGCAGGAAAACAAAAACAAATACAATACAAAATAAAATCCTAGTGGTCCGGCTTCTACCTTCAACACAGGATACCTAACTATGAGAGACAGGCCTTCTGCACAGCTCCCTAAATGCAACATATAGCAATGTTACTCACAAGTGGTTTCCCAGGAGCAGAGAGCCATATACTTGTGGGCTCTCTGCCCTCTACCCTTCATGAAACCAGAAATTAACCCCACACATCACAAAACCTGGAGTGGCTGAGTGAAGTAGAGACACACCGAATTCCTCCATCTCCAGCAGCCAGACCTTTAAGGGCGAGTTCACACGGCGTGAACGCGCACGCATTCTAGCACGTATACACGTGTCAGAATGTGAGCGCTCAAAACAGATCCCATTCATTTCAATGTATCGTTACGGGCATATAACGTGTGTAATTTTGCACGTGTAATTTTGCGGCCACCAGCAAGGAGCACAGCTTTTTTCAATGTATAGTAGTAGAAGGATCCAGCGTCACCAGTTAAGTAAAATATAACTTTTATTTTTCCATATAAAAGTTTACAGCATTCCGATTAGCTACGCGTTTCGGGACCTTCCTCGTCCCTTCGTCATGGCATGGCTGTGTTTCTCAATTCGTGTATGTTTTGCCATCTAATCAGAATGCTGTAAACTTTTATATGGAAAAATAAAAGTTATATTTTACTTACCTGGTGACGCTGGATCCTTCTACTACTATACATCGTACTTGTGTGGATTGGAGTCTATCCGCATCCGTGCAGCCCAGGAACTTCATTACACATGGAATTAGGGTGAGCTGGATACCTGTATAATTGCTGAATTGTACAGCTTTTTTCAGCTGCATCTACAGTAGATTGTGTATGACAGGAACCTAGGAGAAATATACACTCCTTCTACCACTTTGCCCCTGTTCCTGTCACAGGACCTATTCAGTTCTGAAGTGACTTTGAGGGGCCTATATAATAGAAACACCCATAAATGATGTTATATTCTAGAAACTGTACACCTCAAAAATTTCAAAACAGTGTATAGGAACTTTGTAAACCCTTTAGGTGTTCCATAGGAATGAATTCAAAATGTAGGTGAAATTTCCAAATGTCATATTTTTATGCACCTTTTTCTTTTTCTTACTGTAATTTTTATTGAAAGGATTTTTGTAAAATACAATACAACACAAGAGTTGAAAACATAAAAAACATGAACGTGAAGCAATGCATATACTGTCAAATAGACTGGGGATGTATACACATCACAAAAACCTGAGAGTAGAAATGAGGGGGTAGGGGAGGAAGGGAAGGGGAAGGAGTCAGAGACCATTCAAAATACAGTATGTGTCCCAAGATGACCATATAGCCTGGAATGCCTCAACAGTATGGTTAAGTGTGGCTGTCAAGTTCTCCATGCTACGGACATCCCAAAAAATATGATACAGGGTACCCACTCCTGCCTGGCAACACCAACATTGGGAAGAAATGTTAGGATTAAGGGAGTGGAGGAAGGCTGGGGTATGGTACCAGTGCATAATTAGCTTGTACTGAGTCTCCCGGAACGTAACACAGGAGGATTTAGCTGCACGAGACCAGATAATTTGCCATTGGTTCGGGGAGATCTGCCTGTTCAAGGCCCCAGACCACCTCTCCATATATTTATGCGATATGGGGTCCTGCCATCCAGAGGATACCATAAATGCCAGAGATAAAGGCCTGCAGTAGAGTTGCCCGCACGACAGTTTTTCAAAGACAGTCGGTGGGGACACCTTCAGAGAGCCGAACTGGGTAAAAACAAAATGGACAATCTGCTGGTAATGCAACCATTCAGTGGCGAGTAGATGTAGTTCTGACACAAAATACTCAAAGGGCCTAAGCACCAACGTCAGCGGGTCTATTAAGTCAGCGACACGGAAAAGGCCAAGCCTACTCCATGGTCGCACCAAAGCTGACGTAAGTCCCTCCAGTAAGAGGGGGTTGTACAAAAAGGAAATCATAGACGAACACTGGGAGGCCAGGGGAAAGATTTTAGAGCAGGTAATCCAAATGGCCCTTGTGAAGCGTATAGGACCCAAAAGTGGAGTGGACGGAAGGGGAGAGGAACGGGACCACAGAAACGCATTGGGATGCATCGGAGCCATCCAGAGTTTCTCTATCTCAACCCATTTGGTATAGGCCTGCGGGGCTGACCAAAATGGTAGGCAGCGCAAGTGAGCAGCCCAATAATAATGCAATATGTGTGGTACCGCCAAGCCCCCCTCCTCCCTACCAGATAGCATCACCAAACGGGGTATGCGGTGACGCTTGCCATTCCAAATAAACTTAAAGATGGATTTTTGAAGCGAGCACAATTCAGAGTGAGGTACTGCAACCGGAAGAGTTTCAAAAAAGTAGAGGAGCTTCGGGAGGAGGGACATTTTGACCGCATTAATACGACCTATAAGCGAAATATGGAGAGGACGCCATTTATCCAAGAGGGCTCTCAGTTCATTAAAGAGGCTAGGGTAATTAACTGAATAGAGGGTGGAGTAGGAAGGGGAGAGCTGGATCCCAAGATATCAGAGAGAGCGTTCCTGCCATTGAAAGTCAAAGTTGGAACGAAACAGTTGTAAATCAGCAGTAGGAATATTAAGGGGGAGGGCTTCAGTCTTGGTGGGGTTAACTTTATAACCGGAGAAATCACCATAAATCTTAAAGGGGTTGTCCCATCACAAGGATCCTATCTATACTGCTTGTTAATGTGAATGTAAGACTTTTCCTAAGTACATTGCTTCAGCAAAACTGCTTTGTTTGTCCACTATCTTACTTTATTCATTTTTATTTGACACATCCCTTGACTTATCTGGTCATAAGTCAAGTGATGTATCTGCTGCTCTGAGGGGGTAGGGAGGAGGGGCTAAGTGCACGGGAGCGAGCCTGGAGGGGGGGGTAGTTTACCCTTTGGGGGGGAAGGGGCCGCCAATACAGACCCGGCATCCGCTGTAATAGAGAGGCGGATGCCGGTGAGGGTTAGACGCCGGCACAGATGCCTGCAACATTGCTATGCTCCTGCCCTGCATGAAGCCAGCAGCAGCAGGAGCAGAGGGGGGGGGGGCGGAGGAGCGGAATAACAGCATCGCTCCTGCCGCTGCTGGCTTCATGCAGGGCAGGAGCATAGCGATGTTGCAGGCACCTGTGCCGGCATCTAACCCTCCCCGGCATCCGCCTCTCTATTACAGCGGATGCCGGGTCTGTATTCGCATTGTGAAGGCTAGACTGGTCTCACCATCTATGAGCGTGCACGTAGGGCCAGTGGCATCTCGCCGCTGGCTTTGCATATGTAACCCCACCCACCAATGATGCAACAAAGCAGGAAGACAGAAGATTTTACAGCAACAAAGACTGGTAAGTATGCAACGTGGGAATACCCCTTTAAGGACCTTGAGAAGGTTGGGGAGAGAAATATGGGGATTTGTAAGGGTCAGGAGAACATCATCGGCAAACAAACTAATTTTAAAGGATTTATCTCTAACCAAAACACCCGAAATATCAGGATTCAACCGAATCTGGGCAGCCAAGGGCACAATGCATAAGGCAAAAATAAGAGGTGATAAAGGACAGCTTTGCCGAGTCCCATTATGAATGGGAAATGGAGCAGAGACTGAGTTAGGGAGTTTCACCACCGCCGAGGGGCAAGAATAGAGCCCCTCAATAGCGGTGAGAAAGGCCCCAGACAGACCAAAGCTACCCAGGGCACCTTTTTCATTTTAAACTATTTTTCCTGTAATAAAGACGGAGTTAAAAGCAAAACATGCCACAATATTTATTAGACTGAAGCCCCACGTTGCAGAAACGCAACTTTTTTTCTAGCAGATTTTGTTGTAGTTTTTTGAGCCAAACTCAGGAGTGGATTAAGCAGAAGGGAAACGTGTAAGAACTTACTATATATTTCCCATTCCCTCTGTAGCCACTCCTAGGCTTGGCTAAAAAAAAAATCAGCAAAATCTGCAACAAAAGAAGCTGCGTTTCTGCAGTGTGGGGCCTCAACCTTATGCTGATTCTGCAGTTTGTAGAAATATCCCCTATGTGATTCTTCTGTGCAACTTGATTCAAACCCTGTCCTCAGAAATGAAAGAGCACCTTTATGGATTTTGGTGCAGTGATTTTATTAGGATAGTGTTTAGACACCATGTTGAATTTGCAGAGCCCTAGAGTTACCACAATAATAGAAAATCCAAAAAGTGACCCATTCTGGAAACTAGATCCCTTAAGGAATTCATCTCAGGGTGATATCACAATTTTTATCCTTCAGGCTTTTCACTGAACTTATCTTTATTTGGCCGTCAATTAGAAAAAATTATAATTTTTCCAGTTATATATACTTTTTCGTCATTTGTAGCCCATCTTGTTACACAATGTCTCCTGAGTATGTCAATGCCCAATTTTGTGGTCAAGAACTGCTGTTTGGGCACAGAGGAGGGCTCAGAAGTGAAGGACTGTTATTTGTCTTTCAAAGCTTTGATTTTATGGGAATGGTTAATAGGTACCATGTCACATTTGGAGAGCCCTAGAGATACCACAGCAGTGGAATACCCATAAAAAGTGACCGTTTTGGAAACTAGACTCCTTACCGAATTTATGAATTTATCTAGGGGTATAGTGAGCATTTTGACCCCACAAGCTTTTCCAAACGGTATTGCAAAGCAGAAGGTATAGAAGGAAAATTGCAATTTTCGAGTCGTATATGCCATTTCAGTGCTCAATATATTGTGCCCAGCATGTGCCATCAGAGACATTGACCCGATAAATTATATTGTGAGTTCTCCTGAGTATGGCAATACCCTACATGCGGCTACTGTGTGATGCCTGACCACACGGCAGGACTTAGATTGGAAAAGGACTGTGGATTTGGCAGCGTAAAAGCATTTCAGCTAAGACATTTGTGTAAGGCCCTTGGGGTACCAGTACAGCTGAGACCCCAAAGAAATGACACCATTTTAAAAACTGTACCCCTTTAGGCATTTATCTAGGGGTACAGTGAGCATTTGGACCCAACAGGCTTTTCCAAATGGTACTGCACAGCAAATGGTACAGAAAGAGAACTGCAATTTTTGAATCATAAATGTCATATCAGTGTCCCATATATTGTGTCATCAGAGACATGCAGTCCGAAAACTATTAAGTGGGCTATCCCGGGTACAAAAAAGGTGTATATGTGGGTGTAAACTGCTGTTTGGGCACACAGTAGGGAAGGAGAACTGCACAATTCAGCTTTTGGAGTAAAAATTTAGAGGAACTTTCTGGATACCATGTTTTTGCAGAGCTCTGGAGGTGCCAGTAACATGGAATTCCCCAGGAAGTGACCCCATTTTGTAGAGTCAATTATAGGGTCTCTGCAAACATGATATTGTGTTCAAAAAAACAACTATCTAAATCTGCGTTCCAAAAACACATAGTTCTCGTTAGCATCTACTGTGTGCCCAAACTGAAGTGTATGCCTACATGTATGACACTTCTGTACCCAGGATAACATACTCAACAATGTCATATGTGGGTATCAACTGCTGTTTGGGCACAGTCAAGCACGGAAGAAAAGGAGCTAAATTTTGGTTTTTGCAGCAGTTTGGAATTTTTAAACATAATGCCACCTTTGCAGAGCCCCTGAATTGCCAGTAAAGTGGAATCCGCAGACATGTGACCCCATTTTGGAAACAACATCACTGAAGGGATTTATCAAGCATTTTAACCCTTGAGTGTTGCATTAATTTAATTTCCAGAAATGAATGCACAGCTGATAATGAAATTTGTGCTCGGCTGTGCAGTAAAATGCAGCGGTTTTTTTTTTGTTTGGTTCTGTAACAGGAAAAACACAGCATTTCCGTAATGTGGGAAATGCCTTAAGCTGAGGCCCCACGTTGTGGAAACACAGCTTCTTTTGTTCTATATTTTGCTGGGGGGTTTTGAGTCAAACCTAGGGGTGGCTACAAAAGGAATAGGAAATATATAGAAAGTTCTAATACTTCTACCTATTGCTCAATCCATTCCTGGCTTTGACTCAAAAAACCGGAGCAAAATCTGCAACAAAATAAGCAGCATTTCCGTATCGTGGAGCCTGAAACTTAGGCTAAGGCCCCACGGGATGACCCGCAGCTATAAAGCGCTGCAGGAAAAACCGTGGTGGCAACGCATCGCGGTTCTTCCCACAGCACTTTGAACAGAAAGTTCACACAGCTTTCCTCCACTGACTTTCTGTTTCAATTATATATCTATGGGGAAACCACTTGCGTTTCTGTAGATATAACTGACATACTGGGATTTCCAAAACGGCACTGGTTTTGTAAATCACAGTGTGTCCAAGCCGCGGTTTTTATAGTTTTACAGTAACTGCAAAGTGGATGGGATTCATGCGAATCCCATGCCCACTTTGTGGTAAAAACCGCAGCACGGACACACTGTGATTTCCAAAAGCAGTGCGGTTTTGGAAATCGCAGCGTGTCAATTATATCTACGTAGATATAATGGTAACAGAAAGTCAGCCGAGGAAAACTCTGTGAACTTTCTGTTCAAAGCGCTGCGGGAAGAACCGCGATGCGTTCCAGCTGCAGTTTTTCCCACAGCGCTTTAGCGCTGCATGTTGTCCCATGGGCCTTAGGGGACATTCACACGGAGTAACGCCGGGCGTGTATCACAGCCGTACACACCGGCGTTACGGCAGACTGCCGAACACTTCCCATTCACTTCAATGGGAGCGCTCGTAAACGCCGCTGTTACGAGCGCTCCCATTGAAGTGAATGGGAAGTGTTCGGCAGTCTGCCGTAACGCCGGCGTGTACGGCTGTGATACACGCCCAGCGTTACTCCGTGTGAATGCCCCCTTAAAGGGATTTTTGAGAAATTGGTGACCTATTCTTAGGTCAAGATATCATTTGAAAATTGGCAGGCATCTGAAGCCTTGGACTTTCAACAATCAGCTGTTGCCATTACCATTCAGATAACCACTACAGCTGTATCACTACCTACAAGGTACAATGCTGTCCATTTGTATAGTGGCTGTGCTTGGTATCATCGCTGAGCACTTTCATTTGAATGGGACTGCGCTGCAAACAGATCATGTGACTGATGAATGTGACATTTCATGGCCTGTAAAAAAATTTCAGGGGGTGCCATTACAGGGAGCTTATCCGCAGGATAGACAATCAAATCCTGAAAAATCCCTTCAAGCCAAAATATTTAATCCACCATTGACAGCACCGTGGTTGCATATCAGTTATTCAGCCCCAGCTAGGATTAGAGTTTTCGGCGGAAAGATTCAGGTCACTTTCCGATTTGTCTAAGTACATTGGCCATAGTGTACGGTGGATTGTTGGTTAGCTTCCCTCTTAGGCCTGGTTCACATCTGCATTCGATATTCCATTCGGGGAGTCCGCATGGGGACCCCCCGAACGGAATACCAAACGCACTGACAAGCGGTGAGCTTATGAAAGCACACGGACCCCATAGACTATAATAGGGTCATGAGGAGAGGAAAGTACTTCATCAACTTTTTTTTTAGTTTTTCTTAAGTATTTGTGTTAATATTTTTGGAAAAGTCTAAATACAGGGGTATAGGGAAACTCACAATTGTCAACACACTAATAGTCCCTATTCACAAACCAAAGAACATAAAACTTAGCTTTTAATAAATAATCATTAAAACTTAGTTACTTCAGTCACCAACAATTAGTTAGACACTCTTAGTTAGCCACTCTTTGTTTCTGATTCAATTAAAGTGGACATATAGAGCACATACACAAGTAAAGTGTGGTTAGGTTAATTTCACTGGGCGAGTCATTAGCAGTCTCCCTTTTTGCCAGCTGCTATTCCTCCCCAACAATTCCCTTGTCTCTATCCACACTACAAGTAAACACACTGTTACTGGTCTGTTATAAGTTGTTAGTATATCAATTACGGAGTCATACATAGAGTTAAAGAAAACTGGCAGTGATGTAAATGTCTGGTAAGGTACTTAGAACGGTCCCTGGTCAGTCAATCCGTTCCCCAGCCCACAACTACCAGTACCCTCGTCTCCACTAACTGATTAGAGTGGTAAACTCCTTATACTAACAGCCATAGATACCTTATAACAGACCAGTAACAGTGTGTTTACTTGTAGTGTGGATAGAGACAAGGGAATTGTTGGGGAGGAATAGCAGCTGGCAAAAAGGGAGACTGCTAATGACTCGCCCAGTGAAATTAACCTAACCACACTTTACTTGTGTATGTGCTCTATATGTCCACTTTAATTGAATCAGAAAGAAAGAGTGGCTAACTAAGAGTGTCTAACTAATTGTTGGTGACTGAAGTAACTAAGTTTTAATGATTATTTATTAAAAGCTAAGTTTTATGTTCTTTGGTTTGTGAATAGGGACTATTAGTGTGTTAATATTTTTGGAACAATGATAATTGTCAATTGTCTATTTCAGTCTTCCAAACTCCTTTTAGATAACTTGCTATCAAGCAGGGAGATATTAGTTCTTGGACTTTGCTCCCAAAGTGTACGCGTGTATCATGCAGATGATTAACACAGGGTCCAAAGGAGAAGGAACAAAAACACTAAAGTTTCTAGTTATTGCAACACAACTTGATCAAAATCAATGGAGGAAATATGCTTTTCACATATATGTACAGAAAAGACACACACTTAAAAAGATATATAAACCTTGCAATTCCTAGCTCTGCCATGTAGATATCCTGTAAAGGTGATCTGGCTAGAAGTGAGTCAAGAATGAAATGCAATATTGCATAGTGAGACATTAGACCAACTCTTTCCTGAACTGATAATCATAATCGAAAAAGAACAGGCCATAGAGAATAAGGAAAAGGGAGTCATTGTTATTTACTGGAATATGCCTTAACGACAAAAAATACATATTATTTACAATCATAGTAATAAGAATAAAGAACATTCTCCAGTATTCTACCACTCAGAGGGGATTTGTACAACCAAAACCAGACATTAGAGTAACAAACTAAGCAGCAATAACTAGTTGTGATTGTTGGAAATTAATACTCGTATAAAAAAAACATGCCTCCTGTCAGAGAATGGATACGCAGAGGAAATAATCAAGAGGAACACGATTTATGCATTATGCTCATGGTGCACCCTGCTTTTAAGTGTATATGTTCAACTAGGTGGGCTCTGGCGTACAGATAATGGAGTTTCTGTGGTCAGTGCTCTACAATCTGGATTGGATAACTGTGTCAAAAAGGTCCTTAAATAATTACGATTCTGATGATTCTCTCTCTAGGGACACTTGCAATAAGCTATTATGGGTGGGGATGCAAGTGGAACATCCTCAGTGAAGCATTATGTGGTACCCCCAAAAAAACAATGGGCTGACAAGTGAGCATGACTAGAACTGGGACCACTCATCGTAGAAGTTTATTCATTCAATATAATATATAATATATTGTGTCCCTTTATTCCCTAATATCTCAGCATTCCCAAATAGGAAATAGGTAAATAGAGATATATTAACCAGCGCCCCCTTCAGTCTTAGGCCTGGTTCACATCTGCGTTCGGTATTCTGTTCAGGGGGTCCGCTTGGGGACCCCGCCAAACGGAATACCGAACGCATTGACAAGCGGTGAGCAATGAAAGCACACGGACCCCACAGACTATAATGGGGTCTGTGTGTTTTCTGCATGGTGTCCACATGAGTCATGCGGAGAGGAAAGTAGTTCATGAAGTACTTTTCTTTCCGCATGTTCCGTGCGGACACCGCGCGGAAAACACAAGGACCCCAGATGTGAACCAGGCCTTATTGTGAAATTACTCTATATACAAAAACAAACAGAAGAAAACATAAAGCACAAAGCAGTGTCACTGTGTATAGAGCACAAGATTTTGGTACATAAATGAGACTTCATATAACTTATTCAGGTTAGATGTATATATCTGGATCCAAAGCAACCTTAGAGAACACAAATACAGTTAGCCTAGGCTTAAAGGTAGTAGTTAAAGGTAGACTGTGAAAAAGAAGAAACAAATGAGTAAAACATACCTGCGTCTTAACCTCCATGGCTCTCAGAGATTCATTCACGGGAAGTCTATTTGGTATCTTACACCTAATTCCTTAAGTTTCTCTTCAGTGTATCTTGTCTGGATTGTTTATGTGCCCACTCTGTGCCAATGTTGTAGCTTACTCCAAAACAACTTCCTTATTCTGGTTGTTCACTTCCCTCCCCTAAGTATATTTCAGCAGGCTGGAATAGCGTAACACAGTGTTTGTGAAACATGGGATCAAAGTCCCCCTCAATGATTTTACTTTGACCTTTAACATATATTACTGTACTAACTAGTGCGATTACTACAAGAAGCGGCGCCAGACATCACTTATAGGACAATGTAAATAGAAAACTTGGAGATAACGTCATTTGGAATATTCATTTCTCCAGAAATTATTTACTTAATGGATCGCGAGGGGACAGCCAAGTCTGAGGAATCATTTTGAGGAGTTTTCTAGACCGGTTATGACATTGCACTTTTTGGCTCCTCCCAGATAGATGTCTATACCGTAGTTGATAAGGTAACTGGCAATGTCCACCTGGGGAAGCCCACATTTCAAACCAAGGCGTAACTACCAGGGTAGCGGCTGCCACAGGGCCTGGGACATTAAGGGGCTCTGCGACAGCCGCTACCACTGTGTTTTTTTATTTTTAATAGGCCATTACTGGCTGGAGTAGCTCCAGCCGGTAACGGACTCCATTTACTTACCTCTCCGGGCAGGCTTCAGGCCTACTAGTGTGACATCCCTGATGTCACATGACCGGGGCCTGCGTTTCTATGCGTCGTGATGCAGGCCCAGGTCATTTGACTTGCTGCACGTCATTGAAGATGGCCGACTTCAGCGGGGAGTGCGTTGGAGCCAGGGATAGGTAAGTAATAGTGTTTTTTATGTTTGTATTCCCCTCCTTGGGTCTCCAATTATTATAGTCTGAGGTCGGAAAAGACCCCAGAGAATAATAATTGTTCATGGATGTCCACAATGGGGCATAATAGTGTGTGTATGGGCCACTATGGAGTCATAATACTGTGTGTACAAGGGCCTTTATGGGGCATAAAACTGTGTGCAGGGGCCACTATGGGGCATAATTGTGCGGGGGGATGTCGGTCGGGGTCTTTGGTGTCGGTTGGGGGGCCCCATGTCAAAAGTTCGTCACAGGGCCCCGCCATTCCTAGTTATGCCCCTGTTTCAAACAGATATAAGTTGGAAATACACCTATCCTATAATCTTTGAATGGAAAAATATTGATCCTATGTAAGATCCTATCCAAAATTATCTTTGAGCAACCGGCCAAAGGGAGTCACCAGAAAACCTACTTTTAACCATTTTTTAATGTTAAACATATTATTTAAAAAAACTGAAGTTTAAAAATTTTTTTCCATGCCACCATCAATGTTTAAAAAGGGTGCTAAACTTTGCAATTTTCACTCTGACCACTAAAACCAAATAGTGTAATATACTAATTCTGTAAAGGTTTTCTTTGCAACAGTCACCTCATATACAATCACAGACAAGATTACGACGGGATATAACACCTCTAAAGATAACACCACTGAGCCATCATTGCAGCCACTACTGGCAATAGATGTCACAGCATATCTATACCGCTCCCTGCACAGAGCATATGTAGAAAACTCTCCTATAGACCTCATTGGATCAACTTCAATCTATTGTTGCCTATTACCACGAGATTGCTGAAAAGCATGTCACTAATTGCTGTTAACAGAAGAGAAACTTAGGTAACAGAGCAGTTACCTACAACAATGAGATTGCTGGAAAGCATATAATTAAATACTGTTAATAGAGCAGAGGAGAAATTTAGGCAAACTGGCAGCTCCCATAGTTGTGTATAGAAAATAGAATTAAAACCAAAATTACAATAAGAAAAAAGTCATATATTTAAGTTTCTGGATTTAATAAATAGGTGATACATATCCTTTAAAAGAGTACGCCAAAGTGTTTAGCAAATCAGATGCCCCATGCTTCCAACCCACTGAACCAGACTACAAACTGTTATAATCCAGTGAGGGTAAGAGAAATTTCTATAGAGCAGAGTTCTGGCCTGTCATGACAGTTGGGGCTACCAAAGTGCCGTGGAATGTCTGGTCCTACCCCGGCATTGACTAGAGGAGTTGAAATTTATGTGCATAACTCACTGCCTATAAAAGGCAAAAAGTTGAATATATTGTCAGGGTCTGGGGTTGCTAGGTGGGGTGGCATAGTCACACAAGTCCAGTTTCTTTAGTCCAAAACAAAGGTAGAGTTTATTTTCACTCAAAAATATAGTGCAGCAACAAAAGGAAACAATACATAAATAAATACCTGCCCGGCTAGGCTCTAACTAAACATAGAATAGGTTACCTCACCTAGAATAACAGAAATCCAAAAGCCACTCAGGACACAGCTCCAAAAATATGACCTCTCTGTTTGGCTCTCCAGCCAAGCTCTGCCAAAGTGTTGCTGCTGGATGTGGCTTCTTAAGCCTCCTTGACGAGGAGACTCTCTGCAGCTGAGTCGCTGCCAGAACATCCCCAAAGTGTGGACTGGAGGGGAGTGGAATGACAGGTCCCACTACCAATCCTACCTACCATTCCTAAAAATCCAGTCCAGTAACTGGAACTTTGAAATAACCCTCAGCAGACAATAGTTATCTGCTGAGAAATGTTCTTTCTGGAGTTTTCTCATCTCACCCACCTTAGTAGTCTGGGTGAGATGTGCACCCCCTCCATTACCTGACCAGCCATCGGCTTAGGCTTACAATATACATCAAGGTGTTTGGACTATAAAGCCAGGAAAGTTCATTCTGACTTTAGTGCTCTATTGACCAAGTGGAAAATGATCAGATGCCTTGTTTTATCTAAGTTCTAAAAATGTTTTGTGGATGGCCAGCCTGGAATTCTAGGTTCCCAAGAATTTTATAAAGAGATAAGGGTGAGTTTAGGTTCTTCAGAGGTCTAGTTCTGTACCATGTTCAGTATGGATTGTTTTTAAAAACATGAAGATAGGGCAGTGAACGAGGTATGTAACAGGTTTGGTAATAATAGGAGCAGAGAAAATTTGGTCCAATGAGCGATCTGTATAGAAAGGTATGTTGTTGGCAATTACGTATAATTCCATTATCACTGGACTCTGGCATTAAAAGCACAGGTTTAATAATCATCATAAAGTAATAACCAGTGTAAATTATTGTTGCACAAGATCATTGTCTCAGCAGTATGATAACATTTATATTTCATGGTTCTCTTATCTAGTTGCTTTAGTTGAGTCATGCCTTTCTCATGATATCATTCAGGGGCGTAGCTATAGGGGGAGCGGTAACAATCGCTACTGAGCCCTTGACCCTGAAGGGGTCAAAAGGTCCATCTGCCACATAAGATATAACAATATACTAAATGACAACATGTAGAAGGGGTCCCCATTACAGATTTTGCATTGGGGCCCAGGAGCTTTAGGGTATGTCTCTGATATCTTTCATGGAATAAGTTTTTACACAAAAAAAAACCCAGTTGCGATATTAATAAAGATTTTACATGTCAAGTTATTACACTGTTAAATGCATGGGGTGCTGCTTTAGGGCACTGCTTGGGAGAAGGAAACGGAGATCTTTTTTTAATATCCTGTATGTAAGGGACTAGGTAACATGACAATCCCTGATTGGTATTCTGTAGCAGGCACACAAGTAAGGCCTGATTCACTCGTCCACATCTGCGGATGTGTGAGTCCTATGATATTCACAGACAGCACCCTGCCAAACGTATTTGCAGGTTGTATTCTGTGTCCATGGGTGATCTGCTATACACGTCTGTAAAAAGCAGATCAACTTTTCTTTTGTTTCATTTTCAATATTTTGCATGTCTATGAGTCACTGAAAAATAGTCGACATGAGGATGTATCCTTTTTTTTTTACCATGGACTCTTTCGTAGACTTTCATTGATGTGATGCATCAGCATAAAAAAAAAAAAAAAAGACATCTGAATATACACATAGAAATGAATGGGTACATATGGCATTGTGAAAATGCCACACATGCATGATATGAGGACAATGTAAATAAAACCTAAATGACAGTTCGCAAAGTTCCAATACAATTAACTACAACCAGTTTTATTTTCAGGAAGGCATCAAAGAAATTAGCAAAACAAAATCCTTTGCTGTGAACTACACAAAAGATACTATGTAGCCTGCACAGTAATTCAGTCTGTGCAATCTGATATTCCACAGGTCATTACTCTAACGGCCAATGGCGTAACTACCGCCATAGCAGCAGAGGCAGCTGCCACAGGGCCCAGCACATTAGGGGCCGCTGCTATCATTATACTCGGGGGTCTTTTCGGACCCCCGCGTATAATGATTGGCGGACCGGGAGAGGTAAGAAACATAAAAAACACTGTTACTTACCTCTCCATGATCCGGGCATACTTCGGCCTAGTCGTCTGACGTCTCATGACCCTGGCCTGCGATCCCGGATCATGTGACGTCTGACGTAATTGAAGATCGACTACTTCAGTGGCCGACAGCATAGGAGACGGGAGATAGGTAAGTAACAGAGTTTTTTTTATGTTTTTCTCCCCCTGGGTCTCCAATTTTTATACTCTGGGGTCTTTTCAGACCCCAGAGTATAATAATTGTTTATGGGTGTCCACAGTGGGACATAATACTGTGTGCAGGGGCCACTATGGGGGATAATACTGTGTGCAGGGGCCACTATGGGGGATAATACTGTGTGTAGGGGCCACTATGGGGTATAATACTGTGTGCAGGGGCCACTATGGGGGATAATACTGTGTGGAGGGGACTCTATGGGGGATAATACTGTGTGCAGGGGCCACTATGGGGGATAATACTGTGTGAAGGGGCCACTATGGGGCATAATAGAGCGAGCAGGAATATGTAGGAGGGGGGTCGGTCGAGGTCTTCGTCGTCGGTGTCGGTCGGGGGGGGGGGGGCATGTCAAAAGTTCGCCTCGGGGCCCCGCCATCCCTAGTTACGTCACTGCTCACGGCCCATAGCACCTGCTTTGTTCCCCAAGTCTGGCTGAGCTGCAGATCTTTAACCGGTTGAGGACCAGGTCTAAAAGTACTTTATAGTCCAGGCCTCATTTTTCAAAACTGTCACTTTATATGGCAATAACTTTGAGATGCTATAATTTACACAAGTGATTTTGAGATTATTTTTTCATGACACATTGTACTTCATGTTAGTGGTAAACATTGATCAAAATTTTTGTATTTATTTCTAAAAGATTTGGAAACAAAAATTGCAATTTTCAAAATGTGGAATGCTTTGCTTTTCAGGCAAATAGTCATACCTCCCAAATACATGAATAAATATTATCTACCATATCTCTGCTTTATATCGGCATCATCTTTTATGTATAATCGGGTTTTATTGAAAATTTTTCATAAGGAGAAGAAAAAAAATACAAAACAAACAAAAACAAGGACAAGCAAAGAAATCCAAAAAAAAGGGGCACACAGGCCCCAAACAGCATATACAGGTAAGGGGGGTACCCCCAACTACGAAGGCCCAACAGAATATATGCAATGTTGAAGTGGCAAATATGGGGAGATAAACCGGTCGCATGGACCATGCAATACGAACGGTAAGAGTATACAGGGAACAGGGGGAGGGGACAAAACCCCAAACAGAGAAAAAGATAAAAAAACAAACGGAACAACCAGTTAGAACCACACACACAGACAAGAGAGAGGGGGAAGACTTGACAAGAAAACACAAGGATGAACCAAATAGGTAGGAGAGAGATAAAAAGGGAACAGGAGGATCGATGAAGCAACCAGATACCCACTCAGGCGAAAGAAGAAGAAAAGTCAGAGGACTCCTGAAACACCACCCAGGGCCGCCAGAGCTGCTCAAACCTAGAGAAGTCAGGAGAGTCTTCTGCAACCAGGGCCTTCATTCTCCGAATAAGGAGGAATTCCTGGAGGAACTCAAAAAGAGTAGGCGGGGTAGGGCTGCGCCAATGCTTCGGGATGACAGCCCTAGCGACCATGAGGATGTGCCCAAGAAGGTCCCTTTTGATGTCGGACAACTTACCAGGAATGACCAATAGCAAGGCCAGTTGGGGAGAAACCACAACTGTGCGTTCACACACTTTAGAATAGAGGGAGAAGACCGCATCCCAAAATGGTCGAAGCACAGTGCACTCTCACCAAATATAGAGCATGGTTCCCCTCTCGGTACCACAGCGCCAACACTCGTCCGGAACAGCAGGGAAGATCCTGTGAAGGAGGCCAGAACATCTATACCATCGGGTACGGATCTTAAAACTCTTTTCTTGCGCACTACAGGGCAAGGCCAACTTATGGGAGAGAGTCGAGGAAACAGAGGTGGACTCCAGTGCTAATAGGAGCGTAGAGAGCCGGGATGAGAGGGAGAACTTCCTTAGGAAGGAAGACAATTGGCCATATTCCAACCAGGAGAGGTAGAGGTCCGGATGTGCCAGGCGAAGCTGAGCGAAAGGAAGGAGGGGGGAGTCACCCACAACCTACCGAAGGTGAACATCATTAGACCTGTCCCAACAAAGAAATCTAGACTCCGAGCAACCCAGAGGGAACATGGGATTGTCGAACAGAGGAGTCAGCGGGCCAGGAACCCGTGCCAGCCTCCCAGTAGAACACACCAGGTCCCATGTTTTGAGGAAGAGTTTGGCATCATCTTTTAATCGTCCTTTAATTTATTTTGGATGTTAGAAGGCTTTGAAGTGTACAGCGATTTTCTAGATTTACAAGAAAATTTCCCAAACTCATTTTTTAGGGACCACTTCAGTTCTGAAGAGGATTATAAAGACCCATATATTAGAAAGCCCCATAAATCACCACATTTTTAAAACTGCACCCCTCAAATTATTCAAAACAGCATTTGGTAAGTTTGTTAACCCTTTAAGCATCTCACAGGAATTAAAAGAATAAGGAGATGAAATTTAGACATTTCATTTTTATCCGATAATATATTCATTTATGCCTAAAATTAATACATTCACAAAGAGTTAAATACCCCACATGTGGATGTAAACTGATTTTTGGACAGACGGCAGCGCGCGGAAGGGAAGGAGCAACACTGGGGGTATGAAAAGCAGAATTTGCTGGAATACTTTTCAGGCGCCATGTCTTATTTGCAAAGACCCTAGAGTACCAAAACAATGAAAACCCCCAAAAAGTGACCCCATTTTGGAAACTAAATCCCTCACAGAATTTATCAGGGGGTGTAATGAGCATTAATGTCCCAGGGGGATTGCACAGCGGTTCGTGAAAAGTGAATACAAATCTGTGCAGGGTACAATGGGCACACAAATTCAATACTATGTCCCCTATAGCTCCTATGATTGGGGAGAGTCACTCTGGGGTCACTTTTAGTTTATTTTCCCTCATAAGCTGTAAATATGGGGGTGTCCCCTGATATACCTGCTGCATGTATCTTACCACTGAGTGGTGATGGGATTCACTAGAATCCACTACACAGTGACTGTAAAACACTGTATTTACACCACACGGGGCCCCGGCCTTAAATTAGACAACCCAAAAGCACTAGGACTGTCAAGATGGAGAGGGACCCACTTTTCTATTCACTCCTCAAGCAACTCAAGCCCTGTTATTGGTTTTGACCAAAAACCTACAGCAGATAAGATAAGATAATCCTTTAATAGTCCCACAGTGGGGAAATTTCAGTATGTTACAGCTGCATAGTCATACAGATACATGATAATACACAGTAATATATTACAGAAGTAGACACACATATGCTGAGAAGAGAAGATATACTAGGAGCCCATAGCAGCTAAGGAACAGAGAAGAAAGAAGAAGGACATTCATAGTCATTTAGTTCTCTGTGCGGAATGATCTTCGCTTGGTCTGATGTACGTAGATTATGCAGCCTGATCGCGGTTGGAAGGAAGGACTTGCGATAGCGTTCCTTCTCACACTTAGGGTGAAGCAGTCGGTCACTTACAGTGCTGCCAAGTGCCATCAAGGTCCCATACATGGGGTGGGAGTTCTTCTCTCGCATGGAGCTCACCACAGACAGTATCCGTCTGTCACCCACCACCTGTACTGGGTCCAGGGGGTTCCCCAGGACAGAGCTGGCCCTTCTGATCAGCCTGTCAAGTCTATTTCTGTCCCTGGTTGATATACTGCTCCCCCAGCAGGCCACACCGAAAAAGATAGCTGAAGCAACCACCGAGTTGAAAAAGGCCCTAAGAAGTGACCCCTGTACTCCGAAGGCCCTCAGCCTCCTGAGCAGGTAGAGTCTGCTGTGACCCTTTCTGTGCAGCACCTCCAGGTGATCAGCCCAGTCTAGTTTATTATTGAGGAGCACACCCAGATACTTATAGGTCCTGACTATCTCAATGCATGTCCCCTGGATCTCCACCGGGGTCGGAGCACTCCTCCGTTTCCCAAAGTCCACCACCATCTCCTTGGTCTTCCCAGCATTAATCCTGAGATGGTTCTGATGGCAGCATTCAACAAAATCCCGGTTTATGTCTCTGTATTCCCTATCGTCGCCATCAGTGATAAGGCCTACTATAGCAGAGTCATCGGAGTACTTCTGTAAGTAACAGCTGGATGAGTTGTGCCTAAAGTCAGCAGTGTACATTGTGAAAAGAAATGGGGCAAGAACTGTACCTTGTGGTGACCCCGTACTACAGATCACAGTGTCCGACACACAGTCCCGGGCTCTCACATACTGAGGGCGGTTTGTCAGGTAGTCTAGGATCCAGTTGGACAGGTGATGGTCCACTCCACCAAGGTTCATCTTCTCCCTCAGTAGCTCTGGCTGATATGTAAATGCAGTGTCATGGCTTGTTACATGTACAGGATACTAATACTAAAGGATTTAGTTCTGGTTCTATTGATTTCTATGCAAGCAGCTAAATCCTTACAGTGGCACGCACAGATGAGCATTTTAAAAGCTATCTATGCATTCCTCCTAGTCTTCTTTAAGCAACCTTTTCATGGTACATATTAGAACTGTGAGCAAATAATGTTCTCTTCATTTAACAATTTATTAGTCTAGAGACCTAGGATGAAGAATATAGTTTCTGACTTGCCTTTCAAAGTTGGTTCCTTGAAAAAACACATAGAGAACAAACTGAAAACCCACCAGTTTGTCAAACTCATGTGTGCTCCTCAACTGTCCCAGGCTCAGAGCCATGCAATTTTAGGGCCCGTTCACACGAAGTAAATGCGTGTGTATTTTGGCAAGATACACATGTAAAAAATACACGTGTAAAAATAAGACTTCCATTGACTTCAATGACACGTGTATTTTGACGTGTTTTTTTCACACGTGTAAAAAAATGTCATTGTCTTATTTTTACACGTGTATTTTGCCAAAATACACGCGTGTTTACTCCGTGTGATTGGGCCCTTAAGCTCTGTTCCCATGGAGTAACATGCCGCTAATTTACACACGTAAACACGTGTCAGAGCGAGGCGCTTCACAACAGATCCCATTGATTTCAATGGGTGCCGGCTTACGCGCACTACACATTGAAATCAATGGGAGACTTTATAACCCATTGATTTCAATGGGTAGCGCATGTAAGCCGGCACCCATTGAAGTCAAAGAGATCTGTTTTGAAGCGCCTTGCTCTGACATGCGTTTACGTGTCTAAATGAGCGGCACATTACTCCGTGGGAACGGAACCTTTACTGATATGAACTCCTCTGTGCTGCTGCTGGGGCCCACCCCAGAACAACAACTTCCTGCTAATAGCCTACACTACAGCTCCTTCGCTGACATCTTACATATGCTATTCCGTATTACTGAGTATGTTCCCAGTATAGTCATCCCCATACCTCTCAACCGTCCCAGATTCAGCGGGACAGTCTTGGATTCCGGGTCCTGTCCAACTGTCCTGGTTGGAGATATGTCCTGGAGGTATGTCCTTCATTTGCGTCCTCTCCAAACACAGATGAATTGAATACAGCAGTGAAGCAGGATTTGTCTTCAGAAAGCCCCTGCCTCGCTGCTCTGCCCCCTGTGTGCTCCGACCCTGGGAGCTGTAGGCGTGATGTGATGAGGTCATTCACATCGTGCCTGCAGCTCCCTGAAGATTCTGGCAGAAGAGACCTCAGATGATGGGGACATTAATCTGGGGGGCCAGATAAGAGGGATATTAAACTGCGGGACCAGATAAGAGGGATATTAAACTTGGGGGCCAGATGAGGGGATATTAAACTGTGGGGCCAGATGAAGGGGATATTAAACTGTAGGGCCAGATGAGAGAAACAAACTGGAGCGTAAGTTGAGGGGAATATTAAACTGAGGGATCAGATGAGGGGGGTATTAAACTGGGGGTAAAATCAGGGGGACATTAGACTGTGGGGCCAGATAAGGGGGACATTAAACTGTGAGGCCAGATGAGGAGATATTAGACTGTGGGGCCAGATGAAGGGGACATTAAATTGTAGGGTCAGATGAGGGAAATATTAAACTGGAGGGTCAGATGAGGGGAAGATTAAACTGAGGGGTCAGATGAGGGGGACATTAAACTGGGAGGTCAGATGAAGAGAGTCGTTAAACCGGGGGACAGTAAACTGTGGGAGCACCAGGAGAATGCCATAAAAATGTGGGGGTGAGTTTAGAGGCATTATACTGTGTGGAGGTACCAGAGAAATGGATGGGTATGGGCAGAGTCAAAATAGAAGTGGGTGGGGAAAATTTGCTGCAGCGCCATAAATTCTGTTCCACTTTCTGATCTTTAAAAGTTGAGAGGTATAGTCATCCCCTTTAGTACTTATTAAGCCCCAATAGCTCCATGACCAGTTCATGCACAGTACTGTATGGGGAATGACAACACCATTGAGCACTACACGTATGTGCAAGATTATAGCGCTGGAGCTGTGATGCAGATGTAGTACACAGAGTGCATAAAATTTTATTTATTTACTTATTTATTTATTTACATTGTGTCCTCATAAGGTCATAATAGACCTTTGGGGACATCTGATGACTTTTTTTTTGTTAAGGAGGCTGATTTCCACTGTAACTGGGGCAAGTACATTTAGCCCCAGTTGCAGGAGGAACACAGCCTCCTGCATGTTAGCATAGGTCCTGTAGGACCCAGCAGCTCTAACAATCTCTTATCCTGGCAGATCACGTGACCGCGGGGGTCAGAGGAGAGCTGCAACATTATGGCGCCCATAGCTTCATATACAGCATGCTCACTGAGTGCTGTGTACACAGCAATCAGGGATGGCAGGGACGGTAATAAACTATCCCTGCCTTTTCTAGGGGAGCTCCAGATGTACTCACAGCTGGCTCCCGTTTCAGCAGCTGGACACATAGGCATCAGTTACTGCCCATTTGTGTCCATTACTGTAGGTGTGATGAAATCCAGATGGTAGTGTGAACACCCCCTAAGTGGCATGTCTGGCATCTGCCCAGGTTTGTTGGGTGCTGTTGCTGGCCATCAATAGAACAGAAGATCGAGCTCAAAAACAGGCAGGAACAGGACCTGCTCCATATTTTGCAGCTTATTCCTATAACCCCCACAGGGACAGCGTTGGGGGGGGGTAACTGGGCAATTGCCTAGGGCCCTGACACATGCAGGGACACCCTGGCAGTGGAATACTTTCCCTATTAATATAGAGAAAGTATACGTCAGGAGAACAGCATGTGCAGCAGCAGCATCGGCTAATACAGGGGTCGGCAACCTGCAGATATTGATAGAGAGGGCGCCCCTCCCCTAGCTGCCCTCTGCCCACCAATGAGAGATGTGAGTAGAGCACAGGAGGCGGAGTTTATCGCTATACAGCACAAGGACCCTGCTGAGCTCCTGCCATTACATCCTGCACAGAAGAGAAGTAGCAGAGGGGAGCTCTGAGGAAAAGTGAAAGTAAAAAAAAACCACACAGGTACATGTGTGTGCGTTAATGTCAGGCATGTCGGGGTATTCATTTAGTTTTAGTAACTCCATGTGTCTCATATTAATAGTAATTCATCACATTAACGCTTGTGTACCTCACCATAAGGATTACTAATATGTGAGACATATGGGGGTTCTAGTAATGAAGATACCGTATTATAACCTCCATGTCTCTCACATATGAGTAAATCTATTGTGAGGCACACAGGGGTTAATGTGAGGGACATGATGGGGTTAATTACTATTAATATGAGGCAAACGGAGTAAATAAAGTGTAATGCACATGACCAGACTTTGTATTCATAATTGTGGATAAAAGTATGGACTATTATATTTCAATGATTCTGTACACACAATTGTTGTTTTTGCAGCTGTGTGTCTGGGCCAAATTGAAGAGCTTGAAATTATGGAGCAGGTCCTATATCTGTCCTATATCTGTCTACATTTGTGGCCCTGTCAATTCATTTTTAATGTGTAGGTCAGTGAAAAACCACATCTGTGCCGTTTGTGTGCAGGAAGCCTAAGGGGAGCAGCACACAACCGTGTTTCACCTGTGAAACCCAGTCCATGTGTCAGCCAGGCTTGAACTTCATGCTGACAGTGGGACTCCTAGCAGTGCAGTCATCTGTGATACTAGGGGTCCCTGCCTACCAGTGACATTCTGCCCCATATCAATTACAGCACAGGACAGTATGTCACTGGTTGTGTGCTGCTCCCCTAAAACTGAGGCCCCATGTTGTGGACTAGCAGCATTTTTGTTGCAGATTTTGCTGTATTTTTTTGAGCCAAAGCCAAGAATGGCTACAAAAGGAATGGGAAATATATAAATTTATCTTTGACACACATTGCAGGAAAAAAAAGATGTGACAGAGCTGCAAATTCTAAAATTTGCGCGCTTAAAAAACCATAGCAGGGGGCAACACGGTGGCTCAGTGGTTAGCATTGCAGTCTTGCAGCACTGGAGTCCTGGGCTTGAATCCCACCTGGGACAACACCTGCAAAGAGTTTGTATGTTCTCCCCGTGATTGTGTGGATTTCCTCCCATTCTAAAAAGATATACTGATAGGAAAAAAAATAAAAATGTACATTGTGATCCCTATATGGGGCTCACAATCTATATAAAAAAAAAACAAAAAAACCATTGCATGGCATTTCCACATATATTTAATAGGAGGAGAAAGTGCAGGGAAAATACATCAAAGACTCCATAAAAAACACTGTGGAAAAAAAAAAAACATCAATGTGATAAACTGCTATTTTTTTCCACTGCAACAAATAAAGCAGCGTTTCCAAAATGTTGGGCCTCAGCCTAAAGCGGACCTTTCATGTCCTCAGAGATGGATGGTATTATATACCACTAGAAAGATGCAGTGCACTGAATTCACTGCACTGCCGGCTTTCACAGTATGGGCCCTGGTGATGGAGATATCAGTGTCATTAATTTCGGCAGCAATATCTCTCAATTGTCAGAAAAACGGGTCTTACAGTATAGCTCAGCGTCATTCCTGGGCTGTGAGGAACGGCCTCCTGACTGTACTCTTCCATAGCCATGAACTGAATGGGCCCAGTCGGGAGTGTCTTCAGGCTGAATCGCGAGGCAAAACAGTCTGAAGAATGAGCATCTCGCTTCTTTTTCCGGGAGCCGGAACAAACCGGCTCCTGGCAAAAAGAACTGACAGGCTCCCATTGATTTCAATGGGAACTGTCTTTTTTTGTCTTCTATTTTGAGGCCATATCTGCCTCGAAATCCTGACCATAAAACCCCATGTGAATTTACCCTGCTAGAAAAAAGAACTTGTTGAAGTCAGTGGGAGGCCTTTTTTTCAGCACTGAAATTCCACATCAAACTCCTGTCCATTTTCCTCCGTGTGAATGGACCCTCAATCAGATGACTGTTGGACTTGTGGCTGTGCTAGACGAATATATTAGCCACTCTCCTAGATTTTGAGTCACATTTTGATACTGTCCAAGTGTTTAAGGGTGCAATATTTTAAGGAGCATTTTCTCAAACTCGATGATTAATAAAGTTTATTATTTTAAGCGTAATTCTGTGGAGTTTGACCTGTCCTGATTCTGTTAATATTTCTGAGATAGCATGCTATACCATTGAAAATATAAATCTCTCTTTTTTGATAAGCCCATGAAAAATAAGGGCTCATTGACATGACAGGATTTCACAGTTGTGTGCTAGCCATTGTGTTAATGACCAGCACATGGCCCCGTGACTAATGGATCTATTATGCTGCTAGAGCCCCACATATGCGTGAATAGCCTTTAAAAAGGCTATTCAGGCACCGCTAAAGTTATATTAAACTACCCCCCAGTTTTAAACCCTAAAACAGAATATGATCAACTTACCCATCGTGCACGGTGGGCGGGCATTCAGGGTCCGCCGTCTTCTTCAGCCACGCCTCCTCTTCCAGCGATGTCCTTGGGTGCCGTCTAACTAGCTAACTGACATTGTTAAAAAATGGCGTGGGTGCATGCGCAGTAGCATGCTGCTTCTACTACGGCTACTGCGCATGTGCTCGCGCCATTTTTTATCAATGTCAGTTTGTGATCAGGCGATCCGAACAGCACGCTCGCATAGAAATGAATGGACGTTAAGTGGCCGGCCGCCGTCAAAGCATCCATTCATTTCTATGGAGTGTGCTGTTCGGATTGGCTGATCCGAACAGTACTCGCTCATCTCTAATCGCGGCTACACATGTAGAAGTCGCAGCACAGCGTTAAAGCAGGAGCTGGCTGTAACAGCTCCTGCTTTAATCGCCTCTGTGTTCAACTCATTGAAACCGGAGCCTACCTCCCACTGACCGGGACGGTTGGGAGGTATGCTTTAGGCGACCCCTGTGTTTTGGCCCCGCTGGGGTCACGACTCACAGGTTGAGAACCGCTGCCATAGACTATAATGGGGTCTGTGTGCTTTCCGCACAAATCATGTGGAAAGAAAAGTGCTGCTTGCGGTACTTTCCTCTCCGCATGATTCGTGCGGTAAACACACGGACCCTATTATAGTCTATGGGGTCCGTGTGGTTTCTTAGCTAACCGCTTTTTAATGCATATAGATTTCCATAACCTATATGTGGACAAGTGAACTCCCCAAACAGAATACTGAACGCAGATGTGAACCAGGCCTCAGGCTGATTTCACATGTCCCTCAATAGACTCATGCACTGAACTTTCACGTGAATGCAGACTAAGGCTAGGGATACATGACAACATTAGTTGTGCAAGTAAAAAATCATATTAAAATCAAAAAGTTGTGAGACTTTAATGCAACACAATATTGCACAATGCGATTTTGCTGTAACATAGATGCATCAGTGATTGCTTGTTTTTTTTTTTTTTTTTCTTTAAATACACATTAATGATTATATTTAACTATGTACTTCTACAGAAATACACAAGAAATATGGACAGTAAGCAAAATTTCAGCAAAGATTGTAAAGACAGCAACTGTAGTTGTGCGCCATCACATGCCACACAATCACTGTCTATAGAAAAGGTGTTGCAACCAACAGAAATTGAGACAAAGTTGATTTTTTGAGCAAATGGTGCGTTATGTTCCCAGCATGTCGCAAGAGACAGCATAGAAATGAATGGCTTTTGTATGTCATATGTCGCCCTAGCCTAAGAAATAGTGGAGAATACTAAAGGAAATAAGGGGCTGTGAGTCCTTAGATCCGATCTATTGAATTCATAGTGTCGTCTCAGCTTGATGGAAAATTTGCCCAGTAAAACTCAACCAGCTGTAGGTCGTTGACGCCATGACAGGTTGCGGCACTAGGACCCAGAAGCCGGAAGAAGCTACGGTCAGTGCGTGCGCGCCCCCGAGTGAGATGGAAACACACATCTACATCGTCAGGTAACCAACTTTGGCTCTACACTGCCGTGTCCGGACTGAACAGGCCTTCAAGCCACGGCCTGTAGTTGCGGCCTTCTCTAGTCAGCGGATTATGGATGCGGCTTGACACGGAAGTAGAAGAAAGCAGCCCGGGTGAGCGCTTTGAGGCATTCCTGTGCTCTGCTGTGTGTAATGGACGCACATACATAGATTTCCTAAGAAGGAGCGGGGGAAGCCGAATCTGTGCAGCTATCTGTTCTGTCTGCGGAGACGTGGATGATAGGAATGTGGAAGTTGTTAGCAGCCCCTCGGCTGTTACCTCAGCCTGCCTTCATTTACAGCAGCACTGGCATAACGAGAGGTGTCACCCCGCAAAATGGGTGTGAGGAACTGGCTGTGTGCATGGCATATATGGGCGCCAATCCTGCCCTTTGCTGTCCTCATATGCCCTCTCTCTAATTTCCCGTATAATTAGGAATATAGAAATGTCTTCCTTGGTGTCCTAGTAATAACGGCCCTGTTCACACTGTGTATGACATTGCTAAGCAGGTATTGAATAAGGATACTTTGTTAGGACAACTTTTAGCAGAGTGGCTCTATGGAAGACTATGTGTACACAAATGTGGCTGTGTAAGGGTCTGTGAGAAAACCGCACTGATGGTCTCTGTGTGCCCAGCATGGACCCATACATTTCAGTGACTGAGCCCTGACTGGAATAGGACCTGTCCTTAGTTTTGCCTCATGCCACCCCTGCATAGACCCATTATAATACATGGTGACGGTCGTGTGTATGGGGCTATAACAAAAAAAAAAAATCTGGCGCGGTTTTGAAAATCACAACATGTCAGTTATACCTATGGAAACGCCGGTGGTTTCCCCATAGGTATAATTTCAACAAAGTCTGCAAAGGAAAAATCCAAACTTTGTTTAAAGTGCTACGGGAAGAACCGCAATGCATTGCCGCCAAGGTTTTCCCCACAGATGTTTATTGCTGCGGGACATCCCATGGGGCCTAAGCCTAACTGTAGTGATTTAACCAATGAAATCTGGAAAACATGCCAAAGGATGGCTAATGTTACAATGATAAAGATCAATTTAAACTGCCTGCAAATGGGGGTTAAAGAAACAAAACAAGCCTTGGTCTTTAAAAGAGAACCTTTCACCTTCTGGGGCACATGCGGTTTTATATACCGCTAGAAAGCCAACCGTGCTCTGAATTCAGCGCACTATCAGCTTTCACGCTCTGTGCCCCAGGTGAAGAGCTGTCTGTGCCGGTACCGTAGCTCTTCACCGTCAGAATGGCGTTTCTGACAGTCAGGAACGTCCTTCCTCACAGCAGCGTCTATAAGGGGGCATTCACACTACCGTCGGTGTCCGACAGGTAGTGTCCGCTCAAAATCTGGCACGGACATTAGGAGCGGACACTAGCTGTGTCCGTGACACCTGTCATTTATTTCAGTGGGCATCGGGTGCGTTCTTTTGCACTCCGTGCCTGTCCTTCCCTGTCCGCAAGTGAAGATGTCCGACTTCTCAAGCGGACAGAAGAACCCTGCATCCAAGTCTGACATCTTCACTTGCGGACAGGGAAGGACGGGCACGGAGTGCAAAAGAACGCACCCGATGCCCATTGAAATGAATGACAGGTGTCACGGACACAGCTAGTGTCCGCTCCTAATGTCCGTGACAGATTTTGAGCGGACACTACCTGTCGGACACAGACGGTAGTGTGAACGCTCCCTAACTCTGTACAGTGTGAGCGGGGAGGAACGTCCCCTCCTGATAGTACTCGTCCATAGACAAGTACTGGGGGGGGGCATTCCTAACGGCTCTCACAGTACAGCGCTATAGACGCTACTGTGAAGAAGGATGTTCCTGACTGTCAGAAACGCCCTGAGCTACGGTATCGGCACCGATGGCTCTTCACCCAGGGCACAAAACGTGAATAAGCGGTGTATAAGACCTCATGTGCCCCAAGTGGTGAAAGGTGCTCTTTAATCAGTGCAGTATTTCATATTTTGGACTACAGCATTGTGAAGGGTTTTTATTTCCCCTCTTTGCAAGACACATGAAGGAGACTTATCACCTCTGCGCCTGAGGGAGATGCACCCAATGGCTAAGTGCCCTTGAAACGCAAATCTGTGCCATCTAGCAGCTGGTAAAGATTCGAGCTATATTTTACTTCAGTTTTTGGCGTAAATTACAGCAAATCTGTGGGGCTATGCCCTGCCCATTTTCTCCTAAAAGTGTTAGTTATATACAATTGCTTTCTTCAGGAGTTTTACAGACAAGTATATTTCACTGTCACAATAAAGAATTGGTTTGTTTGATGGGGGTTGTCCAAGGAGTGTAGGATCCCTTACCTGTTCTGGTGGACTCTTAATGATGAATGCAGGTTCTCATTTGCATACAGATTGAAGGTTGACTTGCTATTTTGTTTTTCCCAACCCCCGCCCAGCAGCAAGATTGTTGCACTTTGATGCTAAAAATGTACTTTCACAAAGCCTCTAAGCAATTTTTATGCTACGTGGCTTGAAGAGATTTTGGTGGCGGTTTGACCTATTTGCTATTTTTATAGTACCATCCTTGGTATTAATTTGCTCTGTGAGCTAAAACAAAATGAAACCTGTCCAATCCAGTGATTTGACACCATTTTTGGAACTTTATATAGAGACCTCACATAGAGCTGTAAGGCTTACCCCCCCCCCCCCCTTCCAAACCCCTATAGATTTTACTTTTCTGCTCTGAGCCATATGAGGCCTTAATGTTTGCAGGACAAATTTTTCTTCATGTTGCTACCATTAATTATTCTGTAGATTCTGGGAAGCAGGCTTTGTTTTTTACGGCGTTCAATCGGCAGCCAAAATGACATGTAACCTGTATTCTATGTTTTGGTACGATTCCAAGGATACCAAGTGTGCTTTTTAGTTATACCTTTTTGGGGAATGTCTATTGCTTTGATCACTTTATATTTAAATTTCTATCATAGGCAAAACAGTGAAAAAATGGCATTTGGCACTCAACTTTTTTTCCTTCTCCCTACAGTGCTCACCGTATGGGAAAAATATTTTTTATAGACTTGTAGTGCAGGTGTGTGTATGTATGTGTGTATAATATATATATATATATATATATATATATATATATATATATATATATATTTATTGCATTTGATAATGCCTGAGCTACTGGTGAAAGTGTGGCGCTTGTGCGCCCACTTTCTTAAGTCTACAGTAGCCGCAGCTAGCCTGAAAACCCTCCAGCAACGCCTACATCTGCCTGAACACCGACTGTTGTGCGACGTCACCACTCTCTGGAACTTAACATACCATATGTTGAGCAGGGTGTGTGAGCAGCAGAGACCTTTGATGGAGTTCCAACTCCAAAACCCAAGGGTTCCTCAAAGTCAGCTTCCTCAGTTTGTCAACCATGAGTGGCCATGGATGGCAGACTTGTGTGAAATCCTACGTGTCTTTGGAGGAGTCCACCAAGAGGGTCAGCTATGATGACGCATTAGTGAGCGTAACCATCCCGCTCCTCTGTGTGATGCGAGAATCCCTCATCGCAATCAGGGATAACGCACTGTACACTGAGGAGTCCGGGATAGGAGCAGACCCATCACAGCTAGATACTCAGATCACACTCCTGTCAGCTTCTCAGCGTTGATTGACAGAGGAGGATGAAGTGGCAGATGATGTCATTCTCACACACAAGGCTAGCGGGGAAGTTCAGTGCATCCCATTGCTTCAGTGTGGGTGGGGCAAAGGGGAGGCGGAAATGGAGAGTGACCCTTCTGGTGGGGGCAGCGAAGTCATTCCGATTAACACTCGGCACACATGGCTGACTTCATGTTGGGCTGCTTTTCCAGTGACAAACACATTGTACACATCATGGAGTGCAACCAATACTGAATTTTTGCTATCTTCGACCCCCGGTATAAAAACATCTTATCTTTCCTTCCGGTAGAGGGAATTGGTGAGGGGGTGCCAGTACGCCCACAAGTTAGCCTTTTTGGTGAGACAGAGTGTACACAAAGAACCACATCTGTCACTTGCTGAGCGACTTTTCTACTTGTGACTTCATAATAGAACCTGCGGGTGTATGTTTTCTTTTGAGTTCAAGTTTGATTTCTGTTTCCTATCTTGTCACAATTTTTGTCAGTTTTTGGCCCTTGGGGTGAGTTGAGCCGTGCATCAGTAGAGAATTAGGCCCTTGAAGTGAGTTGAGCCTTGGAGTAGCAGAGTATTAGGCTCTTGGGATGAATTGAGCCTTTTAGGAGCATAATATTAGGCCCTTGAGGTGATCTTTAATGGGGTGTTTGGAAATGTCATTTTTCAACGGTGATGGTGGAGGAGGATGAACTTGTGAGCTTGAACAGAAACATAGAACTGTGTCTCGTCATTATCACTGAGGACGGGACATGCTTGTTGCGGGTCCACAACCACTAAATCGCCAAGAGGCACACGCCTGGAGGTAGTGGCTGGCTGGTGGAAATGCCGCTGGCAGCATTACCCGCTAGCCATTTTAACACCGGTTCCTGGTGCTCAGGCCTAGTCAGTGTTGTACTCTGCACCCTTCTTAACGTTGCCATCAAGCCAGGGATTGTGGATGAGTGCAATTCTGGCTGCCCCTCACCAGTAGTTGGATCTGCAGTAGCTTGGCCTGAGCCCCCAGTCCTCGTCCACGCCCCATTGCGCTAGCTATTGCAAGATGTATACAAGCGTACTGTTGCAAGTATACACGGACGGTGTGTGTATGTGTGTATGTATGTATGTATATATATATATATATATATATATATATATATATTTATACACACATTTTCTTTAATTTTTTTTTTTGAGTGTATGTGAAGTATGGTATACCGGATGGACAGTATACACTGTGCTTCACACCCCTATGGGACAGATATATACTGTATACCAGTGGTAGGGAATTTGAGCCCTAAATTTGAAATTTTCTGCAGGATGAGTGTATATGCTGGAGGTGTATATACACTCTTCGAGCAGTTTAGCTGTCAAAAGAACTGTTGTTTGAATGTTTCCTGCCTAACAGAAGCTAAATCCTCTCTGACCCTGAGCAGAATGTCTCTCCCTCTCTAAATCCAAGCCGCAAATGACACGAACATGGCTGACACTATTCTTATAAATCGGAGGTCACCTGATTTAGCCAGCCAATGACTTTTTCCTATTTTTTTTTTTTTTTTTTTTTCGATGCCTGTTTTCTTGCTTCCTGTCAAACCTCCCCTGCACAGACATGTACCGTATTTTCCGGACTATAAGGCGCACATAAAAACCTACGATTTCCTCAGAAATCGTAAGTGCGGCTTATAGTCCGGTGCGCCTTATATATGGATGGAAGCGGCGGCAAAGTCTGCGTGCCGCTTCCATACATACATAAAAGGCACCGTAAGGGTGCATTCACACTACGGAACGCCGGCGTGTATCACAGCCGTACACGCCGGCGTTACAGCAGGGCTGCCGGACACTTCCTATTCATTTGTATGGGAGCCGACATGCGAGCGCTCCCTATAGAAATGAATGGAAAAAAGCAGTCCATGCTGCCGGCCTGAAACAGAACGTGAAACTTACCGAGCGGTGCAGGGCGGGCATTCAGGCCTCCTCTTCCTCCGATGTTCCGTCCTTCTCCTCCGGCGCTCGCTAACTGATAATGGCCTGGGCGCATGCGCAATATCATAATGCTTCTACTACGGCTACTGCGCATGCGCCCAGGCCATTATCAGTTAGCGAGCGCCGGAGGAGGAGGACGGAACATCGGAGGAAGAGGAGGCCTGAATGCCCGCCCATCCTGCACCGCTCGGTAAGTTTCACATTCTGTTTCAGGCTTTTATTTTAAAACGGGGGGGGTAGTTTAATCTAACTTTTACGGTTGGGCTCTATCAGCATGATTTTGCTGATAGAGCCCCTCCTCGCGTGCTGAGCGCTTCCAATAGAAGCGGCTGGCATGCGGGGGGTTAAGCGGCCGCTGGCAAAGTCTGCCTGCCGCCGCTTTCAATAACATATAATGCGCACCGGACTGCGGCTTATAGTCCGGTGCGCCTTATATATGAACCGAGACGGACTATAAGGCGCTCATGGGCAATGCGCCTTATAGTCCAGTGCGCCTTATATTCCGTAAAATACGGTAGGTTTTTGCTGTCCGCTTGAAAAGTTGGACATCTTTGGGAACGGAAGTTAAGGACAGGCACGGACTGTAAAAGAACGCACCCGATCTCCATTTAAATCAATGAAAAATGTCACGGACACAGCTATTGTCCGCTGCTAATGTCCGTGCAAGATTTTGAACTGACATTAGCAGCGGACACTAGCTGTCAGACACCGACGGTAGTGTGATCGCTCCCTTATTGCTGCAAAAAAAAAAAAACCAGGGAAGGTGGGAGGCGAATAGAAATTTTACTGCGTTTATTGCGTGGTATTCGATTGGAATATGTCGAATACCTATTCAGTTGAACGTTATTCGCTCATCTCTACTGAACACCACTTTTTTTTTTTTTTTTTTTTTTTTTTTTTTTAAGAAATCACTTTTTCATATATGCAAATGATGCACAGGGAGTGTTCCCCTTTGCTCTGAGCACAGCTTTGTTGTACGTTGTCTCCTGGGCCATTGCATTACACCCCCTGCGATGTCCTGGTCCTCCACTTACTTGCTGTGTAAGTAGTTGGTGCTGGTGCTGACTTCAGCAGAATCAAAATCCCGAGTGACTGGGATTTTGATCCCGCTGAAGACAGCGATGGCTGATTATTCAGCAAAGACAAGGACCAAGATTTCTCAGGGGCTGTGATGCAATACTATATAAATTTGGTATCCCTGGAATTGTACCAAAAACATAGAATACATGTGACATGTCATTTTGGTAGTACAGTGGATGCTGTAAGTTGGACAATGAACTTTCTCCAACTCCACTCCGTTCTGAATTTTTTTTTTTTTCCAGTACATTGTAAAGAATAATAATTTATGAAAACAATTTGTCCTGCAAACATTAAGCCCTCATATGGCCCTGTGATTGAAAAAAAAAAAAAATGGGGCTTGGAAGGTGAGGAGTCAATAATGCCTCTGGTGGGGAGGGGTTAAATATCACTTTAGGCCTCATGTACATGAATACTGAAAAACAAACTTGCATGAAGCAAAAAAAGTGCAACTAGTCCTGGTTGATTTATACTTAAATCAAAATTACAATTAATGTAACGTTTCCCTTTCATTTAGCGTACTCTCCTGTGTACACTGTAAGATTAGTGACATTTAGCCAGTCGTAGTGTGGGACAGGATGACTTGGCTGCAGAACAGTTGAAATGATAGTTGTTCATATCTGTTAATTGAGCTGACTTTTGATTTTGGTTATTTAGCAATTCATTGTCCAGTCCCACATGTAACGTCTATGAATGACAAACATACCACTGTTATGAAAATCAATGTAATGTGCTCTAACCAAGTGGTGACAGTTGGGTATGCTTGGGGGGGAGCAATATAAAAAAAGAAAATTGATCATGTTATAATGTGAGAATTGTCTCTTTACAGGTGGTAACATGCCAGCTAAAAAGAAGCCGATTTTACCTGCACTGAACATAGCCCCAACAATAGCTGAAGGACCTTCTCCAACAAATGATGGCTCATCTGAGTAAGAGCATGTAAAAAGACATGACTTTGCTTTTGTTATATACATTAGCAGGTCATCACATCAGAATGTTATAGTAGAGGGGTCAGCAATCTTTTGTGTATGGTGTGCCAACCTTAGAATAAATACTAGTCAAAGACTAGGTACTCAGGCTGCCGTGAAATGTAAGAATATCGACATCTACATGAAAGTCATGAAACACAATCCATATCAGTAACCAATTAATTAGTTGGTTAAATTGTAACTAAACTTTCAAACATCTTAACAAATTTTCTTCTTCCTATGATATCCTGCATCTCTTTATTCTTCCTCTTGTGTACGGGAAGAGAAAAGAAAATGAGGGTCACTTCAAACTCATATCTCAGGTATTATAAAACCTATGCACTTCTCAACCTTCTAATCCAGACAATGAGATCTGTGTGGAAATATAGATACTTGTGGAATATTAGTGTGTATGTATGCAGAGAATAAATGCAGTGGGTAAATGAGAATCTCCTCTTTCAAACAATGCCAAAAGCAAGGTTCTAACCTTTATAATACCTGAGATATAGCCATTTGATGTGACCCTGCCTCACCCAAGTTTACTCTCTTTTCACAAATCCCATACGCAATGAGAAGCAGCAGTTGTTCTCCACACAGAAACAAGGGAAATAGTCAAATTAAGTAAGTATACCAGAAAATACAAAATATTGACACAAATTCTGCCAGAAAATCGAAAGTTGTCTGAGACTTTAGTTATGCTTTTAACTTAAATTTCACTGTGATTCTTCCTCTGGTGATGGGATTGGCTTTTGCGGGAATAGAAGACTCAAACATTTCCACAGCCAGATCTTTGAGTAAAGTCATACAAACCTTTCCAGCCTTGTTGAAATGAATGAACGGCCACTTTAGCGTGTTCAGCTGCCATGTTATACATACTTCAATGTACAAAACAATTTGTTGCCCCCTTAGCAGGTTAGCTAATGCCCAAACACAATGTCGCACCTCATGCTCCCCGCCTTTTTTTGTTTGTTCAGATAATTTTCGTCTGTGCCTCCACTACTGTGATATTGCAGTTTTTTCTTAATATGTAAATTAATCAACAAGGGACTTGCTTCAAAACAGTAAGTCTTAAATACCCTTACTGCTCTAAATAGCTCATTTGAATATTGACAAAGTGATATCTTGGCAATGCAGGCCTGATTGAGGAAGAACTCAATTTTATATTGGTGGCTCTAACCTATCTGTGGCTTGGGTTCTGGTGACCTATTCCATTTAATGGCTCCGTTTTGGAGTATATGTGCTATACTGAAATACTTTTATTAACCTTTTCGCTGCCAAGGGTCTCTGGAAATTTTGCACCTCCAGTAGCCAGAGCAATTTTCACAGTTTTGACATGGACAAATCAAACCTAAATTGCAACATTAAAAAAGCATCCAACCCCCCACCCATACCTATATATTTTCTTAAAGTAGACACCTGCAGCATTGTCAGAATGCCACTTGGTACTGTATACGAACAGGCACCTTCATGCAATTTTGATTTAAAGTGAATGTTTTATGAAAAAATGCAAATAAATGTATATTAATTGTTAAAAGCGGAAACCAAACAAAAAATTAAATGCACCAAACCTCCTAAAAATAAGAGTTCAACATGTGCAAAGTTCATAGATATCACTATGGCCTGAACCCGCATGCACGTGTCAGAAAATCGCTAGAACTGGAAGGAACAAAATTCTGCTTTGAAGCTGGAAATGTTAAAAAAAGTATCATCCTATAAAATGTAGGGATTACACACCATGAAAAGTAAGTGAACCCCTAAACCCTATATATTTTTTGAAGGTAGACAACCTGAAGATTACAAATGTCTTAATGGGTCATCGATAGCCACATCCACCTTCATGCAACTTTGCGACCAACACAAATAATTTTTTGAAAAAATACGCTAAAACACATATTTGCACATAAAACTCATGTTCAATCTCACATTCATATACAAAATACTTTTAAAATAATAGCTTATGGTTTATACAATGTGTATATATACTATATGTACTGCAAACATCAACTACAACAAGAGCTTGGACTCCCAAAAACACAGAAGACAAGCAGGATTTTGCTGTTGTTCACTAATATGTTAAAAAGCTATACTGCACCTACCAAACTGTGACTGTGATACCAAAATCTAACTTTTTTCAGAGTACACAGCATACCATATATAAAAACACAATTTAATAGTTTATATATACAACCACCTTCATTCAACTTTGCCGCAAACAGAGATTGCTAGCAAAAATTGCGCAAAAATTCAAATTTGCCACTAAAGTGCGGCTCAAGAAATCCCTTTCTGCAAACATAATGTACTGTCCATAAAACTGCAGTATGTGAGGAGTTCATACATACCACACATGTATATATTTACAGGGGGGGGTGTTAAAGAATCGCCAAAATCGCAGAAATGCGCCATCCCATTTTGTGCATGCAAATTAAATAGGACTTTACATAAAAATGTTATTTTCCATCCCCCTATAATAATTTTAGCAATCTATACGTTCATCTCTAGTGATAATCGTTATTACTATTATTTTAGTGTGTAACGGAAATCACTAGAGACGTATTTTACTGTAGAAAGCTCAGGTATAGACAGGACAGGGATTGGGTGAAATGTAAACTTTATTTGCGACTTTATGTATATGTTGTGTAAGTGTTTGCTGCGACTTTTTTTTTTTTTTTGGCTCTGCGACCTGGACAATGGTAAACGTCTGGGTCACAGTGCCAATAAACTTCCTGGTTATGTTCAGGAGGTATAACATAAGAATACCCCACTAGTAAAGCTCAGGGGGGAATTACATTATAACTGTATGTGACAATCAGAGACAAATGTATAGTATACGCTCTGATTGGCAGGAGAAGGGTTAATAGGGACAATAGAGTCCCTGCCACCCCCCTCCTGCTGTCACATACAAGTTATGCAGAGAGTCAGATCGTTTCTCTCTCTCTCTGCTGCACTGCTGCGTGTCCCTCTTCCTTTCTTGTTAGATCGCAAATTGCTTGCTTAGACAGGAGGGGGGGGGACACTTTGGAGCTCTATATCTTTGGACTGCATCAACATATCTTGATACTTTCAATTGCATTTTAAAGAGGAGAATCCCATCTTTAAAATATCAAGAACTCGATGATTGGATGTACAGTTTTGGAGCAATTCACTGTTGAAACGCTGTCGGGAATTGAGATCTGCAGTTGGATCTCAATGCCAAATAGTGTTTTCAACAGTGAATCACTACAAAACTGTAAGTAAAATCATCAAGTCCCTGGTATCATTTTAAAGATGAGTCTCTTCTTTAAAATGCATTTTAAAGCATCAAGATATGTTGAGGCAGTTCAGAGATATCAGCATTAGTAGGGAGGACGTAGTAACTACGTCCTCCGCTACTGAAGTGCCACCTTGGGAGCACGTACAGTGTACGTGCCTGGCAGCGAAAGGGTTAAAGGGGTTATGGGCAATTAAAATATATTCTCTGCCAGATATGATTCTACTTTAAGAGCACCTAATCTTTGGAACAACATATATTCTGGCAGCATTAGTGCCATTAATAAATGATAGAATATACTTTTAATGCCTTGTTTTTCTCACTGGCTTCTTACTTTTGTCCTGTGAAAGATGAGTGCTGTTTTTGTGTAGAGTTTCCAGAGAAATCAATTACAAACACAGGATTGGCATATTTATATGCAGCTACCACCATTCTTTTTTCTTTTTTTTTTTTTTTTAATGTATGATCTCTCTGGATTTAATAGTTAAAACAGCAAGTCTGCAAAGAAACTCTTTTTATGTGACACGAGAAACAGTAATCTACGTTTGATATAACTTTAAAACAGAAAAATCAGTTACATATACTACCACAACAAGGTAGGACATCTGGTTTATATACGTACACTTTCAACACAAACCACCAGGCATAAAATATTATCAAAAATAGAAAAGTTTTTATTGAATAAAATTACATATACTTCAGACAAAAACATATAAGACAAATGAGGTATACGGGAGGACTGAACCACCCAAGAAGACGCAAATAGGTAATGGCAACGGTGAGTATGTATAGCATCATATAACAGCCAAAAGCAGACTGTGTCCAACACATATATATAGAGGAGGTATATGAGAAAGATCAAATAAATAGTGAAAATACAGTAAGTGTACTCCTGAATGAATTAAACCCACACACAACCAACCATAGTGAATAGGCGCGTTTCGCCCAATAGGGCTTTGTCAAGGTCCCTTGACAAAGCCCTATTGGGCGAAACGCGCATCGGGTCGTGGGCACGTTTGGTATGGAGTAACGGCATCTATGTGACTGTATTCTCATCAGGCTGAGTCTGTGCCTTTCTTTCTTTACTTCACTATGGTTGGTTATGTGTGGGTTTAATTCATACAGGAGTACACTTATTGTATTTTCACTATTTATGTGATCCTTCTCATATACCTCCTCTATATATATGTGTTGGACACAGTCTGCTTTTGCCTGTTATATGATGCTATACATTTTCACCATTGCCATTACCTATTTGTGCCTTCTTGGGTGGTTGTTCTCCCATATACCTCATTTGTCTTATGTTTTTGTCTGAAGTATATGTAATTTTATTCAATAAAAACTTTTCTATTTTTGATAATATTTTATGCCTGGTGGTCTGTGTTGAAAGTGTTTGATATAACTTCCTGAACATGTACTATTGCATCTTGGTAAAGGCACCACTCAGAAGCCGAGTGGGTGTCAGCTGACACCTGCCTACAATGTGATTGGAGCTGAGCTTTGTTTGCTAGGAACCAACCCCTTAGATGCTGCATTTAAGGCATTTCCCCATACCTGGTCAGCCCCTAGTCCATGGTGTTTCTTCAACGACCCTCAGCCTGCTGTCAGCATTTTTGGCCTCAATCCTGCCTAAAGGCATTATATCCACCTATGCATAAAGAGGTATAAAAAAAAAAAATTTATACAATATTTACATACCCTTGATTTCTCTGCATCTGTAACAAATTTTACAATGGAACTTAAACATAAAAAAATGCCCGAGGTACCGTATATACTCGCGTAAAGCTGAAGTCCCTAATTTTATCACAAAAAACTGGGAAAACTTATTGACTCGAGTATAGGCCTAGGGGAGGAAATGCAGCAGCTACTGGAAATTTTTAAAAATTAAAATGGCTGGAATTTTTGGGTGTAGTAAATACTGGGAAAGGGGAGGGGTTTGTTTTGATTGTCTGGCTGCCCCTTCCCTGAGCTTGAGGACTGGGGTTTCCCCCCCCCCCCCCCAATTGGAGCTCAGCCTGGCTGAATATAGAGTATTTGCAGTGCTCCTATTAACCCCTTCCTGATGGAATAGGAGCACTGCAGATACCCTATATTCAGTAGACCGGGCACTTTCAGACACAGGGATAACTAATGTGTATGTGTTTCACAGTAATTTTCTACTTTGAGGGCAGGTTCACACCAGCGCCCGTATAAGCCGAAGAGCACTTTTTCAGCACAAAAACTGTGCTGAAAGTCGGCTAATACTCGAGTATATAGTGTGTGTGTGTGTGTGTGTGTGTGTGTGTGTGTGTGTGTGTATATATATATATATATATATATATATATTGCACACATATACACAGGGGGGGCTTCAGGCAGCCTAGGGTCACTGGGACTCCCCCGACCTCGCCGGGGGGGGGTCTTGTAACTGCGCATCTCCTTGGATGCCACGGTCAAGGGGTTACATAAAGTGTGTTGTGAATCCAGTAGGTGGTGCTGCCGCCTCTGTCCCGCTCATCACAGCTAACACAGCTGGAATCTTGGTATTTTTGGGTGTTGCATTGATGTAGACACTAACTATGCCTCCATATGCAACCCTGACCCACCTGGTTTGATGTGAATGCAGCAGGTGGTGCTTCATACTAGGTCACGAGAGGGAGTGCCACCTACTGAATCCACGGCATAAACCAAACAGCACCTGATTTTACCCACTGCATTCTACCATCTACACTGGCTAAGAAGCTCAGCAAAAAGTAGTTGGATAGATCTACAAGCAAGGCTGCATCTCCAGTGTCTGACAAAAAGCTCATGTACACGCATGTTTTATTATGCATAACAACCAGAATAGAAGATACTGGATTTTCTTGAAACTTTTCTAAATTCTCCTGGCTAAATTATTGGTGAAATGTTTATTTGCTCAATGAACAACATTCATGGCACCAACTGGGAACTGACCTTTGACATGCTGAAAAAATCACAATGATACTGGAAACTGTCAATTGAAAATGCGCAAATTTTTCAGAGGGTTCTTGAACAGGTTGCCCTAAATGGGGGTCATCTTCAGTTTTAACTGCTTGGACCAAAAGTTTACTTGGTAGTAGGAAGGTGCATCGTCACCTTATACAACAATCTTCCTTTTATGGATTTTAGACGGCTTTTCTTCCTTTGTAATGCATTTAATCACAGAATGATGCAAATCCCTCAATTTCCGTGTGGACTTACTCTATACTACATTTTGCGTCTAGCCTTTGTTGAACATTTGCTTGTTTGGTGGTTCCCTCCCCCCTCCACCTCCTTTTTGTATGGGATATTACTATGGGATGCAAAATTTTATTGTATTCCCAGATTAAGGCTAGGGGCCCTACATGGTGGGAAATCTCGCAGTGTTTTATAGTTGGGGCAAAGTGGATAGGATTCTAGCTAATCCCATGCCCACTTTGCAGTAAAAACCGCGCTCCATACATGCTGCAATTCCTAAAACGGCAAGGTTTTGGAAATCGCAGCATGTCAGTTATACTTACGGAAACGCCAGCAGTTTCCCCATAAGGTTTCCTCCGCAGATTGTTACAAAATTTGTTAAAAGCGCTGCGGTAACAACTGCTGCAGTCTTTCCCATAGTGCTCTTTTTTTTTTTTTTTTTTTTTTTTTGCTTCAGGATGCCACGTGTGGGGTCTTATCCCCCCCATTTATATATAACTATAGCTTGCAACTTTGTAATGGTGACATTTTTAACCCTGATATAGGGCAAATCTGGTAGATCTTCAAAAAAAATTAGAGGAGTTGGATTTAGACGATCAACAGAAAAAGCGTCTGGAAGCCTTTCTTACACAAAAAGCAAAGGTTGGAGAACTAAAGGATGATGACTTCGAACGAATATGTGAACTTGGTGCCGGAAATGGAGGAGTGGTGACAAAAGTTTGTCATAGGCCATCTGGGCTTATCATGGCACGTAAGGTAAATCTATAGTCAAGACTCAATAATATACACTCTGGGGGAGTGGGTAGTGGAAGACTGCAAATGAACAGGAATCCAAGGTGAAACTGCAACAGAAATTCCACTTATTTTTTTTTCTGAACGGCCTTTATGGTTATATAATTGGTTTATTGTGCCCCCTTTGGAGAGACCATTTCCACTAACGCTAGGGTCACACTGGCGTTGGTGGGGGGGGGAATCTGCCGGAGCCTCTGCTTGAATCAGTGGATTTCAGTTAAAAAAAAAAAAAAAAAAAAAAATTGGTGGAAACGCAGTGGATGCCAGACAAGCCTGGGAGCGTTCAATAGGATCTCTGTCATGACAACGGACCATTGCCAAAATGGTGCCTCAGTCAAAGATGAGGGCATTGATCGCAGACATTAGCTCTGGTTTTTGGCTCAGGAATGGAGCAGCCGCCATATAGAAATATCGAACATCAGTCATACTATTATGGTGGGTGTTGGGGAGGGGTTAAAGGGGCAGTAAACTACTATGTTCCTGGATGTATTTGTGACTGCAGTCCGTTCCAGGGTCACAGTTTCCCTTACACACTGACTAATTCCAGACTCTCTCTCGTTACTGACTGAATTTTTGCTGCTAACAAGGCCATTAACCAGAAGTAGCCTGGAATTTAATCAGTGTCGCTTATAAGAGAAAGCACCTGTGACCCAGAACTACATCCAGGGTACATAGTGTGTAGCACTCCTTACCCTTACTGCGCAGCCATTACTGCTATGCACATTAAATTAACCAGCGTTTCATTTATAGAGAAGCAAATACTGTTATCCCAGGACTAGATATGTGTGGCACGACCCAAATAGTGGGCTTCAGTTAAAATGCATTACAAATCGCTGCATTTAAGTAAGAGAAAAAAAAAAACCATTTGGAGCTCAGCCTTATTCCACCTTTCTTTTCCAACAGCTGATTCACCTGGAAATCAAGCCTGCAATCAGAAATCAAATTATTCGAGAGCTGCAAGTCCTTCATGAGTGTAACTCTCCATATATCGTTGGGTTTTATGGTGCTTTTTACAGTGATGGAGAGATCAGTATCTGCATGGAGCACATGGTAAAGTAGAAGTTGCAGATGAAATCTGCTGAACATGAGTTATCTTTAGCTTGTATTACATAGTGTTTTGTGCTGTTATAGCAGGTGAATTGTTTGCCCAATCTGCAAACTATGCTACCCAGACCAGTACATTTAAAAATGAAACAGATCTACTTTAATGTTGTCTGTACATATGTTTAATGTTTTAATGTGTGTGTGTATATTACGTGAACAGTGTTCATTGTATACTGTAAAGTGTTTTAATGAAATGTTGCAAACAACTTGTATGGTAGTCAAAGGCACTTATTAATGAGTTTTATATCCAATCATATCTCCTTCTAATCTATAAATCTATGCAGAGGAACTAGTCATATATTCTGATTATAAATTACAGAAACCCTACAATGTAAAACTTCCCATGCTTCTTGTATAAACAAGTGCAAACCTAAACTGTGGGGTTCTTGGTACTTATCCGATCCCAGTAGTCCTTCTATCTGTAAATCTGCCCCTTAATAACTACTATACTTTACTTCTTTCTGACATACTAGGCCTAGTCTGTGAAATTTTTGTATTAAAAATGCTGGTTTTTTCCTTAAGATGAATTAATAGGTGATATGAAGTTAGACTATACAATCTATAGTTGTCTGCTTCATCACTCAGCCTTTAAAGGGATCCTATCATTGTATATACGCTTTTCTCTGACACGTAGGAATAGCCTTAAGGCTATTCTTCTCTTAACTTTAGATGTCTTCTCCGCTCCACTGTTCAGTGGAAATCTGGGTTTCCTTCGGTATGCAAATGAGTTCTCTTGCAGCACTGGCGCAGCGCGGAGAAGCCATCTAAAGGTAGGAGAAGAATAGCCTTTAAGGCTATTCCTACATGTTAGTCAGAAAAAAAGGCTTTCCAATGATAGGATCCCTTTAAGAAAGTCTATTATAAAATTCTTCTGTATGGCTGCTATAATAAAATGTTTGCTGACAGGATGGAGGTTCTCTGGACCAAGTTCTTAAAGAAGCTCGTCGTATACCAGAGGAAATTCTAGGAAAAGTCAGCATTGCAGTACTTCGAGGACTGGCATACCTGAGAGAAAAACATCAGATCATGCACAGAGGTAATTACTTGCTTTTAAGGCTAACTTTTCTGAAATGCTGTTATTGAATTTGGTAAAAGGTTTATAAATCTGCGTTTTCTCTTATGGCTAAGGCATCATGTAGACTGCAGCAAAAAAAAAAAAAAAAAAGTGGTAGAAACGCAGTGTTTTATGTGGGGTTTTTGTTTTTTTTGTTTTTTTTGGGTTTTTTTTTCCCCTGCAGTGCTTTTCATAGAAAGTAAACTCTGCGGACCTCTGCTGCTTATAGGGAAACTGCTGGTGTTTCCATAGGTATAATGTCACATGCTGCAATTTCAAAAACTGTTGAAATCGTAGCATTTCCCATTTTCGCTGTACATATTTTTCTGCAGTGTGTGGATGGGATTCCACTTTGCAGGGACTATAAACTTGATGTTTAAGCTACGTGGGATGCTAGCCTAAGGTTACAGCCCCACGTTGCGGAAAAGCTGCTTTTTTTTTTTTTTTTTTTTTTTTTTTTTTTTTTTTTTTGAGCCAAAGCCAGTAGTGTATTGAGCAGAAGGGAAGTAGTATAAGAACTTCCTATATATTTAGCATTCCTTTTTGTAGCCACTCTTGGCTTTGGCCCAAAAATCCACAGCAAAATCCGCAACAAAGAATTTTTCCCAGAGTCCTAACCAATTACCTATTCCCAGGATTTGGGATAAGTGCTTGATTTCTCGGAATGAGGGTCCCCTGTGTGCTACTTGATTGGAGTGGTGAATAGGCGATAAGTTTTTGTTTTGAGAACAGTCCCTTATTTAAAGAGGACCTTTCACCACTTTTGGGCACATGCAGTGTTATATACTGCCAGAAAGCCGACAGTGCGCTGAGTTCAGCGCACTGTCGGCTTTCCCGATCTGTGCCCGGAGTAAAGAGCTTTCGGTGCCGGTACCGTAGTGCTCTATGGTCAGCACTGTCGGCTTTCTGGCAGTATATAACACTGCATGTGCCCAAAAGTGGTGAAAGGTCCTCTTTAATTCAAGCTGCAAATTTATGCACACATTTATTTTCATACTGATTTATTAGAATACTAAATATAGTCTTCCTTGCATTTAGATGTGAAACCGTCTAACATACTAGTGAATTCCCGAGGAGAGATCAAACTGTGTGACTTTGGTGTCAGCGGGCAACTCATTGACTCCATGGCTAATTCCTTTGTGGGGACCAGGTCCTATATGTCTGTAAGTGTAAAAAAATAATAATTTATTTTTTTTTTTTCAAACTAGGAGCTTGCTTGTGCTAAGAGAGTTCTGTGTATGCATTACAGGTCACAAGATTTTCTATTTAATGTACCAGCTTTTTGTATATTGCTTTTTATACCCATTTAGCCAGAACGTTTGCAGGGCACCCATTATTCTGTACAGTCAGACATCTGGAGCATGGGTCTGTCATTGGTAGAACTTTCAATAGGAAGATACCCAATACCACCACCTGATGGTAAGGAGTTGGAAGCCATATTTGGGCGCCCTGTAGTGGATGGAGCTGATGGAGAATCTCAGAGCATTTCCCCTCGCCCAAGACCTCCTGGGAGACCAATCAGTGGTAAGCTGGTTTATGGAAGTCTAGTTTTCAGTCTTATTTATTGTCATTAGTTTGAGCTCCTTTAGGACCATGCTATTTTAATGTTTAGGACCAATTTTTATTTATTTTATATTGAGACCTGTTTGAGCTGTATTTTTGTCTAATTTAATCTGTATTTAACCCTTTAACCACTTCAGGACTGCCCATAGAGTATATAAACATCTGGAAGGTGGTTGCCGTGTTCTGACAGGATGTACCGGTATGTCCAATCAGAACACAGCAGCTACACGAGATCATGCAGCTGCTGATACTAGGAGTCGGCTGTAACTTCAGCCGGAGCTCCCAGAGAGAAGGTAGGGAAGGTTTATTACCTTCCCAGCTGCCATGATGTTGCTGCCCTCTGACCCGGCGGTCACGTGATCCGCCAGTATCTGCGTCTTACAGGACCCAGATCAGCTCTATAAGTCTAAGCACAGTGTGCAGGAGGCTGTATTCCTCCTGCAACTGGGACTAAATGTACCAGCCTCAGTTGCAGGGAAAATCAGTCTCCAATACAAAAAAAAGTGATCAGATGTCCTCAAAGGTCTATTATAACCTTATGGGGACACAATCTGGGAAAAAAAAGTAAATAAAATAATTTAAAATAAATAAAATACGCTAATAAAACGCTGTCATTAAAGGTTATAGCCCCACCCCCAACGACACCATACAAAATAAAAATTACTGTAACGGAGAGGAAAAACTATTTTAGAAAGTTTTTCAGTAGCACTTTGTATTAATTATTTATTTTTAAGTGAAAAACAGACACCATTTCCCTCCTGTTTTGTTTATATTTTCCTGTAATAGTACGGCGTATGTCGGGTGTGTAACTATGGTGAGTGCCCGGGAGCCGGATGGCCGCAGTAGACAACTGGCCATCCGGTGCCACGGTCAAAGGCGCCGGAGGTGCCATTTTCCCGGCAGCACGTGGGCGCCGCCAATTTGCCGGTGATCACTGGCTCCTGGAGCATGCTCCAGGGCCGACGTCACGTTGCCGGTCTGCAATCCTTCTTTTGCAGGCTGGTCTATGCAGCCTGTAAAAGAGAGGATGATTTTTTTTTGTAATGCATTAGCATTGTAATGCATTGCATTAGTAATCAGACCCCCTGGGGTTCAACACCCCTAGAGGGTCTAATAAATGCAAAAAAAAAAGTGTTAAATTCAAATCACCCCCCTTTCCCTTGAACACATATAAAAGTAGTTAAAAACTGTGAAACACATACATGTTAGGTGTCCCCGTGTCCGAAATCGCCCGCTCTACAAATCTATAAAAATATTTTTCCTTTTCGGTAAACGCAGTAGCGGGAAAAAGTCAAAAGTGCCAAACCGCCGTTTTTTCACTGTTTTGATTCTGATAAAAATTTGAATAAAAAGTAATCAAAGCAATAGCATTTCCCGAAAATGATAGAACTAAAAAGTACACTCGGCCCTGCAAAAAAGACGCCCTATGCATCCTTGTAAACGGACGTATAAAAAAGTTACGGCTGTCAGAATATGGTGACTTTTAGAAAAAAAATTTAACACAGTTTTGGATTTTTTTTTAAGGGGTCAAAATGTAATTAAAACCATATAAATTTGGTTTCCCTGAAACCAACGAAACACAGAATACAGGGGACATGTCATTTTGGCTGCACAGTGAACGCCGTAAAACCAAAGCCCGTAAGAAAGTCGCAGAAATGCTTTTTTTCTTCAAATACACCCCATTCTAAAAAAAAAAATTTCCAGCTTCCCAGTACATTCTACAGAATGAATAATGGTGGCATCATGAAGAAAAATTTTGACCCGCAAAAATTAAGACCTCATATGGCTCTGGGAGCGGAGAAATAAAAAAAAGTTATGGAGTTTAGAAGGAGGGGAGTCAAAAACGAAAATCAAAAAATGCCATCAGCGGGAAGGGGTTAAAACTCATTCAATAATAAAAATAAAACCCTATGTGTTCCCGGAAAAAGACGCAAAAATTAGTTGAATGAGACCCATGAGAAAAATGTTACAGCCCTCAAAACTGCACATACAAAAAAAACCTAAAATGTGTCTGGTCCTGGACTGCAAATTTGCCCGATACTGAAGTGGTTAAGATTGCAGGATGGTCTGGATATTAAGGCTCAGACTTTTAATCTTTACCTTCTGTCTTCAAAAATGCACGCATTATAAGGAGTTAAAAATACAGCATATAATCCTTTCTCACACAGCCCTTTCATCTCTTTATAGGTCATTGTATGGACAGCCGACCAGCTATGGCTATATTTGAACTTTTGGATTATATTGTAAATGAGGCAAGTATTCTTGGGATATATGTGTATATTATAAATACCAGTGCTGAGGACATTAAAGCTCAATTTTTTTGTGATCAACACGTAGGAATAGCCTTAAGAAAGGCTATTCTCCTACCCTTTAGATGTCTTCCCGCGCCGCAGTTCAGTATAAATCCCGTTTTTTGTTTGGTATGCAAGAGAGTTCTCTCGCAGCACTGGGGGTGGGCTCCAGTGCTCAAACAGCACTGGGGGCATACCCAATGCTGTGAGAGAACTTGCCAGCGCTGCCTCCATCATCTTCAGGAACGGTGTCGTCTTCCGGTGCTGTGGGTCAAACTTCTACCTCAGGCAGAGCCAACTGCACATGCCCACAGGCCACAAGAAAATGGCCGCTTAGTTACTGGCATTATCGGTGCAGCCAGGGAGGCCTGCTTTGCTATTTGAGTAGCACTGCGTCAGATGATTAAAACACCGCCTTAATGTGCAAGCAAAGTGTAACCTTTAGTTTTAGCTTTAAACTGGACTTTCCTTCTAGGGCAAAATACACAAGGGAAATTGTGCTGTGATTAATTGCTGAAGGCAACACAGACTTAAAGGGATTCTACCATTAAATTTTTTTTTTTTTTGTGGATAAGACGTCGGAATAGCCTTTAGAAAGGCTATTCATCTCTTACCTTTAGATGTGGTGTCCGCTGCGCTGTTCCTGAGAGATACCAGTTTTTACCGGTATGCAAATGAGTTCTCTGGCAGCGATGAGGGCGTCCCCACCGCTGCCAGAGAATGGTCTCCAGCGCCACCTCCTTCTTCGTCCGCAGTGTCATCTTCAGTGTCTTCTTCTAACAATACTGTGCAAGCGGCCTGTGCGCCTGCGCAGTCTGCTCTGCTCAAGGCCCAACGCCTAGAAGACACGAGCCTGCGCCGGAAGAAGACATTGAAGATGACTCTGCGGACAAAGAAGGAGGCGACGCTGGAGACCATTCTCTGGCAGCGGTGGGGACGCCCCCATCGCGGTTTGAGCGCTTGGGCCCGCCCCCATCACTGTGAGAACTCATTTGCATACCAGTAAAAACCGATATTTCTAAGGAATGGCGCAGCGGAGACCACGTCTAAAAGTAAGAGACGAATAGCCTTTCTAAAGGCTATTCCGACGTCTTATCCACAAAAAAGGTTTTAAAGGGGCTCTATCAGCAAAATCCTGCAGATAGAGCCCCACATATGTGTGCATAGCCTTTAAAAAGGCTATTCAGGCACCGTAAATGTTATATTAAACTACACCCCCCGTTTTAAAATAATAACTTAAAAAAGAATGTTCTCTACTTACGGAACGTGCACCCTGGGCGGGCATTCTGGGTGTGTCTTCATCTTCCCCGCCTCTTCTTCCTCTGACGTCTTCGGGTCCCGTCCTCCTCCGGCGTCTTCGGGTCCCGTCCTCCTCCGGCGCTTGCTCGCAGACACTGATAAAAAAAAAAATAGCCCGGGCGCATGCGCAGTAGCCGTAGTAGAAGCCGCGTGCTACTGCGCATGCGCCTGGGCCAGGGTGCATGTTCCGTAAGTAGAGAACATTCTTTTTTAAGTTATTTTAAAACGGCGGGGTAGTGTAATTTAACTTTTACAGTGCCTGAATAGCCTTTTTAAAGGCTATGCACGCATATGTGGGGCTCTATCAGCATGATTTTGCTGATAGAGCCCCTTTAATGGAAGAATCCCTTTAAGATTTATTATCTTTTAGGGATAATAATAAATCTGTCTTCCTATTAACACCAAGTTGGCTGACTGCTGTATTTAGCCATCTGTGTCAGAGCTATAGAGACTGCACAGAGTGGCAGTCATGCATATGCAGTGCTGGTTTTGTCTAAACAGGGACCACTGAACCCCCTGCAGTCAGGCAGGTATTGCCTATCGTTTCTGGTAAAGCTTCTTTTAGTTTCTGTTAAATCTGAAAATATGCCTAAATTCTAAGTATTTATTTTATTTATTTTATGTAGCCACCTCCTAAGCTTCCTTCTGGAGTGTTTACAGCAGATTTTCAAGACTTTGTACATAAATGGTAAGAAATTTATATAGTACATTGGTACACGTGTGCATCTTTTGAGACCTTCACTAATTGTTGAATTTGTATTGAGTCATAGTTGTTTTGTCACAATAAATGAAAGGGAAAAAAAGCAAAACAGGAGATTGTAGAGCGCTACTGAAAAAAGTAATAGGATACCAAGGAGAGAGTGTATAATCAAAATATGTTTGGTTCCACAGACAGTAAAAAAAAAAACCCAACAAACAAAAAAGCCCCAATGTGTTTTGACACAGAGCAGGTGTCTTCATTGGGCCAATGGTAAGCTTTCCGGCAGTAAAGCAATGGTAAGCAATTATCAGCTTTCCGGCAGTATATAGAACTGCCTGTGCATAAAGTCACGAAAGGCAATCTTTAAAGCAAGAAGAGATCTAGAAAACTGTTAGGATCTGATGCATAATATCTATCTATCTATATATTTTACAAACAGTAACATTTCTTCCTCAATATTGGACAACCCCTTTAATAAACTAACTTGCAGTCTACCTGGATGCAATTGGCACTAGTCAATGCTGCATGTAAGGGGTTAAATAGCCAGGATTAGAGGCATTAATTGCTGCAGTGTCAGTTGTAACATACTGCTAGCACCTGCTGTGGATGATGCAGGTGCAGCTCATGTGTGCACCATTCTCATGGCTCCAGTGCTGCAAATAACTTTGCAGTAAAATGGCTCTTGTTAATCCCATGACTCAGAATGTCAAACACCCATAAACATGTTTTTTCAGCGCTGTGAGAAAGGTTGGTTGCGCCTTTCTAAAAATCTGATGGCTTAGAATGGACTTGCACAGTGGTGTGATTTTAATCCTCCATAGCATAGTCAGGGTTTGGTTTATTAGTTGTTGTTGTTATATTTTTTTTTTATTTTTTTTAGACAGGTATAGAATATATGTTATAATAATAGTAATAATAAATAGTAGTGTTTTTTTTCTATAGCTGTCTACTAATAGACATATAAATGATATATGTATATTAAAAAAAAAAATTCTCTCTCCAGTCTAATAAAAAATCCAGCTGAACGAGCAGACTTGAAGATGCTGATGGTGAGTGGGAAACTTCATATTATAACTAATACAACATTGTTCAATTTGACTAGTGTCATGCTCGCAGTGTAACACAACAGCTTACAATCTTATAAACTATTTACAATATCCACAAATAGGTGTCAAAGAACAAATGGAAGAGTCTGTTGCCCAACAGGTATCACGGGTGGAGTATTTATTCTAATGCCCCACAGTTGCGATGTTCTTAAAACATTATATTGTGGCCTGTCACAAACAGCAATAACTATGCTAACTACAGGCCTGATATCAATCTCCAAAAGTTTGGCGTGCACGCTTACTGACCCAGGTCTTATTTAGATGAATAGCCAGTCAGTGTTATTGAATGAGGAAGCTCCTCTTGTCAAACGTTCTGTACCCAAGATGACAGTCACTTCTCTTCACAACTGGATGCGACACAGCTCCTAAGCTGTCTCGGCAAATCCCTCCTCTCTCAACAGGATCCATTACAGAAAAGTATAGCTACTTTACACTGTTGGGTGGTCCCAGAAGAAAGACGCTCCATGTGGATAGCTTCAGTTTGCTTAGTTTGCCTCAATTACAACTAGCTGCCTCATCAAAATGGCTGCTGCCTCATCAAAATGGCTGCTGCCTTTTCTTCAGGTCACATGACCCAACTGTCAATCTGAAACTGAATTATTCCTATACATAATTATATCTCCCTGATTAAAGGTCAATATGACTTTCACCATGTCACACCATGTTTTTTTCCCCCCAAAACTTAGTTCTGAATAATGCCTGAACCAAGTGTCCCTATTAACAATAATTAGTAAAAATGAGCTTTTATCTCATATATATAATATATATATATATATATATATATATATATATATATATATATATATATATATATATATATATATATAATTTTTTTTATTTTTTTTTCAGGTTGTAGGTAAATAGCACAAACTGTTTTCTTTCAGATATTTGCAGAATTTGTATTGATGATTAATATAATCTGTTTTAAGAATGTGAACTCATCACTGTTTTCTTTTTTTATTCTTCCTGTAGACCCACACATTCATTAAGCGTGCTGAAATCCAAGAAGTTGATTTTGCTGGTTGGTTGTGCAAGACTTTGGGTCTGCGTCAGCCCAGTACTCCAACTCGCACCACCATTTAAATATTTTGTTTTCTTTTGTTTTTTGGGGGGTTTTTTTGCCACACTTTCACATCTGCCCTCTCTTTCCCCTCCCCCAGTTGTTGATTTGCCCTTTCTTTAGGGAAATTTTAAGAGACTGTCATTATCAAGGGGAATGTGGAGCATGGGACATCTTTTTGAACACATTGTTCTGCTTTTATCAACCCAGCTCTGTATGCTTGTGTGTATTTCATTTTCCATATCGATCTGCCAGGCACTGCCGCTTTTGAACTCTGTGCTCATGAGAACCTATGTATGAGCATGAGTTGTTGTGATCAGTTTTAAGCGGTCTGTTCCTTTGACAGTTATAAGATCACATATGTCCACAAATTGACTTTAAAGCATACATAACCTTCCAACAAATTTTGCATAAATCAGTAGTGCAATTTAATTGGGAAATAACTTTATATCTAGCCAGTGCACAATGTTTTAGCAGGGTTTTTCCCCTATAGTTTTTCTGTATTGAACTTTCACTTCTTGAACACAAAGTAGATGAGAATTTTTCCTAATGTATTCTCAACCTTAGAAGCATTAGAAAATCATATGGGATATTATAGAGGTACTGGTCTGTAGTAAAGGGCTATTCCCACCAACCTAACAATATTTAAAATAAACTCTACAGGAAAACATTTTTGCATATATAAAACAAATATTTAGTAACCATCTTTTTGGTGACCATGCATACTTTATTGTGGACAGATTATCTTCTGTTTCAAAAATACAGAAGTGGACAGGGAGAGGGCATCATAGCTGGGTTTCTGACAATTGCCAGGCAAATTAAAGTTCCTGTATTTATGGTTATATCTATTACCAGCCTGTCAAGACAGACTCTCCACTAAGCTGGTTAGAGAAAATCTTTAAAACTCTGTAAATAATTACATATTTAGATAGTTAAAAGCTAAATATGATGATTTTGGGGAAATTCCTTTTAATATGAATACAGCAAAAGAAGCCTTTGTCTATGCTTGTCTCCCCTTTCACTCTGCAAATGTTCTTGCAGATTAAGCCAATATTTCAAGGTGACTGTCAGTTCAGGAAAAGATAAGATATTACATATGTGCCGGCACTCTTGATTTATGCATTTTGTTGAGAAGTCAGTGACCCTTTTAAAACTGCTTATTATATTTAAGAAGCAGTGACTAATTCACTGTAGTGGACTGACTCCACAAGGGGGTGGGGGTGTCATGGGTTTAACAGTATAAAGAGACTTTCATCTGCAATATGCATTATAGTGTCCAGCTCTGTCCCTTCAAATACAGGTACATATCACCATGATCCACTGGTTATCTAAATGACAAATAAATTTAAAAATTATAACTTTGTTTGTTAAGGTAATTGCTAGAGGGCATATAACTTATTCCAAAAACCTGGACACTTGGTATTTTATTTGCTCAAAACTTTATAATTGATCATTTGTTTGAATATTATTGTGCTCCTGTTATATCCTATGCCGCCTTCTAGCAAACCAACCTTTTATCGATTTCTAAATTCAGTAACAAGTTCAAATAAAGTTGCAGAATACAAAATGAAACTGAGTAGGGGTAAGATACATCAAACAAATGTGTTGTATAAAGATATGCTGTATAAATATCCTGTACAAAATCTGGTATATTATACATATTTATACTGTACAGAAAACAAATTTGTGGAACCTGAAAAGATACTAGGGAAAAATATTGTGAAGGAGACATGTTAAATTTTACCATTTGGAATGGAATCTTCAAGAGTAATGGTAGCCCTCAAATGCAGTGATCTATCTTGTATCTGAAGAGATATGCACCCATCCGCCATAATAAAGGAATTCTGTCAGGTCTAAAATGAGAGCAGAAACATATCTTTAAGTCCATATTTAAGTAATAATGGGTTTGCTTTAAATCTACCTGCTTAAGATTGTCTATTGTCTTGTTTGTGCTGCCAAAGCTCTCTTCCATCAAGACATATATTCCTTTAGACCTTTTGAAGGAGTCCACAGTTACATAGTAGATGAGGGTGGATGAAGACATCAGTCCATAAAGTCCAACCTATAACCCTGTAGTGGTCATCCAGGCCATCTAAACTTGTTTAATGAATCCGCCATCTCTGCTTCCTGGGGCAGAGAGTTCCATGGCCTCGCTGTTCTTACTGTAGAGAATCCCCTTCTATGTTGCTGGTGACATTTTCTCTCCTCCAGATGTAGAGGATGTCCCCTTGTCACTGTCACATGCCTAGGAGTAAAAAGATTAGAAAGTTCTATGTGCTATCCCTTCATGTATTTGTAGATTATTAGCTCTCCCTGTAGATACATATACAAGATAAAAATGGGGAAGGAATACTCAGCCCTCTTGCAGGTGATCCTTTGATGGACTTATCCACTTCAATACGTTCAACGGCTCTGTCCGGATGTGCAACTCCCTCGGCTTGGAGTGTGTAAATCCATTCATGAGTAAAAAGAATCCAGCACGGCCGTTGTTGGAAGATAAAAACCTCCTTCTTTATTGAAAAATCGGCAGCATAAAAGCAGTTACACACGCATCTTTGCAAAAAAATCACTACGCCAGACTGAAGCGTTTCGGGATAGTTTCCTTCTTCAATGTCTCCCTGTAGATGTCTTTTCTCAAAACTGAATAACCCTAAGTTTGTTAATCTATTGCTATACTCCAATTCACCCATTCCCCTAATAATTTTGGTTGCCCCCCCCCCCCCCCCCTTTGCGCTCTTTCTAGTTCATTTATGTCTGGCTTGTATTCTGGGGCCCAGAATTGTGCACAACAGTCTGTGGCCGTACCAGTGATTTGTATAGAGGCACAATTGTGGTACAGTATCAAAAGTCTTTGAAAAGTCCAGATACACCACGTCTACTGCATTACCCATGTCCACTCTTAAATTGACCTCTTCATAGAAGCTGATCAGATTAGTCTGACAGGACCGATTTCTCATCAATCCATGCTGATTGGGTGTTATAAGATTTACATTGAGATACTCCTGGAGAGCATCTCTTACATAGCCCTCAAATAGCTTACCCACCACAGAAGTCAAACTTACTGGCCTATAGTTTCCAGGCTCACTCTTAGACCTCTTCTTGAAAATTGGCACCACATTTGCTGTGCGCCAGTCCTGTGGAGCAAACCCAGTCACAAGTTGATCCTTAAATATTAGATACACAGTCCAGTCATATTAATGTGACCACCGCCTACTTTTGAAGTCAACGTTAAATAACCAATCGCAGAAAGCACGTGTCATCAGCAAATTTGGTGGGTATATAAAGTGTGTTGTAGGCATTCAGAAAACATTTCAGTTCTTGCAGTCATGCAGAAGCGGAGCGATTTATCAGACTTCTCAAAGGGCATGATCATTGGCTTTTGGGCCGGGGTGGAAGCATTTCCGAAACGGCTAATTTTGTAAACTGTTTGTGGGCTGCCATGGTAAAAGTATACTGTGCATGGCAAAATGGCACAATCCAAAATCAGCAATGTGGCAAATGTGGTGCATCACGAGCCATAGATGGTAGAGGTGAATTACAGCTGTGGAGATGTATTCGGGCGAGTAGACATGCAACCATTGAGCAACTGACCACCCAAATGAACCAAGGGGCTACCAACAGTGTCTCCACACCGACGGTTCAGCGAACGTTGCGGTGTATGGGCCTCCGCAGCAGACACCTGGTTAATACACCTATGCTGACTGCTGTTCATCATCAACAAAGGCTGGAATTTGCACGCCAGTACCACAGCTGGACTTCCACTGAGTGGCGACAGGTGGCTTTTTCCAATGAATCGGGTTTTGTGCTCCATCGGACAGATGGATGTTGGCGTGAAACGACTGAAATCAAACACCCTGCAACAATTGTCGGAAGGGTCCAAGCTGGAGGAATGAGCATTATGGTCTGGGGAATGTTTTCGTGGTATTCTCTGGGTGCACTCATCATTGTGTAAGGCATGATGGATCAACAAGTATCATCAAGTATGCATCTATCCTTGAGGACCATGTTCACCCCTACATGCGAATTGTTTTTCCTCAGGATGATGGCATCTACCAGCAGGACAGTGCAACGTGTCATAAAGCTCGCATTGTACGTGCGTGGCTCGAGGAGCACCAGGATGAGTTTACCGTACTCCCTTCGCCAGCAAATTCCCTGGACTTGAACTCAATCGAGAATCTGTGGAACCACCTCTATCGGGTTGTTTGCGTAAACTAGCGCAGCTGGCACTGGAGTCGGCATGGCTCAATATCCCAGTGAACACCTTCAGGAACTTAATTGACTCTCTTCCTGCACGTCTTGCAGGGGTCCGCTCTGCGAAAGGTTGTTGTTCTGGATTTTGACAGGTGGTCACATTAATGTGACTGGACTGTGTATAAGAGTCTATCGATGAATGTGCATAATTCCTTCAAAACTGGGGGTGTATGTCGTCTGGACCTGGCGACTTTCTCTATTTTAGTGTTTATTTTAGTGTTTCTTTTGTGCTGTATCTTGCACAAAGAAGTTGTCGTCTGATTCTTTAAAGAAAATGTCACTAAAACCTGTCCTTTTTTTTTTTTTTTTTTTTTTTGTAAAATCAAGTTTGGGTTTTTTTTTTTTCTTCAAGTGTACATTGACTTGTAACACTATAAATACATTATTTTGTTATTTTCACCTTGTCCATTAAAGCCTGATAGCAGCTTTACACTGTAACTTCACTCCTCTACAGATAGTGCCTGTTGTGAGCCATAATTCCATCCCCAGCTGACAATAGAAGTCGCAGCTTTTCTCTATTTCGCTCATTACAAAGAGCATGTGTAGAAAACTCTCCTGTAGACCTAAATGAGTTGGCTCTTGTCTTTTACTGTCTGTTCTGTTAACAGAGTAAAGGAGACACGCAGAATAGAATTCAGCCTCCATAACCGTGAAAAAAAAATAATCTGCAAACGGAAAAAAGGAACTTTTTATGATCTGCTTTTAATAAATAAAAATTGGGGACTCTCCTTTCAAATCCTGTGATATCAAACTTTTGTCTAGTGCATCTCCCAACTTTCCCATTTGTAATATGAACTTGGGGCATTTCGAAGGCAACTCACTACTACAGATGTACAAACTGGTTGGTAACAAGCTCAATTCAATCTGTAGCTTTGAAAAGCTTTTGCAGGTTTTTGTTTTGGTTTTTTACACACCAAGTTTTACATGGCCACAACCATTTTTTGTTAATTGAAGTACAAGAGGCAAAGAGGAAGAGTATTGTATCATATAATCTGTGACCCAAGTGTGCTTTTGCCAGCTTCACCTGACAGCCAATAATGAGGGGTGGGTGGAAAGGTTTCAGTAATGATGTAAGATTGTTCAGGGAGAGAGGAGTCAGAGTCATTTTGTGACAAGTAGAGCTCTCTGCCAGCACAATGATGACTGGGTGGGGAAGAATTGTCAAAAGTTGCTGTACTACAGAAAAATATAGCAGAGGAACAAAGACTATATGGATTTATTTAATTTAGACAGAGGGGAGAGCAATAATAGAATCACAGAAATACACACTTAGTCTGACAATTTGTGTGTGTGCTCAGGAGGGCATGTTTCTAATAACGCTGTCTGACCTCTAAGCCATAACCATTTCAGGGCCAAATCGCTTTTTGTAAACCCACAGCACTAGTGGAATGTACTTTTGTTTTACATATTGAGTGATCTGAAATGGCACTCATTGAGTGACTAGCTAAATTATTTTTTTGTTAACAACTGCAACACTGCCCAAATGTATTTTTACATGCAGATTTTGCTACCTTTAAACTAGGCTCTCTTGTTTGGGGTGCTTATACCAGAAAATTTAGTATAGTTCTAACTAGAGATGAGCAAACAGTAAAATATTTGAGATTCGATATTTGTTTTGAGTAAAGCCTCAATATTCAACTACTCGATCTAATATCGAATCCCATTATAGTCTATGGGAAAAAATGCTCATTTCAGGGGAAACCACTATTCAACTAAAGGAGAGTCTCCAAGTCCACGAGTAGCAGGAGGAGAGTGTTTAGGAGGAGCGCTGTGCAGTTATAGCGCACGGACCCCATTATAGTCTATGGGGTCCGTTCGCTTTAACTGCACAGCGCTTGCAATTGTGCTGATAAAAAGTAAGCTCCCTCGTAACCGCAAGCTGACAGCTCTCCTGACTAGCAAAGACGAGCCTGTGGCAAATCAACGCTGGTTCTGCAGCAGGCTCGTCCTTGCTAGTCAGGAGAGCTGGCAAGCTTGCTGTTATGAGGGAGCTGACTTTTTTTTGTCATAGAAATGCATTGACCAGCGTTAATTGGATAGTGTACAGCATTTGGCCAATCAGCGCTAGTTCTGCCAGAGGCTCATCTGTGAGGAGTCTAAGATTGGACCACAATGGAGACTGCTGTGGTCCGATCTTAGACTCCACCTCCTCACAGACGAACCTCCAGCAGAACCAGCGTTGATTGGCCGAATGCTGTACACTGACCAATCAACACTGGTCAATGCATTCCTATGAGAAAAAGTCAGCTCCCTCGTAACAGCAAGCTGCCAGCTCTCCCGACTAGCAAAGACGAGCCTGCTGCAGAACCAGCGTTGATTTGCTGAATGCTGTACACTGCATAGCATTCGGCCAATCAATGCTGGCTCTGAATCAAATATTTGCTGCGAATAGCAAGCAGTATTCGATTGAGTATGAATATTTTGAATATCGTAGTATTCGATTAAATACCTACTCGGTCGAGTACTTCTCATCCCTAGTTCTAACAAACTAATATTTCTTGCAATAACGTTATAGTATAAGCCGTGTTAAACAACATTTTTGTAACCGTCCACATGGTAATTTCTTGCAGTGAAAGTTGGGTGCAGAGCAGTGAGGGCACATTTAATAGAAAACATATAGCTGCTAAACAATTAATTTCTTGCAGTTATTTACCTGCAGGCCACATTGATCATTTGGCATACAATTCTTTCTGTAAAATGTATGGAAAAAAGACAGGACAGGGTAAAGGAGAAACACCTGTGCTACTATCACACCATCCACCACTACAAGTAACAAGAAGAATGTGAATGGCAACAGGGAGCGCAAAGGATGCGGAGATACCCCCATAAAATATAGATAACTGGACAGCAGGCTTTGGTTCGAATTCAAGTACCATGGAAAAAAATAACGCATCAAACAGTCATGGACATTCCCTAGGGATTAATCCCTTGGTGAAAATTTATGTGGGGGTGCCATAGACAAGAGTAAGTAGGTGTGAGAAGCAAGCCGATCTGGAGGTAGGAGGTCTTACCTTTATGAATGCCACAGATACAGCAAGATTATTAATATATCAAGTACAGTCGATACTGTACTCATATATTCTGATTATTAATATAACAAGTACAGATTAATCTTGATTGTACATCATTAGTATCAAAAAATTTAAACTATTGTATAAAATTTGAATTTGATGTAGTGAATTTTGAGATTTGATTTGTAATTGGTAGATTAAAAAGAAAAAAAAAAGAAAAATCCATAAGTTATATGCAGATGAACAAAGTAATGAGACACCGTTTTAAATCTTCCAGCAATTGGTCATGAAGATGTTGTGGGGATGTTTTTGTGGTTGTGAGTCAGGATTCCTCCTCTGGAAACTAGGATGCCCCTGATACTGGCCTATGGACTGTTGAAACTTCTGCAGTGACTTTCCTCTCTGCTGTTGTTTGCTGTGGCCACAAAGTACAATGTTCATAAGGCAGATTTCAGATGTTTAACCTTGGATGGCAGACAGCACATCCAAATTTATGTCCTAGTAGTCTGCGAGCAGTGGTGAATGATGCCATAGCCTTACCTGACATTTTGACCTGCTACACAAAAAACCTGACTACAGACATATGTTTTTCATAGAAGATAGCGGCTCATTGCTGGAAATCCTAAAGTCAATGTCTCTGTAAAAAAGAAAGATCAGTGCATAGCTTTAAAGCCACTTTATTGGATGTGATTCCCACAAAACATTGAGTGGAGGAAGCAGAGTAAGCCCTTCTCAGAAAACACCAATGAAAGAACAAAAGGACGGCGCTCTCAGGTCCAAAGGAATTTATTCAAAAAGAAGATTGCACAACGCAAAAACAGTTGCCGCGTTTCGGGTCGAAACCCTTTATCAAGTGCGTAACTAGTTAAAAACAATAAATATAGTATATGTATAAAAAACATGAATATACAAAGACATAATTTAAAAAACAGATTAGCTTGTCAAAGAAAAAAACAACAGACCACGACGTTATTAGGCAAGAAAATCATTTACCTATAAACCCAGAACCTATAAACAAATCCAAGGTATATTATATGAATTCTGAATTAAACTCAGGTGATGTATTACACATCATTAGTCATAGACAAACTATTATATATTGATCATATTATTCATACTCGAGATAACTATAGATCCTTAACATCCCATATGTTCAGTGACTATTATTAGATTTCATTAGAACAAGATTCCAGCAATAATATTGTCTTACCTTCACTAATCGAGCTTCACTCAAGCTAGGAAGAAATAAACTCTATCCGGAGCGTTACTCGGCCTATTTAACCGTACCGCTCCATGTGCCACTTCCGGGTTAAATTCACACTTCCGGAGGAAAAAGATGCGGTCCAAGCTGGAACGCATGCTCATTAGCTAGATGTTACGAGCCTCTGTGCAAATTTTTTCGGCGGAATATTCTATCACCACAAGAGCACGGGCACTCCGCCCGCACCAGAGAAACCAACAGTACGGGCTAAGAAAAAACGGTGGTACGACCTATAATTATCAAGAGTCGTATAGCTAAGTATGCAAATGTGAATAAAAAATAAAAGGAAGTCATGCGGTTCAACCTGGAACGCATGAACTTCTGCGCATGCGTAAAAGGACAATCTGCTATACGAGTCATCTAAAAGAATTCATAGTGATGATATTTGCCTAGGACGTAACATAAAAGTTTAGAAAATGATTCTATAATTAGAAAACATAAAAATCTATATGATTACATTACATTCCTAAAAATATATAAATATAGCCCACCATGTTCATGACATACTCGATATGGGTACATTAAATTTCTATCTGACTATTATACAAATTAAAGATGAAAAATAAATTGAATAATTTAAATAGTTTAAAACATGCATTTCAACCAATTATATAGGCCCTTCCCTAAAAATACACCTTTTAGTTAACAGTATACATTTAGAATGACCAAAAGGATTATACAAGGTAACTCATCTGTTTACATCCTCAGTTGCGATATTTAGGCCCGCTGGATGTAATGTATTAAATTTAAACATCCAGAACATCTCTTTTTTATTTAGCTTACTCAGTCTATCACTATTACCCGGGGGAACCCAGTCAATTGGTGTTACCAAAAATCCGCTGAAGCTTTTGTTGTGATGTTCAGCTGCATGTCGCGACACACTATGTTTCATGTAACCGTTTGTGACATTCGAGCGATGCTTGTTGATACGCTCGCTTAATTGTCTAGATGTTCTGCCTATATATTGGAGGCCACACGGGCATTCCAATAAATATATTACAAATGACGAAGTACAATCAAGATGGTATTTTAATCTAAAAATTTCGTTGGTAGTGAAGCTACTAATCTCACATACTTTATTTCTAATTGATCTGCAGCACTTGCATCTATTACGGTTACAACGGAAATTCCCTCCGGAGGAGGTATTAGTTGTTACGGAGGTTGTATTGGATGACCGTAATTTACTGGGCGCTAGAATACTTTTGAGCGTTCGTGCCCTTCTAAAGGTGAATTTGGGTCTTATAGGAAGAACCTTTTTAAGAAAAGGGTCATTCTGTAGGACTGGCCAATGTCTCATAATAATATCTTTGATCTGTTGATGAGATGAACTAAGGGCCGTTATGAAATTCAGTTCATACTCATTAGTTTTCACGGCTTGTCTTGGAGCAAGACATTCCTGTTGGTTGAGTCTGCTTGCTCTATGGTATGCAGCTTCAATCATTTTAACAGGGTACCCTTTTTCTCGGAATCTCCCTGTGAGAATGTTGCTTTGAAGTTGGAAATCTGAAATTTGCACAGAGGCTCGTAACATCTAGCTAATGAGCATGCGTTCCAGCTTGGACCGCATCTTTTTCCTCCGGAAGTGTGAATTTAACCCGGAAGTGGCACATGGAGCGGTACGGTTAAATAGGCCGAGTAGCGCTCCGTATAGAGTTTATTTATGCTTCAATTAAGCTTTTCTTCTGAAGCAATTGCCACCACCAGATGCAGAAGACATCTGCTTAAAACAAAATAGATCATTTTGGATTCTGGATTAAAGCAGGGGGGAAAAAAATGAATGAATGTTTAACTTGGAATAATGCGAAACAGAGATAACAATAATGGGAAAGTATAACCTATCCAAAGCTTTTGACAAGCTCTTAACCGTTAGTTAAAGGGGTTGTTCAGGCGAAAATGGACAACCCTTATAAAGTTTAAATAAGCTGGAGCAGTGAAGAAAAAAAAAAAAAAAAGCATACTCACCAGTCCTCATTGCTCCAGTGTCGTCCTGCATCTCCCGGTTCTTCTGATCTTCTGCATCTTTTTAAGCGTCGTGCTGAAGCTGCTGCATGTCCTCAGCAGTCACGTGACCACTGAGGCCAATCAGCGGCTTCAGCACAACCCTGGAAGATGCCACTGGAACAGATGAACTGGGAGTCGCAGGAGTATGTTGTTATTTATTTATTTTTATTTATTTGTTTTACTACCCCCAGCTTATTTAAGCTTCAAAAGGGTTTTCCATTTTTGCCTGGACAACACCTTTAAGACAATACAAACAAAAGGGATGCAATAGTAAACTATTGTCCGGCTCTCTGAGATCATAGAGGCCTGGCAACAGGAAGCAAATCCTTATATAAGAGAGAATGACCCCTGCCAGAGAGGACTTCCTGTGGACGATCATTCTCTCTGTTCCTCCTTTACTTTTTTTTTTAATTTATTTTTTTAAGTGAGATCTCAGGGCCATATAAATGAACGTAAGTTTACCAAAAACACGTTATAGGAAGGAGATATCACTTCTGGTGCCGAGACATACTGGTGCAACCTCACTTCTGGCACCGTGCTGAAGCCGCCAAGGAGAAGGCATCGCCTTGAAGCCTGAAAAAAAGAAAGAGGCTAGCTGAAAAACCACAAGGAGGGGAAAAGAGATCCTGAGGTAGGTCCAAAGGGATCCATCTGCATGCCCCCTCAGGAGCAAGAAGGGGGAAGTGAAAGAACAAAAAAGAAAATTAACCGACTGTCCCACCACACGAGACTGAAAAAAAAACAACAATTGGGGGAGGTGCTTCCTTCCGTATACAAATATAATTGTTTACAGGTATATTATTAAAAATTCTGCCTTTTCCTACCAGCACATAAGGACAGAAATATCCCATTATTGTGCTCCTGGAGGGATGTAAGGGAAACTGATACTTTTACTTTGATAACCTTTGTATTCTAATTTACTCATCCCCTTAATTACATTGGTAACCCTTCTCTCCATCCACACTAGTTCATGTGGCTTATGTATAGGTGCCCAAAGCTGTGCACAGTATTCCATATGTAGATTGACCAGTGACTTGTCATGAGCATCTATTCCTCTTGATGCATCCATTTTATAGGCACTGGCAGCAGCTGCCCAACATTGGTTACTAAAATTAAAGGGAATGTGTCACCAGGAAATGGTTAAATGTTGAGCTAGTTTACGTAATTCTCCAGGGGCCTTATGTTTTGAATAAATGGACAGATTTTAAAAAGAAGAACACTAGATTGTTCAGGAGAACATCAAGAATCAAATCATGTATGCTATTTAGTATTTTCTACATGGTGACAGGTCCTCTTTAAATTTTTCGAATTAATAGCCTTTTTTATTTTTTTTTACCTAAAAAGTTGCAATTTTTGATACTAATCCTAGAACACTGACTTCCTGATTCCTATATGGGAGGACCATAGACACAATGGTTTGGAGCAGACCCTATTTATTTGTATGGGAGAGTTTATGTAGATATTCTCTGTGACCTGGGTAGAGGTCATTATGTAGAGAATAGATATGTTGTTAAATGACTTGAGACTAGTGGATTCTGCCTTATGTACATACACTGGAGATCAAAATTAGAGAACAATGTATGAACACTTATTTTTTTTCATAAATAATGTAATCTACATTGATCAACCTTTGAAGGATTTTTTGTAAGGGGTACATCATGCCACTAGAATAGAGTGTTACAAAATAACCAAAGTATAGCAATATAAAACCTTTATTTAGCAAAAAAACATGATGAAAATGAGAGAACAGCAATGACTGTAGCACAGAGAAAGTAAATTTGCTGAAGGTTACAACAGTCACCAGTCAATAGGAAGTATACAGGCCTTTGCTTTGAATGACTTCAGCACATCTGTATTCACAGATCATCACTAGTCTCTCACACTGCTCTAGTGTGATTTTGGTCGACTCTTCTTCCACAGTTCTGTGACTGTTGTGGGCTTCTTGGCCATAACTTTGTCACCAAGGATTTTCCAGAGGTTTTCTATTGGGTATATATCAGGACTCTGGGCTGGCCATTTCATTGTTTCAATGTTTTCAGTTTCAAGGGACTGCTATCCCCGATTTGCTGTGTGACGGGGGCCATTGTCCTACATGAAAATTGCTGGCTGATTGAGTGATGAATACAAGGAAGGAACCATATGTTGTTGAAAAAGGTTTTGATACACACTTGCTTTCGCTCTGCCATGTAGCTGTATGAGAGATCCAACTCCTACTGCAGAAAACATTCCCCAAATCATGACACTTCTGACTTCTTTACACACTTTGGGTTCAGTCTTTCCCCAGTTTCTCAACGAACATAATGTTTGCTATCAGACCCAAATAAATTAAACTTGCTTTCATCACTAAACTGAACTCTGGAGCACTTCTCCTCTCTCCACACGACATGCACCTCGGCAAAAGGCGAGTCTAGCCTTTGGATTCTTTCTGCTAATGAGAGGTTTGGTCACTGCAGAGGTGGATTTCAGTCTAAATGTTCAGACACTGTATGACAAGACAGATCCTTACCCTGTTCAGTGCTGAATTGGCAAGCAATTTCAACTGCAGTGTTGAAACGATTACCCATTTAGATTCCCTGCATTATCCTGTCCTCTCTTGCATTTGTCTTTCAAGGGGTGACCAGCCTTCTTGATGGTCTTGAATGAGTTTGTGATGTTGTAAAGATGCAATATTCTAGAAATCAAAGACTTGGAACAACCAACTTCTCTTGCTATGGTTGAAAGGGTCACCGCTTTGGCCTTCATTGGACAACCTGCTGCTGGAGGGTTTCAGTCACTTTGGAACAGCACACCATTTGTGCAAATACAGTGAAAACTAGAAAGTTAGGCTGTGAGTTAAATTTGTCAGATAATTAAGGAAATTAGCAGCAGGGGCCAGATTAACACCAATAATTTACAGGTATCTGGAAGTGTTCTCTAATTTTGATCAGTGTTCTTTTGCTATAATCTCATTTACATTTTTATTCTAGGCTTTAGAATAAATACAATTGATGAAATAAGCTTAAAATAGTTATTTTACTCATGTTAGATTATATTCACATAGAATTACACAATGACCTTGACATTTACGAAATTGTGTGGTGTTCTCTAATTCTGATCTGAAGGCTGAGATCAGTGTACCAAAAGTGAGGAGACTGTTGCAAACAAATCTACAGAATAGAAGAAGTGTCAACATATTATATGGCATAGTGGACAGTGTAAGGGTGCATTCACACTGAGTAAACGCTAGCTTATTCTGAACGTAAAACACGTTCAGAATAAGCGGCGTCTAAAGCAGCTCCATTCATTTCTATGGGAGCGGGGATACGAGCGCTCCCCATAGAAATGAATGGGCTGCTTCTTTCACTCCGTGCAGTCCCATTGAAGTGAATGGGGAGTGCCGGCGTGTACGCTCCAGCATGAGCAGAGCTTGCCGTATACGCCGGCACTCCCCATTCACTTCAATGGGACTGCACGGAGTGAAAGAAGCAGCCCATTCATTTCTATGGGGAGCGCTCGTATCCCCGCTCCCATAGAAATGAATGGAGCTGCTTTAGACGCCGCTTATTCTGAACGTGTTTTACGTTCAGAATAAGCTAGCGTTTACTCAGTGTGAATTCACCCTAAGAGCTACAGGATATAGGAATTTTATTTTAACTCCTTAGTGACCAGACCAATTCCCCACATTCCAAGAGCCATAACATTTGTCATTCATTCGTACATCCCCATGCGACTAAGGACGTACTATTACGCATTTGGTCATTAAGGGGTTAAAATTAACTCTCTCACTAAAAATGATCTCTTGTTGAAGTATTTAGGTCCTTCTTTGGTCTCTTCATAAATTAGCCTAAGGCTAAAGCCCCACATTGCAGAAACACATTGTTTTTTGTTGTAGATTGTGCAGCAGTTTTTTGAGCCAAAGTCAGGAGTGGTTTGAAAAGGAATGGAACATAAAGCAAGCTCTTAGACAATTCCCTTCTGTTAAATTCACTCCTGAACAGGAGTTCCTGATCCGAACAGCACGCTCCCATAGAAATGAATGGAAGCACCTGTGACGCTGACTTTGCCGGCGGCCGGCGTCACAGGTGTTTACATTCATTTCTATGGGTACGTGCTGTTCGGATCGGCTGATCCGAACAGTGTTCGCTCATCTCTAATTAAGACGAGACTCCAACTGGCTAAGACGTACCGTTGCTGAGATACAGCATTCCAAACACAATGCCCCCCCCCCCCCCTTAGCCAATACAAACCTGCAAGTCTTTCACTCATATTCCAGCTGAAATACACATGGTCACTCCACATGCACAATACAACACTGATATCCAAACTGAGATACACGCATCAGAGGATTAGATACACAGATCAGCACACAGTATCACATGCCAGAGGATTAGATACACGCGTCTGCACACAGTCCCACACACCAGAGGATTAAATACGCACTTCTGCACACAGTTCCACACACTGAAGGATTAGATACGTGTGTCTGCACATGGTTCCACGTGCCGAAGGATTAGACACACGTGTCTGCACACAGCACCACACTCCGGGGGATTGGATACATGCGTCTGAACACAGTACCACATGCCAAAGGATTGGATACACGCATCTGCACACAGTTCCACATGCCGTAGGATTAGATACGTGCATCTGCACACAGAACCACACGACCGAGGGTTAGATATGCGCATCTGCACACAGTACCACACGCTAAAGGATTAGATACGTGTGTCTGCACAAAGTACCACACGGGGAGGATTAGATACACACCTCTTCACACAATACCACACAGGGGAGGATTAGATACGCACATCTGCACACAGTTCAACACGCTGGAGGATTAGATATGCATGTCTTCACATAGTACCACCGCCAGAGGATTAGATACGCGCATCTACACACAGTACCACACGGTGGAGGATTAGAAATGCACGTCTGCACAGTTTCACACGCCGGAGGATTAGATACGCGCGTCTGCACACAGCACCATACGCCGGGGTATTGGATACATGCGTCTGCACACAATACCACATGCCAGAGGATTGGATACACACATCTGCACACAGTTCCACACACCAGAGGATTAAATAAGCACGTCTGCACACAGTACCACATGCCGTAGGATTAGATACGTGCGTCTGTTTACAGTTCCACACGCCAGAGGATTAGATATGCGCGTTATCACACAGTTGTACATGCCATAGGATTAGATACCCACGTCTGCATACAGTACCACATGCTGTAGGATTAGATACTCGCGTCTACACACAGTTCCACATGCCATAGGATTAGATACGCACCTCTTCACACAATACCACACAGGGGAGGATTGTATATGTGCGTCTGAACACAGTACCAAACTTTGGAGGATTAGATACATGCCAGAGAATTAGATAGGCATCTCAGCACACAGTACCGCATGGGGGAGTATTAGATACGTGCATCTGCACACAGTACCACACGCCAGAGGTTTAGATACACGCGTCTGCACACAGTACCACACGCCAGAGGATTAGATACACGCGTCTGCACACAGTACCACACGCCAGAGGATTAGATACACGCGTCTGCACACAGTACCACACGCCAGTGGATTAGATACACACGTCTGCACACAGTACCACACGCCGGAGGATTAGATATGTGCATCTGCACTCAGTACCACACCAACAAGGATTAGATACTTGCGTCTAAACACAGTACTACACGGGGAAGGATTAGATACAGCTTTACTCCAGGTATCCATAACAACAAGTCCTCCTATTCTTTGCCTTTCTGTGAGTACAGTGAGGCTGCACTTTTCCTACTGTTCTTTATTTGGATAGCTACAGACTTGTCTACCGTTTGGTGTTCATGACACTGGCCCTGTTACCCTGGTGAGTAGCCCAGTTTTTCTTACTGTGTTATTTTCCCCCTACGCCCAACAGCAGCACAACTGGGTATTCCTGCCCCTATGAGCTGTTAGGACAGGTGGAATTTTTAATTACCTAACAGCTTTTGACCCCTATAAGAGTCCGGAAGACCTGCTCCTCCCTTGTGTTTTTTTCTGTCCTGTGGGACAGGACAGGTGGTCAGGGGGGAGCAGGGGTTCTGACCTCTTATAGGGGTCCGCTTCTCTCCCCCCTCTTATCTGACATGCTGAAGACCTTTTTTTGCTTTTGCGGTGCTCCTCCTGGTTTTTCTGAAGATACTTTGTCTCCCCCCGCTGGGGGAGCACTCCAGGTCACGCGCGCGCCTGGCCGCATCTGCCACGCTGGGTCCAGGGCTTCCCTGGGCGGGGAGGAACTTCCGGACCTGGGAACCTTTCTTTAGGTTCCCAGGTCCGCCGGCTGGGGTGTCCGCCGTGCATGTACAGTAGCGCGAGGCTAGACACGAGCATTTTTTGCTGGAATAAGTTCGGGGGGGTCCCCCTCCCCTTCCTTGAGGGTCCTTCAGCCTAGAAGTCTGGGGAGGGCCCCCCGTTAGCCTCTATTCAGAACTTAGCCCCTGAGAAAGGAGGGGGGCGTTTCCCTCCTGAAGTTCCCGCCCCCCTGGCCTATAAATTCCCCTCCCACCCACTATTCAGTGCTTGTCGCTCCGGTTACAAGCAGCACGAAGAAGCTCCTGGCAGTTATTCGTGTCCTGTGGAAAGCTAACTTTTTACGCCGAGTGAGGTTTGGTGGAGGTGGCTGGGGGGGAAGGGGAGTCAGTTGGGGGCAAGTTGTTAGTATTGTTGTTTTCTCTCTTCTCCCACAGAATGTCTTCTTCTTCCTCCTCCACCATTCCTCCACGGAGGAAGGCCGTTTCAAAAAGGAAGCACCTTGCGTGTGCCACCTGCAGGATCCCTCTTCCGGACGACTCCAGTACCGGTTTTGCCAGGGATGTAGAGCTCCCTCGCTCTGAGGCGACCCCCATGCGAGAGATGGTATCCTGGGTGAAGGGATTTGTCTAGGATTCCATGAAAAGAATGGAAACCTCTGTCTCCCACCTGGCTAAGAGACTGCGCCTGGAGTGTGAATTATCCCTTCCGCCCTTGGAGAACCTGTGCCTCAGAGATGTGGAGTCGTCGTCGGATTCTGAGGAGGAGAAGGAGATCTTCCCTATGGAGAAGATGTCAAGGTTATTCAGAGCACTCAGGATCAGAGATCGTACCTTTAAGCCTTCTTCAGAGATGCTCCGCCTGATGGAAGGGGAATGGAGGCACCCAGAGAAACCCTTTGCCCCATCCAGGCGTTTTAAAACCCTATTCCCTATCTCTGAAAGCCAGCTAAAAGCGTGGGGCCCTCCGCCGAAGGTAGATGTGGCTGTGGCTAAAATATCAAGACGCACGGTCCTCCCGACTGAAGACGGGTCAAGTCTGAGAGATCCTATGGATCGACGGGTTGAAGGATCCCTGAGGCGAGTGTATTCGGCCTCCTCTGCCCAGGCCTCTCTTGGCATTGTCGCCATGAAGTAGCCACTGGCCTGCGGGCAGAGCTCTCGTCTTTGGTCAAAGATATTGACTCCGGAGTGGATCGGGATGACCTCCTAGCGGCAATGTTGGACATCACCTTGCTGGTAGACCATCTGATGGAGGCCACCCACTTCCAGACCCGTCTGGCCGCCAGATCTATGGCGTTAGCTACCGCTGCTCGCCGGCCCCTATGGCTGAAGCCCTGGAGGGCTGACCTCACCTCCAGGAACAGCCTGTGTAGCCTCCCCTTTGAACCCAGCCAGCTGTTCGGGAAGGAGCTCGACCGCATTATGGAGGGATTGGCCGACTACAAGGGCAAGAATTTGCCGCAGCTCTTAGAAGGACAGAGCTCCTCCTTTCGGGGTCGGGGAGCCTCTAGAAGAGGAACCAGAGGTCAGCGGAGGTCCGGCAGTGGAAGAGGTCGGGGATCCTCTCGTGGGCGTAAGAGAACCTCCTTCTAATTCCCCCGCCTCTATCCCCCCCCCGCGGTGGGCGGTCGTGTTTCCCACTATGTGGATGCCTGGCGCCAAAATATTCGGGACCCCTGGGTCATCCAGACGATCCAGGAGGGTTATAAAATCAATTTTATTTCCCAGCCGCCAGACAAGATGGTAAGAACCCGCCCTCTTCAGGGCTCCAAACAACTTCATCTGGAGAAATCGATTCAGGAGTACGTGGACAAGGCCGCGCTGGAGGTGGTACCCCGCGCAGATCAAGGCACAGGCGTCTATTCTCCAGTCTTCTTGGTCCCCAAATCATCAGGCGAGTGGCGCATGATCATCGATCTCAGATACCTGAATCACTTCATCCGCAAGGTGCGCTTCCGCATGGAAACCATCAGGTCAGTGCTGCCTTTTTTACAGCCTGGAGATCACTTCGTCACTCTGGACCTGAAGGACGCCTACCTCCACGTACCCATCTTTCCGGCACACCAAAAGTTCCTAAGGATTGCCGTATACATAGAAGGGAAAGAGGCGCACTTCCAGTTCGCAGCCCTCCCGTTCGACATATCCTCCGCCCCCCCACACCTTCACAAAGGTCATAGCTCCGGTCGCTGCTGCCCTGTGCCTTCAAGGCATATTCATAGTCCCGTATCTGGACGACTGGCTTCTCAAGGCCCATTCAAAGGAGGTTCTTACCACGCAGGTGCAGACCGTTGTAGCTCTACTAGACAAGCTGGGGTGGCTGGTAAACTGGCAGAAGTCAGTGGTGGTGCCATCAACTCACGTTCAGTTCCTGGGACTTATCCTAGACTCTCTCAACATGACGATCTCTCTACTCTCCTCTCGCAAAAGGAAGATTGCTCGGGTGGTACATCATTTATTCACTACACGGAGGGTCACCATCAGGACGGCCATGAAGGTTCTAGGATTGATGTTCGCCACCGTAGAAGCAGTTCCTTGGGCCCTATGGCATATGCGCCCACTACAGAATGAGATCTTGAGAGTCTAGAATCACAGTCCTACAGGATTGCAGAAGCCTATCCAGTTAACCATCAGCACCCGGCAAACTCTGCCCTGGTGGACCATCTGCGCGATGGGAAGTCCTCGGTCCAGTCCGCCTGGACCCTGTTGACTACAGATGCCTCCCTCACAGGCTGGGGAGCTCATCTGGGGGAGACCCCGGTACAAGGTACGTGGAATCAGCGGGAGAGGACGCGCTCATCCAACTGGTGCAAGCTTACCGCAGTTCATCGAGCCCTTCTGTCATTTGCACCGTTTCTGCATGGAAAAGCGGTCAAGGTAAGGTCGGACAATCTGACGGCAGTCCATTATATCAACAAGCAGGGAGGAACCAGGTCCCCCTCGCTCCTGCAAGTCACCAACCGGATCTTCTCTTGGGCAAAACGGAACCTCTCCCAGCTGGCCATGGTACACATCCAGGGCCGCCTGAACATCCTAGCGGATCAACTCAGCAGAGGCCACCCGACCGTAGGCGAATGGTCCCTAGATCAGGACATCTTCCACTACCAGACCAGGAGGTGGGGTCTCCCCGAGGTGGATCTGATGGCCACCCAATACAACGCCAAAGTAGAAAGTTTTTGCTCCCTGTACCGGGAAGACAACCCTTTGGCGGTGGATGCCCTGTCAATACCATGGAGGTTCAAGCTGGCATACGTTTTCCCTCCCATTCCGATGATTCCGAAGGTATTGACGAAACTCAGGCAGGACCAGACCTCAGCAATAGTGATCATGCCGTTGTGGCCAAAAAGGGCATGGTTCACCGACCTTATCCTTATGAGTCGGAGGAACTACTGGAGGCTTCCACCAGTCAGGAACCTGGTGTCACTGAATGGTCGGCCTTGCCTGGGCCTAGACAAATTCAACCTCACTGCCTGGAGGTTAACCACGCCATACGCGCAGACAGAGGATTGTCCCAGGGAGTGCTAAGTACCTTAGCCCATTCAAGAGCAGAGGCAACCAATCAGAGCTACCAGAGGATCGCCCGGATATTCCGAGATTGGTGTACAGGCAACCAGTGTGATCCAGACAGAGATGCAGTCCTAGAGTTCTTACAGAACGGCCTGGAGAGAGGACTAGCACCTGCCACCCTTAAAGTCATTATTATTATTATTATTGTTTATTTATATAGCACCATTAATTCCATGGTGCTTTACATTTGGGGGTTACATACAATTCACAAAATATACAGGTACATATCATACTAACAGTGATCGGCTGGCACAGTGGGGTAGAGGGCCCTGCCCGCGAGGGCTTACAATCTATGAGGGAAGGGGGTAGAGACAGAATGAGAGGGGGAGACTGTACAGATGGCAGTGCGGTGATAGTGTTATTGGAGGTTGTAGGCCTTCCTGAATAGGTGAGTCTTCAGGGCCTTCTTGAATCCTGTGATTGTGGGGGTCAGTCTTATGTGTCGTGGTAAGGAGTTCCAGAGTATGGGGGATGCACGGGAGAAGTCTTGGAGACGGTTGTGTGAGGAGCGGATGAGGGCAGAGCGGAGTAGGAGGTCGTTGGAGGATCTGAGGTTACGTGTGGGCAGGTAGCGGGAGATGAGGTCAGAGATATATGGAGGGGACAGGTTGTGGATGGCTTTGTATGTTAGTGTTAGTAGCTTGAACTTAATTCGCTGGGCTATGGGTAACCAGTGGAGGGACTGGCAGAGGGGAGCAGCCGATGAAGATCGGGGGGTGAGGTGGATTAAGCGAGCAGCACAGTTTAAGGTGGACTGGAGGGGGGCGAGGGTGTTTGCCGGGAGTCCATGCAGAAGGGTGTTGCAGTAGTCTAAGCGGGAGATTATGAGGGCCTGGACGAGCATCTTGGTAGTTTCTGGGGTGAGGAAGGAGCAGATTCGGTGGATGTTCTTGAGCTGGAGGCGACAAGAGGTGTTGAGGGTTTGAATATGTGGTTTGAAGGATAAGTCGGAGTCCAGGGTTACCCCAAGGCATCGGGCCTGTGGGACAGGGGTAAGTGGGGTTCCATTAACTTTGATAGATGGGTCAGGTGGAGGGGCCATACAGGATGGGCTGAAGATGATAAACTCTGTTTTCTCCATGTTGAGTTTGAGAAAGCGGGAGGAGAGGAAGGAGGCTACGGCCGCTAAACAATCTGGAACTCTGGCCAACAGGGAGGTAATGTCTGGTCCAGAGATATATATTTGGGTGTCGTCGGCATAGCAATGGTACTGAAAGCCATGAGATTCTATGAGTTGGCCCAGGCCAAGGGTGTAGATGGAGAACAGGAGGGGTCCTAGGACGGAGCCTTGGGGGACACCTACAGAGAGAGGGCGTGGTGAGGAGGTGGTGTGCGAGTGGGAGACGCTGAATGTGCGGTCAGAGAGGTATGAGGAGATCCAGGAAAGGGCCAGGTCTGAGATACCGAGGGATGAGAGAATTTCTAACAGGAGGGAGTGGTCAACTGTGTCAAAGGCAGAGGAGAGGTCGAGGAGGAGGAGGACAGAGTAATGGCGCTTGGCTTTGGCGGTTAGCAGGTCGTTAGTGACTTTTGTTAGGGCAGTTTCAGTGGAGTGCCGGGGTCTGAAGCCTGACTGAAGTCTGTCAAAGAGCAGGTTGGACGAGAGATAGGAGGAGAGTTCTGAGTGGACATGTTGCTCAAGAAGTTTTGAGGCGTACGGGAGCAGTGAGATGGGACGATAGTTGGCAGGAGAGAACGGGTTGAGGGACGGTTTCTTAAGTATAGGAGTGACAGTGGCGTGTTTGAAGGCTGAGGGGAAGGATCCATTGGTTAGGGATAGATTGAAGAGATGGATTAGGGCTGGAGTGATAACTTCAGTGAGCTTGGGGATGAGATGTGATTGAATCGGGTCGAGCGCACAGGAGGTGAGGTGGGATTTGGAGATTAGGGAGGAGAGTTTTTCATCAGTGATGGAGGAGAAACAGGTCAGGGATGGGGAGCAGCGAGTAGTTGGGTGGATGGATTGTCGGGGGAGTAGGGTGAGGCTGTCCCTGATGGTGTCAATTTTAGTTTTAAAGTAGGAGGCGAAGTCGTCAGCTGAGATAAGTGATGTCGGAGGGGGGGCGGGAGGACGGAGGAGGGAGTTGAAGGTGGAGAATAGTTGTTTGGGGTTGCGAGAGAGTGCGGATATGAGTGTGGTGAAGTAGACCTGCTTGGCGGCGGTGAGTGCGTTCTTAAATGTGAGAACTGCCTCTTTGTACCTGAGGAAGTCCTCCTGGGAGTGGCTTTTCTTCCAGAGGCGCTCTGCAACCCGCGAGGCACGTCTCAGTTTTTTAGTCTGGTCAGTGTGCCAGGGTTGTCTATTGGTTGGTCGGGCTCTGGAGTTTGTGTAGGGGGCTACAGAATCAAGGGCTGAGGTAATGGTGGTATTATAGAAGGCAGCAGCGGCATCTGTGTCCTGGATTGAGGATATGTCAGCGAGTGGTAGGAGAGAGTCTGAGAGGGTGCAGGTGTCAAGGCGGTTGAGGTTCCTGCGGGGGCGTGGTGGTTTAGAGAGTGGGGGTTCCGTTGGAGAAGAGAGGGCAGAGAACGTTAGCAGGTTGTGGTCAGAGAGCGTGGATGGAGAGTTAGAGAGGTTGCATATGGAGCAGAGGCGGGTGAATATTAGGTCTAGTGTGCCCCCCTTTGTGTGGGTGGCAGAAGAGGACCAGAGGGAGAGACCAAAGGAGGTGGTGAGGGACAAGAGACTGGAGGCGGAAGGGTGGTCTGTGTTAATGGGGATGTTGAAATCCCCCATGATGATGGTGGGGGTGTCTGTAGATAGGAAGTGTGTGAGCCAGGTGGTGAAGTGGTCGATAAAGGCAGCGGTAGGTCCTGGCGGTCGGTATATGACGGCCAGTCGGAGGTTGGCGGATGAGTAGATACGAACAGAATGCACTTCAAAGGAGGGGGGGCTAAGGGCAGGTAGCGCCTGGATAGGGGCAAATGAACACTTGTCTGACAGGAGGATGCCTACGCCTCCGCCAGGTTTGTTGTTGGGGCGGGGAGTATGTGAGAATTGCAGACCTCCATAGGCGAGTGCAGCGGGGGAGGCTGTGTCTGAGGGTGTCAGCCATGTTTCAGTGAGACCAAGAAATGTAAAATCATTGAGAATGAAAAGGTCGTGGATGTAGGTAAGTTTATTACATACGGAGCGGGCATTCCACAGTGCACCGGGGAGGGCAGGGGGAGGGGTAGGAGTGAGTGAGATTGGTTTGAGATTTCGGGGGTTCCGTGCTCTAGCGCCAGTTGTGGGAAAACGGCTGACAGTGGAGATTTGCTGTGGAGGTCCAGGGTTAGGAGATATGTCACCAGAAGTAAGGAGGAGCAGGGAGAGGGACAGCAGGTGTAGGTAGGAGAGGCTGTGGGGGGGGGGGGGGGTTGTATGTGTCCAAGTCCAAGTGTCAGCTCTATGTGCTCTCCTGGAGACACGGTTATCACAAGATCCTCTCGTCAAACAGTTCCTTAGGGGGGCTTCCAGGCTCCGCCCCCAGGTACGTCCCCCTGTCCCAAGGTGGGACCTGGCCGCGGTTCTACAAGGGCTCTGCGCGCCCCCCTTCGAACCCTTATCTGAAGTGTACTGGAAGTACCTTTCATTTAAAGTGACTTTCCTGCTGGAAATAACCTCCGCTAAGAGAGTTGGTGAACTACAGGCCCTAGCGGCCTCTGAGCCCTTCATAACCTTCTTTCCAGACAGGGTGCAGCTGAGATTCGTCCCTGGATTCTTGCCAAAGGTACCCACACTTCAGAATATCAACCAGGTAATTGCCTTGCCGGCTTTCTTTCCCTCGCCTGCTTCGGAGCAGGAGGAGAAGCTACACACACTGTATCTGGTAAGAGCACTACGTATTTACCTAGACTGTACAGCACCGTTCCGAAGATCAGAGAATCTTCTAGTCAATGAGTTTGGCCACAATAGAGGCTCTAAAGCATCTAAGGCAACCCTGTCAAGATGGATCAGAGAGGCCATTAGCTGTTCCCTACGGGCCCAAGAGCTTCCTGTTCCAGAATTTTTACGAGCCCATGCCACCCGAGCAATGGCGACATCTTGGGCAGAGACACGGTTCCTCTCCTTAGAGCAAATATGTGCTGCAGCCTCTTGGAGCTCACAATTGACTTTTGCCAAACATTACAGACTGGACTGGCGTACGGCCGATGCTACAGCATTTGGGCACTCCGTCTTGGCATCAGCCTGCCAGGATGACCCGCCCTAGGGGAAACAATACTTGCTAAATCCCCAGTTGTGCTGCTGTTGGGCGTAGGGGGAAAGAAGGACTATGAATGATAATTTGTTTTCCCTTAGCCCAAACAGCAGCACAAGGCTCCCTCCCTAGGAGGTACTGTTGTACAGATTCTGTATGTGTGAGTACCACTTTGTAATTGCTCTTTTTATGCTATACTTGTTACTAACACAAGGGAGGAGCAGGTCTTCTGGCCTCTTATAGGGGTCAAAGCTGTTAGGTAATTAAAAATTCCACCTGTCCTAACAGCTCATAGGGGCAGGAATACCCAGTTGTGCTGCTGTTTGGGCTAAGGGAAAACAGATTATCATTCGTAATCCTTCTTTTTGAGCTTCAGGTTTTCTGCAGCCTTGCTGCAGTGGAGGGCTGCTGTCCTTGCGTCAGCCTGATTTGTTTTTTTTCTTGTGGTCCTTGTGGTTTATTTCTATTCCGGCCTTCTCTTCCTGGGTTTCTAGGCCTAGTACTGACCAGTGTATACACCCTACCAGGTTTGTGTTGTTTTATAAAGGTGATTTTATTTATGTAAGGATTGGAACCTAGGACTGATTGTCTATGTTTTGGTATTAGATGTTATCCTCTACCACCCCTCCTGGGGACCACAGGAGAAGGAAGGGGACATCAAAACGAAAGCATCTGGTGTGCGCAGATTGCGAGATCCCATTTTCTGATGGTAGGCCTGGGGTGACCCTCCCCCCTTTTAAAAATTCGGGTGGCCTGATCATCATTTTTGTTACAGGCTGAGTGGTCTTGTTGCCGCACCTCCCGAGGATCTCCTGAGGAGGAGCCCTCCACCTGCGACATAGTCATCTGGGTGAAAGAGTTTATGGTCCGGGTCCGCTGGAAGCCATAGGTGGTTTTTCATCTGGCTAAGCTTAACCCCCCCCCCCTTTTTTTTCCCCCTCCTTCGCTCAGAGACATCCAAGACTCTATCTCCCAGCAAAGAAACAACGGCTAGAGAAGCGGTCATTATCTCTGCCGTCTATTGAAAAACTGCAGGTTGCGGAAGAGATCTCCTCCTCTGAGGATGAAGACTCAGACAATTCCAGCAGACCTATCTTCCCGGTGGATAAGCTCCATAGGCTGCTGAAGTCCATCCGGTCAAGGGACCAGGATGTTGATGGGGAAGCCTCCACTTCCACCTCTGGGTGACATAGGGCCAAGCTGATGGAGCTAGTATGGAAACACCCAAAAAAATCCCATCCGAACTGGTACTTCAAGGCCATGTATTACACCCTTTCAGCTGGATAAATGGGGGCCTGTGCCGAAAGTCGACTTAGCGGTTGCTACGTTATCTCGCTGGACTGTAGTTCCAGTCGAAGAGGGGTCTAATCTACAGGAACCTCTGGACCGTTGGGCGGATGATACTTTAAGGAATTGTTAGGGTGCCTTCACACGGTGTAGCGCGCCGCTCCTTTAGACACGTATACATGTGTCTGAGCGTGGCGCTTCAAAACAGAGCCCATTGATTTCAATGGGTGCTGATATACGTGCGCTACCCATTGAAATCAATAGGTAAAAAAAAGCCTCCTATTGATTTCAATGGGTAGCGTGCGTATATCGGCACCCATTGAAATCAATGGGCTCTGTTTTGAAGCACCGCGCTCGGACACGTGTATACATGTCTAAAGGAGCAGCACGCTACGCCGTGTAAAGGCACCATGAAACTGCTGCTGCAGCGCAAGCTTTGCTCTCTATAGCATCAACTGAAGTCGATGACAGCTTGTGGGACCAACTGGCACATCTGGAACGCGATAGCTTAAGCCCTGGCGGGCGGATTTACCTTCTAAGGCTTCGCTCTGCACTTTACCATTTGAGCCTGGAAGGGTGTTTGGGAAGGGTCTTGATGAGCTTATGAAGGGTCTGGCTGACACCAAGGGGAATTCTATACCCCAGGTGTTTAGGGGCAGACGCAGGTCCTCTGGTAGAGGCAGAGGTTCTTCCTCCCAGTCCAGACCTCAGATGCAAAGCCGTTCAGATTTGTGGTCACAGGGAGTACTACCAGTTTGCCGCTCTACCGTTCGGCATCTCGTCCTCCCCCTATACCAGTGATGGCGAACCTTTTTGAGACCGAGTGCCTAAACTGCAACCCAAAACCAAATAAATTATCACGGAGTGCCAACACGGCAATTTAACCTTAAAACTCTGTGGGTCCACAATTGCGGACCCACAAATTACAGTCATGTGACTGGGGCTTTACAGATCTTGTACTGAAAGGTAAAGGTCTCTGCATTCTGTACTTTTAAACAATTAATTTTCACTATTTACATCGCACAGGATCTGTTTTATAGTTTACCGTTACATCCTGTACTAATTTCACGTCTGCTATAAAACAAATACTGTGTGATATACATAGTGAGGGGACCCCACACAGTACAATCTGCCCCTCAGTGGCCCCCCACACAGTACAATCTGGCCCACAGTGGCCCCCACACAGGATTATACCTGTATACTCCACAGTAGCCCCCTCCCACACAGCATGAACTGGTCCACAGTAGCCCCCTCCCACACAGCATGAACTGGTCCACAGTAGCCCCCTCCCACACAGCATGAACTGGTCCACAGTAGCCCCCTCCCACACAACATGAACTGGTCCACAGTAGCCCCCTCCCACACAACATGAACTGGTCCACAGTAGCCCCCTCCCACACAACATGAAATGGTCCACAATAGCCCCCTCCCACACAACATGAAATGGTCCACAGTAGCCCCCTTCCACACAGCATGAAATGGTCCAGAGTAGCCCCCTCCCACAGAGCATGAAAGATCCACAGTAGCCCCCTCCTACACAACATGAAATGGTCCACAGTAGCCCCCTCCCACACAACATGAAATGGTCCAGAGTAGCCCCCTCCCACACAACATGAACTGGTCCACAGTAGCCCCCTCCCACAGAGCATGAAAGATCCACAGTAGCCCCCTCCTACACAACATGAAATGGTCCACAGTAGCCCCCTCCCACACAACATGAAATGGTCCACAGTAGCCCCCTCCCACACAGCATGAAATGGTCCAGAGTAGCCCCCTCCCACACAACATGAACTGGTCCACAGTAGCCCCCTCCCACAGAGCATGAAAGATCCACAGTAGCTCCCTCCCACACAGCATAAAATGGTCCACAGTAGCCCCCTACCCGCACAGCATGAAAGTCTACAGTAGCCCCCTCCCACACAACATGAAAGGTCCACAGTAGCCCCCTCCCATACAGCATAAAATGGTCCACAGTAGCCCCCTACCCACACAGCATGAAAGTCTACAGTAGCCCCCTCCTACACAACATGAAATGTCCACCGTTGCCCCCCTCCCCTGACAGTCCAAACAAACACAATATAGTTACCTGAAGAGCTGCCGGGTGTTCTCTCTTCTGTTCACTGCGCGCGCTGATGACTTACGTCATCACGCCCGCGCTTGTTCAGAGGTCACACTCTGTAGTCAGTGTAGGCCGCGTAGTACGCGTGGCCTACACTGAGCTACACTGACAGCTTTCAGCTGGATGCGCATTTGCACAACCAGCTGAAGGCAGCGATCGCTCACTAACGGGGAATCCTGCATCGGATTCGCCGTTAGTGAGCGATCAGGGCGACAGCACATGTGCCAGCAGAGGGGGCTCTGCGTGCCCTCTCTGGCACGCGTGCCATAGGTTCGCCATCACTGCCCTATACGTTCATCAAGGTGATGGCTTCAGTCGCTGCTGCACTCAGACTTCAAGGTCTGTTTTTAGTTTCCTACTTCGACAACTGGCTCATAAAAGCTCAGTCCAGTACAGTCCTCCTACAACATCTTCAGACAGCCATTTCCTTCCTACAGAGGTTAGGTTGGTTGATAAATTGGGAAAAATCGGAGATAGTGCCATCAACCCAGAGAATGTTCCTGGGTTTCTCCTTCTAGACTCCAAAAAGTTGCAGATCTCCTTGACTGTTCTGAGAAAGCAAAGGATAATAGCAGCAGCCCAATTTCTCTTCAGGACGCTCCGAATTACCATCAGGACAGCAATGAGAGTCCTCGGCCTAATGTCATCCTCGGCCTTGGCAGTCCCCTGGGCTTTATGGCATTTATGTTCCCTCCAGATGGAGGTGTTGAGTGCCTGGAACAAGTCTTTGTGGACTCTAGACAGGAAGATCTGCCTTTCTCCCAGTACCCGTCTTTCCCTCAGATGGTGGATATACCTGAAAGACAGAAGGTCCTTGGTTCAACCTTGTTGGACCCTGTTGACTACAGATGCATCCCAGTGGGGAAGGGAAGCACATCTGGACGGCAAGACTGTCCAAAGATGTTGGAACAAGTTAGAGGTGGGAACGTCATCCAATCAGAAAGAGCTCAGAGTTGTTTACCTGGCATTGCTACACTTTTTCCAGCTCCTCAAGTGGAAAGCAGTCAGGGTACGGCCAGACAATATGACACGGTAGTGTACCTGAACAAGCAGGGATTAACCAGGTCTCAAGTGCTCCTCAGAGTCTCGAGGATAATTTTCACGTGGGCAGAGGAAAACCTGACCCACCTATCCGCTGTTCACATCAAAGGCTCTCTGAACATAGTAGCCGATCTGTTGAGTTGGAGTATTATCGTATCAGGAGAATGGTCCCTCAATTCAGAAATATTCCAACAGATCGTCCGGAGGTAAGGTGTCCCGGAAGTGGATCCGATGGCGACCCAACTCAACGCCAAAGTGGAGGCGTTCTGTTCCCTATACCGGCAGGACAACCTGTAGATTGTTCACAGAGCACAGTTTGAGAAACACTGGCCTAGACAAAGGGCTATCCCCCGTCACTCTGAAGGTACATGTGTCCGCCCTTTCCACCTGTCTCGGGAGGCATTTATCTCAGCACTCTCTGGTAAGTGCTTTTCTTAAAGGCGTCATGAGGATCAGGCCGGCAGTGGCCGCCCCGGCACAACAGTGGGACTTGGGCAGTGTCCTGTCAGCCTTGTGTGATGCGCCGTTTGAAACACTTGAGGAGGCTGGCCTGAAATATTTAGCATTCAAAACTACATTCCTCTTGGCTATCACATCCGCCAAGAGGGTAGGGGGAAACTCCAGGCGTTCTCTTCAGAGGATCCCTTTATCTCTTTCTTTGAGGATAGGGTTCAGTTAAGATTTCTCCCAGGATTTAGGCCAAAGGTACTCTCTTTGGCCAATATTAACCAATTAATTATACTTCCTACTGTTTTTCCAGAGCCTTCCTCCCCTGAGGAGAGAAGACTTGATAATTTGGACCTAGTGAGATGTTTATGCATTTATTTAGATCGCACTAGGCCTTTTAGGAGGTCAGAGAATCTGGTTAATCTAGCTGGGAGACATAAGGATCTTAATGAAAGATTATGTATGATAATCTGTTTTCCCTTAGCCCAAACAGCAGAACAACTGGGGTATTCCTGCCCCTATGAGCTGTTAGGACAGGTGGAATTTTTAATTACCTAACAGCTTTGACCCCTATAAGAGGCCGGAAGACCAACTCCTCCCTGTGTTAGTAGCAAGTATAAAGTACAGTGTATATTTTTGGAACATGCACTGGGTTGGCATGTTCTCACTACCAGCACTGCAGCCCACCACCAGGGCTGCAGGAATTGTGGTTTTCACCGCATCTTTTTATTATTTTATGTACTACTCCACTCTGCTATTAAGTATCGCTCTCCTGATGAACCTCTTTGAGGCGAAACGCGTCGAGAGATAGAGAGATAAATGAGAAATATGATGTATTGATAGACAACTGTAGCACTGTTAGACTGGCCAGGAATTAGCTGGGCTGCATGAATATTGGGTTTTTTGTCTAGTCCTGCATATAAACAGGCCACTTGTGTTACTGACCCACAAGAGACACTATGGGTGTTGCCCCCATTGCAGTTAACCCTTAGCAACTAACCCTTTGTTGGCCATACAGTGCTGTTTGTCTGGTTTTACATGGTGTGGTATTAGGAAGGGGTCACATTGAAAGGGGTTTCTTGACAGTTAAAATAATCCAGTGAAACCACCAACTGGATTCTAAACCCTTGAACTGACAGGAACCAACCCCCTCCTAAGTTATTTTCACTTATAGGGACCAGGTGGAATATAGGGTCCTGGGTGTGTATGTGTTTGTGTAGTGGGAATATTTAGAGTGAATTTTAGCAAATTATTTAATAAAAGTTAGGTTTTAGCCATCAAGTAAGGGGTACCCTTTGTGATAACAGTGTATATTTTCACAGAAATACAAAATAGTACAAATACAGCATAGGGAGGGAGCCTTGTGCTGCTGTTTGGGCTAAGGGAAAACAGATCATCATACATAATCTTTCATTCCTCCTACGCCCAACAGCAGCACAACTGGGGAGTTAGCAAGTATAGCTTTACCCTAGGGTGGGTGATCCTGGCAGGCTGATGCCAACACAGAGTGTCCAAACGCTGTAGACTCCGTTGTTCGCCAATTCAGTCTATAATGTTTGGCGAATGTTAGATGCAAACTCCAGGAAGCCGTGGCACATATCTGCTCTAAGGAAAGGGAATGCTTTTCGGCCGAAGACGTTGCCACTGAACGGGCATGGACAAAGTCTGGTACCGGGAGATTTTGAGCACGTACGGAGCAGATAATGGCCTTTCTGATCCATCTTGATAGAGTTGGTTTGGATGCTTTGGTTCCTCTAGTGTGGCCAAACATGTTGACTAGCAAATTCTCTGATTTTTGGAAGGACGCAGTGCGCTCCAGGTAGATCCGTAATGCTCTCACCAAGTCCAACTTGTGCATCCTCTCCTCCCATTCAGAGGTGGGAGAGGGAAAGAAGGCTGGTAAGACAATTACCTGGTTGATATTCTGAAGAGTGGGTACTTTTGGCAAAAATCCTGGGACGAACCTCAGCTGTACTCTGTCTGGAAAGAAGGTTATAAATGGTTCGGAGGCCGCTCCACCTCGGGGAGACCCCACATCTTGGTGAGAAGGTTCCTGTGCGCAGGGAAGGTGGGAACATGCAGATATACTTCTTTCAGATCCAGGGTGGTGAACTGATCTCTGGGCCGTCATGAGAGTAACTCCGACCTGAAGGTCTCCATGCGGAACCGAACTCTGCGGATGAACTGGTTCAGGTATCTGAGATCGATGAACATATGCCATCCGTCTGCTGTCTTGGGTACCAAGATGACCGGAGGAAAGATACCCTGGTTCTGTACCGCTTGAGAGACAAGTTCTAGGTCAGTCCAGCTTGTGTACTCCTGGATGGATCCTTCTAGATGAAGTTATTTGGTGCCCTGAAAAGGACGAGATGTTGTCAATTCAGCTACCAGAAGAAAGATGAAAAGTGCCATGCAACCGTCCTGGATAGTTTGGAAGACCCAAACTGAATATTTTAGCACTGGGCGTTTAGATGGTGAGCGAGATGCCCGCTTACCTCTGGAGGACTTGAGACATCGGGGGGCTAGTCAGAGGCCCTTCTTGCGCTCGCGGGAGACGCCATGCCCCCTACCCCTGGATTGGGGACCAGTGCGCCTCTGACCTCCAGAGCCTCTTGAGGAGGATCCACAGCCACGAAAGGACGTCCTCTTCCTTTCGGGCGGTTGCGGGAGATTCTTTGTCTTTGTATCCGCCAGATTCTCCATGATCTTATCGAGTTCTCTGCCGAAAAGCATGCACGGCTCGAATGGCAGCGCACAAAGCCCAAACTTAGAGGCGTTGTCCACCTTCCACGGCTTCAGCCACAATGGATGCCTGGCTACGGTAGAGAGGGCCATAGCTTTGGAGGCCAGCCTCGCCTGCATCCTTGGCTAGGTGGTCCACCATTAAATTAATGTCAGACATAGCCGACAGGAGGTCATCCCGGTGGACCCCTGTGTCTATGTCCCTGGCTAGGTACGCCAGCTCAGCCTGCAGGCCTGAGACCACCTCATTGGCTGAAATAGCTACCGAGGCCTGAGAGGAGGCAGTGGAATATGCCCGCCTTAGGGACCCCTCCATTTGGCGATCCAATGGGTCTCGCAGACTTGACCCATCCTCTGCGGGAAATACTGTTAGGCAGGACAGTTTTGCCACCGCGATACCCACTTTAGGCGGTGGACCCCTTGCTGGGAATCTGTCACCGGGAAGAGAGCTCTGAACCTGGTAGATGGTATAAAGGCTCTCTCTGGGCGCCTCCATTCTCCTATTACGCGGACTAAGTCCAAGTTGGCCCTGAATGTTTTCGCTTTGCGGCTAGGACCCTCGCCAGCCTCACGGTCTCTGGGTCTGATGGCTCTAAGGAGTCTACCCATCTTTTCCAAGGGAAAGATCTCCTCCATCTCCTCTACGTCCTCGTCAGAGGACTCCACCTCCCCGATATGTAATCTTTCCAAGGAGGGGAGGGAGGGCTCGGCCACGTCTAGCCAGGGCCTTTTTGCAAGATGAGAGATGGTATCATCCACCTTCCTCATGGACTGGGAGACGAAGTCTTTTACCCATGAGACTACTTCCCTGATGGGGGTAGCCTCAGAGGGGGGAGCCCTACACCCGACAGAACCTATATTCGCAGGTGTCTGGGAGGGGGATCCTGCATCTGGCGCAGGCCAAATGTCTTCTCTTCGCAGTGGTCTTCCTTCGCGGGAGGGTGGATGAGGAAGACATTCTGCAAAGGGGGAGAGAGAGCGAGAGAAAAAACACAGATGCACTCTGAGGGTCCTCTGTCTCCCAAGGCTGGAAGCCCCCACACCCTCCACCAGACCTCAACGGTAAGGAATCCAACTTTCAAACAGCGAATTAACTTCTGAGGCAGCAGCTCTCAGATGAAGTGCCTGCAACTGGAGCGACAAGCAACCTTGAATGGTGGAGGGGGGTTTATAGGAGGCCAGTGGCAAGAGGGGCAGAACGTACACACACCCCCAGGTTAAGACAGAGAAAAAAAAACCCTAGTTCTTAGGCCAAACAACCCCCCCCCCCCAGTCTTAGGAGGGGGGTAACTGTAGGCAAAACAGAGCTCAAATCTATTCTCTGAATGAGATATATGCAGCCGCGGCCCTCCCAGCGGGTCACGCGGTCTGCGCATGCGTGGCATACCCAGAAGTGGTCCCCGCCCATCAGAACCTGGAAGCTAAGGAATGCTTCCCCTCTCTGCAGCGCGTTATCTCTGTTGCCAGCTGACCACACGGGAGCCTCAGAAGAAGGAAGTATAGAGCAGTCCCCTACCACGCTGCAGAAGGGGAAACAGCCACGCTTACTTAAAAGGTAACTGGAGGGGGGAGAGAGAACCCCTATAGGAGGCCGGAGCACCTCTCCCCCTACCACCTGTCCTGTCCCACAGGGCAGAAAAAAAACAAAAAAACACAGGCCTCTTCCGGCCTCTTATAGGGGTCAAAGTTGTTAGGACAGGTGGAATTTTTAATTACCTAACAGCTCATAGGGGCAGGAATACCCCAGTTATGCTGCTGTTGGGTGTAGGGGGAAAGCCTCTATCTCTAGGTAGGTCAAGGAGGCCATCAAAGTTTCTTTTGAAGCTTGTGGTGCATCTCCCGCAAGTTGAGGGCCCATTCAATGAGAGATCTCTACTACATGGGCGGTGAATAAGGCTCTGTCCTTAGATCAGACCTGTGCTGCAGCTTCATGGACTTCACATCTTATGTTTGTGAAACACTATAGGTTGAGCTCCCGCGTTTCAGATGCCACTGCCTTTGGTTGGTTGGTCAGTCCTAAAAAAACTGTAAGGCGAGGAAACCCTCCCTAGGGGGATTACTTGCCAGATCCCCGAAGGTTGTGCTGCTGTTACAGACGTAAGAGAATCGATTATGTAGATAATCTGTTTTTCCTTAGTCCTAACAGCAGCACAAGCTTCCCCTCCCTATACATATATATTGTAGTACTTTTGTATTAACATGCAGGGGGAGGTCTCTGTACCCTCTTATAGGGTTCTAATCATGTGTATTCATTATGCTAATTAAAGAATTCCACCTGTCCTCTAAGCACGCGGACAGAAATACCCCATGCAGTGGCGTAACTACCACCATAGCAGCGGTAGCAGCTGCCACAGGGCCCGGGACATTAGGGGCCCGGTGACAGCTGCTACCGCTGCTATCATTATTCTCGGAGGTCTTTTCGGACCCCCGAGTATAATGATCGGGGCCCCCTGTTGGTGGAATACTTTCCACCAACAGGGGGCCCCGAAGCTGCAGCAACGGCTGAGACACAGGAGCTACAGGTCTGGCTCCTGTCAGCGCTGCAGGACGCTCTCCCTCTCTCCCCTTCTCTGCTGTCCTCTGCCCACCAATGAGAGGAGGAGGCGGGGCTTATCCCTGCCGTCCAGCACAGAAGAGAAGAGGAAGAAGCTGCTCCAGGAAAATGAAACTGAAGCTACACAGGTACGTACTGGGGTTACTATACTTATTACTATCAGGCATTTGGGGTGATTACTTGTGTTTTAGTAACTCCATGTGCCTCATAGTAATAGCAGTTAACCCCATCATCTCCCTCACATTAACCCGTTTGCCTCACCATAAGAGTTACTGATATGTGAGACATATGGGGGTAATAGTGATGAAGATACTTTATTATTACCTCCATGTCTCTCACATATCAGTAACTCTTATGGTGAGGCAGACAGGGGTTAATGTGAGGGAGATGATGGGGTTAACTGCTATTAATATCAGGCACATGGAGTTACTAAATTGTAATGCACAGGACCAGATTTTTTTTTATCCACAATTTGTCCTGGTATAGCGGTGACAGTATTTAGTCCTGTAGGGGCCACTAAGGGACATAATACTGTGTGCAGGGGGCCACTATTGGGTATAATACTGTGTGCAGGGGCCACTAAGGGACATAATACTGTGTGCAGGGGCCACTAAGGGACATAATACTGTGTGCAGGGGGCCACTATTGGGTATAATACTGTGTGTAGGGGCCACTAAGGGACATAATAGAGCGCGCAGGAATGCGTAGGAGGGACTCAGCCGAGATCTTTGGTGTCGGGGGGGGCCCATGTCAAAAGTTCGCCACGGGGCCCCGCCATTCCTAGTTACGCCACTGACCCCATGGTTGTGCTGCTGTTAGGATTGAAGGAAAACAGATCTATTTAATCAACAATTTAAATACCTAGAGCTATAAAATATGTAGCTATTGGGACACATTTATCAATACTGTTTATCTTTGTCTAAAATCCTTTTTGTAGTTTTAGACATTTATGAATTTTATATGTACCTTCATAAATATGTATTGTTTTAGATTCTCCAAAATTCTTACTCTCCATGAGATAAATATTTGGTGCAAAACATGTAGACAAAATCTTAACTTACAGGCTGTAAGGAAGAAATATTTGGTGGACGCATCAAAGACCCTACAATTCTTGAAAGAGACACAAATCATCTCACTTATTGAGAAGGTTTATTGTCAAACTAGTATTTCTATTCCAAAAGGAACAGATTCCCAGCTATGGACAGTCTTTTGGACCTCATCAGCATAGCGTAGGAATACTAGTTTGGCAGAGTGAGAGACCATAGACCAGGGTCAGGGGGATAATACACATTAGGGAGAATGTGCACCTATACAGGCGAACGGAGACTTACAAGCCATTTCTGCTCTGCTGGGATTCTGGGTAAAAAAAAATAAATATGCAAATTATTCTCCAGGATTTAATTAGAACAGTGCCTCTGTATGCAACCCTCTAGGGGCAGCCTCCTTAACATCATGTGTGACTCGTTTAACCCCCCTGACCCTGGTCTATAGTCTCTCACTTTGCCAAACTAGTATCCCCACGCTATGCTGACTAGGTCCAAAAGACTGAAACAGCCCTGTCCATAGCTGGGAATCTGTTCCTTTTGGAACAGAAATATTAGTTTGGCAATAAACCCCGCATTATGTTAGTAGGCTCATTAAATGAGTCACACATGATGTTAAGGGGGCTGCCCCTAGAGAGCAGCATACAGAGGCACTGTTCTCCCAATTACATCCTGGAGAATAGATCTGCATATTTTTTTTTTTTTTACTCAGAATCCCCAGTGGAGCAGAAATGGCTTGTAAGTCTCCGTTCGCCTGTATAGGTGCATACTCTCCCTAATGTGTATTATCCCCCTGACCCTTATTGAGAAGACAAATATATGGCGCAGGACAGGAATTTTTGGCACACTTTGTTGTAAATTCTTTCTATAAGGCCTTTGTAATGAATTGCTACCAATTAGGACTAGCCCAAACTTTAGTGAGGTGCCCATGCCATCTTTAGGGGATCTCTACCCTTCAACCCCAACGACACCCCTTTGGCTGAATCCTCATTTATCAAATTTTCAGGGGCAATGACATTGATGAGGGCTGTGGTGAAATTCCTGGATCAACTTTTATCAATTGATATCAACCTCTTTCACAGAATTTGTGGACCACCATGGGCTCCCTTCATGGAGTTTTCTAAACGTAAGGATTTCCTTGGGACCCATAACCTCTCGAAGTCTGTAACAGTCTTACACTAGGTTCACACTAACAATCAGCTCTCTGTTGTTCAGGTCTGCTTATAAAGTGGTTACCTACAGATCCCATAGACTAGTGTGTGTTTTTTTTTTCTTCAACTAAAACCAGGAGAGAAGAGTCCTCCTTACTGGACTTTCCATAGCCAGTTTTAGCCAGACTGCCGTAAAATCTCCTTTGACGACTCAAATGTAGTTGTGAACCTAGCCTTAATGTAGTGTGTTGTACTTTTCCATAAGGCAGGGTGGTAACAAGACATTCCTGACCCGACTAAGAATTGGAAAGGTCAAATTTCCTTTTTCTGATACTGTGCTAAGTGCTAGTTTTATTTCTTTAATCCAGTTCACTTCACATTTACTATACACTGGCATGTCTACATAGAATGAATGGGTGAATCGTTTCTGATGTCAGGTTAAATTGGTAACTTGCACTATATGATCCTGTCATAAGGTTTCTCTCCAAGTTAGATTAAAAAAAAAAAAAAGAAGTCATAATGGCTAGAGATGTCTGCAATTGGTACTTAATTGGAAGTACCTCTGGGTGACATCAGGAGTCACATGAATTGTGATTTTACTGCAGTGACTAGGTTCCAAGCCCTTTATACATGTCATCTTTCTGTTCTTTTGCCCTTATCTATTGCCCTGTTAACTTTTTTCTTCTACTGTGATACTCTATTTACAGTAGAGAAATTCAAAGCTTTAATAACAATATTTAAGTTTGTTCCCAACTATGTTTAGGGAAAAGACAAAAACAGAACCATGCAGGTACCTAGTGCATTGCTGAAAGTAAGCAAACACCCAAACAAATGGAAAACTGCTCACCTATGTGGGTTGTGATCAAGTCACAACACACTTATTGATATGAACAGATATAACCTCCCTATAGAGTGGTAAATTGCTGGAATATCAGTCTCCAGGATGTATATACAGATTTTTTTTTTTTTTTTTTTTTAAAACCCTTACAGTTCTACATAGAAATCATCTGCGCTTACCAGAGGTAGTCTTGAAAAACACCCTTTGAGCCACAATGCATTTTGGGATTATCAAATCCCTTCCTCAGGTGTACAATGGCCAAGGTTACATATAACCTCCCATGTCACATTGCGAACATAAAACCGCATAAAAACCACCAAATCCTCCTATTAAACATTCAACTGAGCTGAATTTAGATTACATTAACACTTGCTGCCACATTACGCCATCAGTGTTATGACCCCTCTGTGCACGCTAGTTAGAATTAGCACCAGTATACCCTCCGTCATATCTTGTGCTTCTACTGCAAGCACAGGACAGTAAATTCACACCATATTTAAGCTGCATCCACTTTACAGAAGTCACATGTCAAGACAGACAACTAGCTCAAATACAAGTTTTATTAATGGCACCAATACAATGCTGATATTCATGCTGCAAAGGAACAGTATTCCCAGTGATGCTCAAGCAATCCCTATACTCCCAACTTGATAGTTTCAAACTAGGTTTAAATGTTACCCTTTTGTAAGTGTTAAGAGCACCAAGATGGGCCATAGAAAATCTTGACATTAAAGTGAGCAAACGTTTCATGTTTTAAAGTTAAGGTGTCAAGTCCAGATGATTCAGAATATGTAGAAAGCTCACAGCTTGTCCAAGAAGTTATCCAAAGCTGGAATACCCTCTTTAAGACCCTTTCGTTTACGGGTCTCTGCTACAACCTGGCATGGTCTAGTGGTGTTGTCAAAAGGATCACCAGGAAGAATCTGCCAGTGGTCAAACACACACTGAGGGAAGGCTTGGCCACCAGTATTGGATCGTAGATCAGCAGTGAAGCCTATGGAGAGGGGGGGGGAAAAAAAAAAAAAAAAGTTAGAGTGCATAGATGTTCTGGACACCAATTTTAAAAGAAAGGCTCTCAGGATATTCAGAGGTGGAAGAGTCACAAAACTGATCAGAAGGTTTAAAGTGTTAAAATATTTATATTAAGTTAGGCTAGATTCACACCTATGCACCCGATCTACATTTGATGTTTCAGTCCCCAAACATATATAATATATAATATATATATATATATATATATATATATATATATTTTTTTTTAATTTTTTTATTAAAACTGCAAAACACTGCAAGGAACTCTGCATTTTTGGGTGGAAATTCAGACCCAATTGGGGGGTCCACTGGCAGTAACCACTTAACCAGGTTAGCTTAATTTTTTTTAATGTCCCAAAGCAGACCCAAAGAATGGAAAGCTGAGCATCTAGTGTTAGCTGTCCATACAAGAATATAAGTTTTTTATATTAAGTTCCCTTAATCACCACAAGGTACTCCTTTCACCTGAAGGCAGAGTTTAGTGTCCAAAGAAAACTAAGCTTCGCCTTAAGACCAAATTAATCTGTTGAACATCCTACCCCAGGAACTGGTCAGAGCAGTAACAGCTTCACAAGAAGCTATTGATGCCTTTACTGCAGTAGTATTGCGGCGCATATATTTTACACGTTTCCTGTATGCTTCCCTACAGTTCTGCAGTTTTCCATTCCTTGGTTAACCATTATGTACATGCTTTTACTCTACTGCATGTTAACATTTTTAGAAACTGGTGTTAGGACTCATGTACATGACTGTGCTCACCAAAAATTGTCAGGAACAGGGATCACATGGAAGCTACCCATATACCGTACCAACAGCCTCAGCATAAATAAAAATGTGATCTTGAAAAAACCTCAGTCTAACATGAACCAGCAGAGTACAACAGCTCTAATACTATGCATGCAAGAAAAGTTTTAAATACAAAAAAAAAAAATCTGTAAGGTGAAGGGTGAAGACTCACCAAATGATTCATTGACAGGCAAATAAGCTTTAACAATAAACATTGGTGTGCCTGCAACTTGGGCCTCTTCAAACACATGTCCACGCTTCCTGTTCAAGACACCATAGATTCCTCCAACCACTTGTTCAGGGCACTTAAAATAGGAGCAAAAATGTTAATATAGGATTCTACACTTTCCTGGAAAAAAAAAACAAACCACAAACTCCCAAAAAACTACCAACCTGGATTTCTACAAGATAGATTGGCTCCATCAAGCGGGGTTGGGCTGTCAGTACACAAGCATAGAGGCAGCGACGGGCAGTGGGGATTATCTGTCCGCCACCTCTATGAATGGCATCGGCATGTAGAGTCACATCATGCACATCAAAACGAACAGCCCTCATGTTTTCCTCACAAAGGGCACCCTGAAATGGATTAACATTGTTAGAGAAGACTTCAGTGTTAACTTAGTTTGTTAATTTCACTAAAAGTTATGCAACACAAAATCAGTTCAATAATCACTGTTTTCTTGCTTAAAGTCTACACACCAAATACCTAAAGGATATAAAGAGGTTTTCACATGATACATACCTCCTTTGTTGCCCATTGGAAACCAGCCACTACACTGTCCTTTATTTCATTCAGGTACTGGACACCTTTTGTGACATCAGTGAGGATGTTTGGCCCAGTTCCATCAGGACCAAAGCACCAGATCTTTCTTGCTTCGGTGACATCCCATTCATATTTCTCAGCCAGATAACGTGCCCTTGTCTTAAGCTCTTGCCGTGCCGACACATCACCCTTGTCAATATCCTCAGCTAAACCATCAGGGAAAGGACGAGCCTTCATGTAGAGACGGTTGTGCTTGTTAGGAGACTTTGACAAGCACAACTGGTTAGATTCCTCACTCACTGTCTCACGGTAGGACACAACAGGATCAGATTTCTAAGAAGAATTGAAATTTTATCATAAATATGACACTTTTCCCATTAAAGTGAGAGCTATTTAGTACAAGATATAGCCAGCAATGTTTCAGCTCTAGCTGTTTTTGTTTTTTTTTTTTTTTTATTACCTTAATTGGAATGCAAGCATGGTCTTCTTCAAGATCTTTCAGACAGATTTCCAAGTGCAGCTCACCAGCTCCAGCAATAATATGTTCTCCAGACTCCTCAATGATGCACTGTGGGGAGAAAGGAGTGTTAAGCATGTTTGTTTAGTTAGTAAAACAAGGTTAGCAAAATATTCATTGGAGAATTGAAGTTTCAAGTTCACATTACCAGTTATCTATAAACAAGTTATTCCCTGGAATCAAATGCTTACCTGTACCATAGGATCAGATTTTGCCAGACGCTTCAAGCCTTCTACAAGCTTGGGCAAATCAGCAGGGTTCTTTGCTTCCACAGCAACACGCACAACAGGGCTCACACTGAACTTCATAACACGCATGTTGTGTGCATGCTCAAAGGTGGTGATTGTGCCAGTCTTCACCAAAAACTGGTCCACGCCAACCAAACCAACAATGTTACCGCAAGGAACATCTTCGATGGGCTCTACGTAACGCCCCATCATAAGGATAGTTCTAAAAATAAATAAAATATATAAATAAGAAAGCTTTCAAAGCATCAAATGTTTAACATTAGTTAGCTGTTTATAAGACCCACCTCTGAATGGGCTTCAGGTAAAGATCCTCTTTCTTGCCAGGTGTAAAATTTGGTCCCATAATTCTAACTTTGAGGCCAGTAGACACAACACCAGAGAACACTCGTCCAAAAGCATAGAATCTACCCTTATCAGTTGTGGGCACCATCTTGGATATGTACATCATCAGTGGTCCTTTAGGATCACAGTTCTTGATGCCTTGGGGGGGGAAAAAAAAAAAAAAAAAAAAAAAAAAAAGGTTAGCTATAAGGAAATCTTTACACATTCCTGCCACAGGCTTTTCAGTTTCTGATTTTTTATTTTTTTTTTTGACTGCCTTTCAAAACCCATAGTGATGCCCCTGAGAAATTTCAAGTGTTGCCCCAAAACTAAAACACCTGCCTATACCATCTAAATCCTGGTACATTTCTGGAGCCTGTTCTTTGAATGAACTAAACACCAGTGTTCATTAGTTGAAGTATATTGTGCTGCACTTACTCTTCCTAGAGATATTTTCTAGTAGACACAGATATTTGTCACTGCTGTTGTACAGGTATTGCGCATTAATGTTGTACAGCAGTGGTATTTAAGGCATTCCCTGGTAGTACTTCTCTGCTGGTGCATTCCCAGTATCAGTTTGATGAATGCCTCACCAGTAAGTAAAAAATATGCAAATCTAATCTCCTGGATGGAATTAGGAGAACATGTAGGCGAACACTCCCTAATGTGGACGAGTGCCCCCATCACCAGTAAGTGTGAGATGCACTGTTTATGGGGGTTTATCAGCTAAATCTCTAGCATTAAGCAGGTATAACAATGCAGAATACTGTACTATACAAGTTTATCAAGTTGTTCAGGAAGCATTGAAAACATACCCATTGCAGCTTCATCATCAGGAGGTCCCTCATATAGAAGCTCACATCGGTACTTCTGAGCAGTCACAGGAGAAGGCAGATGGATGGTGATCATTTGAAGAAGAGCTTCACCAGCTGGAAGCCAGCGTCTCATGACTGCCTAGGTTTACAATTATAGGTGTATAGTTTAAGCTTTTCCAGGAACACAAATTGCTTTACTGTGTACATTGTTAAAATTTACCTTAAGCAAAGGCTTGCCCTCCTTATCCTTATCTTCAGTGTCTAGTTTAATGTCCAATTTTGTAATCAGTTTCGCAGTCTCATCTTTCTTGAAGTTCATGATTGCATCAAAAACCTGAAAAGTACCAGAAGTTATTTGAAAGCAATAGATTATAAAATGTAACCCTTAAGTACTATAATACATATTATAATACACCATGATAGTACTTTAGGGTTAAGGTGAAAGTGTTTAATCATTGCCTCCACTATAGCACCCCCACACTCAAACACACCTTGAAAATTGGGTCCAGGACAAGTTGACAGAATGTTCTAGGCAGCTTTTTGCCATCGGCGTTGGTGGCGGTTTTAGAGAATTTGCCATTAGCTGGGTCAAAATACCTGTGAGGAAAGGATGACATGTAATATATATATGCTCAAGACTAAACAGTTCCAACCTTGCATTAAATGTTTGATCAGATCATTTATTACCTGTCACCCCACAGCTTTTTCATCATATCCTCCACTTTCTTTGCCCGATCTGCTGGAGACAACTGCCCTTCTCCCTTTGCAGCAAACTTTGCTACATACATTTCAGCAAACTGCTTTAGGGTAAAGGCCCAGCCATGCAACCCTGAACCAAATCCAACAGTGCCAAGAACTGGATCAATCTAAAAAAACAAAACCAAATAATTTTATATAAACATCATACATATGCAAGGCCACTATCATTAAGCATGTGGTTTAAAAACAAACAACTTTAGTGTACTATGTCAGAATCCTAAAATTCTACCTTACAATATGGTTAGTACTCAAGTTTGCTCCTCCAGTACCGAAAACAAGGTACTGCATTTGGCTCGGAATTTTCTTTTTTTATTGCCCTGTACCAGCCCATATCTTAGAGTGACACTTTCTGAATGACAGGTGTGAAACACTCCATCTTACTTACTCTGGTGTCAATATCTTTAGCACAGTAATGTCAGCACTTTAAAGGGGCTCTATTAAAAAAGCACATCCCCCATTGAAAACTTTATAAAGGCTATACTACCATCTTTGGCTCAGTCCTCAACACCACCTTTTTTTAATAAATCGCTTCTCCCTCCCCCTACCATCTATGCAAAGGAGACAGACAGCACAAGGGCAGTCTACCTGTGCTCCAAGCACAGCTTCATGACTCGAATGTTACCTTTGGGCTGTTGCATCATGCCATCTGCAATGTGTCCTGGTTCTCTGGCTGCCAGCTTTATTCCTATACGAGCTAGGAGGACCAGGACATTGCAGAGGGTGTGACGCAATGGCCCAGGAGGTGGCATTCAAGTCATGACAAATCTGTGCTCAGAGCAGACAATTTTGGAAGTTACAGCATGTCAATTATATCTAAGGAAATGTTGTGGTTTCCCTATAGATCTAATTGAAGCAGAGAGTCTGAAAAGGAAGCCTCTTTTCTGTGCAAGGTATTACAATTTGTTGTTGCTGCTGCAGCTTTTCCAAGCAGCGCATTTTTTTTGCTGTGGGACACCACATGGGGTTTTAACCTCAAACCTCTAGACATCAGTAGAGGGAGCATATAAAGTCCTCACGTTCAATACATGACTACATGCAATAAAAACAAAGCCATAGGCAGTTTGTAGAAGATGCTGGCCTAGAGGCAGGAGGACTTAAGGATTCAAGTCAATTGAATTCTTTTGGGGCCAAGATAAATTTAAGAGTCAAATTGTTTTTCCTTACGTGCCATTTTAATTGCCATATGAAGGCCTAAGACTTAAATCTAGTCACTCAGCCTTCTATATGGTTACCACTTACCATTATGTTACCCATTGGGCCAGTTTCTCCCTCACCATAAGTGGAAATGATTACGTTAACATTTTCAACAATGCGTTGAAATGTCTGGTACAGCTCCTCTGTTTCCAGCTGGAGTTCCAGAAGAGCACGGTCCATCTTGTTCATCATCAACACAGGACGAATGCGCTCAGCGATAGCCTGACGGAGTACAGTCTCAGTTTGTACACACACCCCTAATGTGAAAAATTAACAAAATATATATATTAAGATATATAAATTCATGAGCAAAGCTTTCAAAAAGTCTGTAAAAGTTTACTTATGAAGAAGCAAAGACTCACCAGAGACACAATCCACAACAACTAAAGCTCCATCAGTTACACGTAGAGCAGCAGTCACTTCAGAGGAGAAGTCAACATGGCCAGGAGAGTCAATCAGGTTGATGAGAAAACCAGAACCATCTTTACTTTGCTTGATGAAGGCCAAGTCATTCTCAGAAAGCTCGTAGAACAGGGAGATTGCACTATAAAACAAAAGGATTATTAGCACATTTACAGTTTTAAAAACAAGTTTCCCCATTTACTGACACTTACGTTGATTTGATGGTGATGCAGCGCTCCTGCTCATCCTTTCGAGTGTCAGTAAAGCGAGTTTCACCAGCACGAGCAGAGGCAATAATGCCAGCTTTACACACCAGAGAGTCTGTCAGAGTGGACTTTCCATGATCCACATGGGCAATGACAGACATATTGCGGATATTTGCCTTTTTGTCCATGATGGCACGTATCTGGTCGACCGTGAAGTTCACCTGATAGAAAAATAGAAAAGCAAAGAGTGTTGAGGAGGGTCTATCTAAATTATATTAACATGGATGATGTGTAAAGTTACAAGCTTAGTGTGTATGGGTATTCAGTGGGTGCAGTACAATACTAAGCTGTTATCAAAAGTGTTGGCTACACAGGTACTGTATAAGTGATATAGCTTATACTAATACGCTAGAAAAGGTTAATATTTAAAAAGGCATTTTCCAAGGTCACAAGAGTCAACCTTAGCTTCCAAAGGATCTTTTGTTTACTTGGCTTACATTCTGTCTACTCAAGTGACAACTGCTAGTCTTTTCTTCTACACCGTGAAGCCAGTGAGTCACCTGCCACTGTTAGGGTGGGATACAGCCTCCACTGGCCTGTGTGTGACATCAGTATGCTGTGGTAAAGTGGGGAAAACCTGAGTAACAGGCAAGAATCAGCTATATAAGATAGTGCTACTATCTCATCTAAGCAAGTCAGGCAAGATGATAAAACCATAGTCTACACCATCAGCAGTTACACCCTTATGACCGGCACTCTGGGAGGAGAGTTCCAGCTCTCTAGCTGCTGTGGAGTACAGTGCAACATGCAGGTTCTATTCTTAAAGTTACCCACTGAAGTGAATGCTGGGAATTGTAATTACACAGATAGAGGGCCATAGACTGCTGATATCGGATTACAGAACTTGGGGAGGAAATAGTTAATAGATCACATGATCAGCCCCAAGACACCTTGGCTCGTTTTGATAAGCAAGATTTCCACAAGTCCTAGAGATCAGAGCCTTATGCTGAGTGGGTTACAGGGACACATGGAAAGACCTGCCTTCCACTTGTGTGTGCCGCCATAGCACTGTACAACAGCAGCCCATCCAGCCGCACACAAACAGCTGTCACGTCACCGACAATCCAGGAAGGACAGGCAGACACTAGAAAAAACGGCAGCGTCATAGCGGCCTCGGGACACCGAGCCATTAGGTAAGACGGCACCGCACCAGGCCTGCCAGCTACCAGGCTATTCATCCACCATCCTCCACTGCGCGAGCACCAGAGGGAAGAGAGCTCGCTATAGGGGAGCGCCTGAAAAGCGAGCAGCCGTCCTCACGAGAGGGCGCACCATAATGGCTCCACAGGCCGCGGTTATTGTTTAGCGCTGACTTCATGAGAAAAACTCCAAATGGCCAAACTAGTCATCGGCCACGGCTCCCAGTACAGGCCACGGCTCAGGTAACACTGGGCTCGGGGCTACCGCTTACCATTTTGGCGGATGGCGATGGATTCTCTTCACGGGAAAGAAAAAAGCCGGAGCGGACTATCTGCCTCTCAGCAGACAAACAGGCGGAAGAGAACGCTGACGTCAACAGCACGCTTTATATAGGACTAGCGCCGGGTCTCCCACGTGACTGCCCCTTGCGTCTGTGGGTGGCGGTTGGATGTGATAGGCGGCTTTCTTCAGGACAGGAAACCGGTGACGTATGTGGTACCGCCGCCATTTTTGTGTCGTTCACACGTGTCGTTTTTGATACGGTACATTTCCTAATAGAGAAACCCTAGCCTATCCTAAGAATGCTAAAGGACCTGCAGTCCAATGGAGTTTTTTTTGGGTTTTGTGTTTTATTAAACATAACAATGGTTTATTTTTATCTATTTATATTTTTATAGCGCCAATGTATTTTAAAGTGCTTTTCAGGTGCCTAGTCGTTTTTATTGATGACCTATCTGCAGTGGCGCTCACTGAGAGCCGATTCCATTTTACAACCTTTATGACGTATGTCACATGACCTTTTCGCAGCTCAGCCCCATTCAATTAAACACAGCCACTTTACAAATATGTATGGCACTGTGCTGGCTATATACTGCAGAGGTTGCAGCGCTCACATGAATGCTGATCAGCTGTGGACTCCTGGTAATCTATAATTGCCCCCTACATAAGTGAGTTTTCAGCAGAAGGACCGGGTCCCTCTGCCCACTTGGATTTAGCCTGCTCTATATAAGGATGCCAACTCCTAGTGGGATTAAAGGACCAGGTCCCTTTGCCCACTAGAGCTAGCTAGTGGTGAGCAGATGGACATGGTCCGCCCCTGGCCACTTGGATTTAGCGTGCTGCATATAAGGATTCTAAATCCTAGTGGGCTAAAGGACCAGGTCCCTCTGCTCTCTATGAATATGTAGCTTTAAACAGAGGGACCAGGTCACTATGCCCACTTGTATTTAGCTGCCTCTATATAAGAGTAATAAATCATAGCGGGCTAAAGGATGAGGTCCTTTAGCCAAGGGATAGCTAGTTTTGAGCAGATGGACCAGGTTCCTCTGGCCACTTGGATTTAGCTCACTCTATTTAAGAATACTAAATCTTACAAGGGTTAAAGAGGATGATTAGGAATTGTTTTTATTTTAAGTATGCCAGGGGCTCCTGTGTCTTCCCGGGGCGGTCCAGTCTGTATGTCTGGCATCTTCTCACGGGTCTCTTCCCGAGTTCCACTTAAACCACTGTGGCCAATCAGCAGTCTCAGCAGGTCTCAGGAAGAGATCGGTAATGTCACAGCTAGTGACATTGCATGCCCTGCTCTGAGGCCATTGATTGGCCTCAGCGGTCACGTGTGGCTGGGACTTCCGCCACACATCAACACTGGACCGAGAAGACCGGGCTGTGGAAAGGGGAGTATGAATTTTTAAAAGGGATTCTACCATTAAAATCACATTTTTTCTCGATAACACGTAGGAATAGCCTTAAGAAAGGCTATTGTTCTCCTACCTTTAGATGTTTTCACGCCGCAATTCGGTAGAAATTCCGTTTTTGTCTGTATGCAAATGAGTTCTCTCACAGCACTGGGGGCGGGCCCCAGTGCTCAAACAGCACTGGGGGAGTCCCCAATGCTGCAAGAGAACTCTCCAGCGCCGCCTCCATCTTCTTCTGGAACGCCCTCTCTGTGCGTCTTCTTCCGAAGCTGGGTTCAAACTTCTAGGCCTCCACCTGAATTATCATCTGATTTTTGTTAATTTTTAAAATGTCTGGTTTTCTTGGATACACAAAGGATGGCGCTGGACCAGAAGGATGAAAAAAAGTCAATTCTACGTCTTCATTTTCACAATCTTTGGAGAGTACAGTAGCAGCCACCAGCGCGGATCATATTCACAGGTCACATAACCACCTATGTCATCAATTGCGAATCTTGTGCCGCCTTCTACCACTTCATGGACTTCACTGTCATTGCTGAATGAGAATATCCTATTTTTATTTGTTTCACTACATGGAATGAAAGTGTGGTATTGCTGAGTCCCTTTCATGGGTTCTGCTTCCTGTAACTGATGGTTTAACAAACTCTCCTCCTCTTCATAGTCCAGGTTTTTACAATACGTGAACCCGATGTTAAGAATATTTTTCTCACTCCATTTGAAAAGTTGCATGGGTGTTAAGATTTGGTCTGAATATGGCCTCTGGAGGCTAGTATCTGCAGTGGGCAGATACTTCACATGATTGACATAGCTGCTGAGCTGTCATCTGCTCTGCATTTACGGTCTACCCCTGTTCATCCTCAGGTTGAGCCCTAAGGGCTCGTTCACATCTGCGTTGTGGTGTCCGTACTGCAGGTTTCCGTTTCCTGCCTAAAACAGAGGCAGGAGACGGAAACCTGCAGGAGTCTTTATCACCCATACATTTGAATGGGTGAGAGAGATGTCCGGCCGTGAGTGGCGGTGAGCGTTTTGCGCTCTCCGCCGTGAAACCGGGTTTTATAATCCGGACACAGAGTCGGACATGCAGTACTCTATGCCCGGATAAAAAAATCCGGTTTCGTGGTGGAGAGCATAAAACGCTCACCGCCGCTCACTGGCATGCAGAAGACGGAAAGCACAGAACGGAAAGAAGAACGTAGGTGTGAACCTAGCGTAACAAAGCTTTCTCCTCTGTCTTCTCCTGCTTCAAACTGTAACATTAAACAATACAGTAATACCTAAAAATCATAGATTGTTTGGTAAATATAGACCCCACACTTTTAGGGTCAATTCACATGTGAAAACCGCCTAGCTTATTTGTGCACGTTTAAAAACCACGGCAAGTTTTTTTGACACGTTTATTTGCATTCCGTGCTGTTTTTGACGCATTTTCTTGAAAAACCGCGTCGCGGTTTTGGCCACGGTTTTCACTAGCTTTTTTTTTTCTCCAGCCCATTTTTTAACTAGCCAGCCCACTGGGCATGGCCAAATTTCACCCCTTTTGCTCTAGGCGCCATTTTCCCTGTGAAGAATAAACTAGACAAATTTTCTTCAAAAAAAAAAAAACCAAAAACCATGGAAGAAGACAATAGAAGCCAGTGCAGGCTACGGCTGTGCCCACCGCAGATCCATCTGCTATTTGCAGTGGCGGTGGGCATGGCCAGGCGTAGGAGAGACCAACTTCAGGTAAGTTCGCAAATACATATTTTTTTAACATTTTTTCAAATTAAATAATGAAGTGCTGTACTAAAATATTCTTTTCAATTTTGACAGGATGAGGAGGAACGCCAAAGGCGAGTAAGAAGGCGGAAACAAATGTGGGTCCACCCCATTAACAGATTACAGCCGGAGAGGGGACATTTGGGACAACTTTACCATGAGCTCAGACAGTAAGATAATTTTTTAAATTTTTTTTTAGGTTATGAAATATAGAATAGTATATTATATATGGATGTATGTGTATATAGTCTAGTATATTATATAATATATGTATGTATAGTCTAGTATATTATATATGTATGTATAGGCTAGTATATTAAATCCGTATACATAGGCTAGTATATTAAATCCGTATATATAGGCTAGTATATTAAATCCGTATGTATAGGCTAGTATATTATATATGTATGTATAGGGTAGTATATTATATATGTATGTATAGGGTAGTATATTATATATGTATGTATAGGCTAGTATATTTTAATCCGTATGTTTAGGCTAGTACATTATATATGTATGTATATATGTACTGTGTACACTATGGTAAGTTTGTTTTTTTTACAGATGCCCAGAAAAGTTCCAAAATTTTATCAGAATGACCACAGCCACCTTTGACAGGATGCTACGGCTCCTGGCACCCCATCTTCTACATCAGGACACCACCATGAGGGAGGCCATCAGTCCCACGGAAAGGCTTCTCATCACGTTGCGGTAAGTTATCAAATGTGTACTTATATTTAAATTCCCTTTTCTGTTTTTAATCTCATATGTTCACTCTAGTTTTTATTATAATTTAGAGGGAATCCATATTAGGGGGAGTTCACACGGAGTTACGTGCCGCGTGATGTGGCACGTAGACGCCGCGGGACCCTTTGCGTGCCGTATACGCTCCCATTGATTTCAATGGGAGCGGGGATCGTATGCGTCGCGCTAGTTTGCGGCCGTGCATTTATTCATGGCCGCAAACTAGCGCGGCACATACGCTCCCCGCTCCCATTGAAATCAATGGAAGCGTATACGGCACGCAAAGGGTCCCGCGGCATCTATGTGCCACATCACGCGGCACGTAACTCCGTGTGAACTCCCCTAAAGTAGTATAGAGGGATGCTGATACCAATCATGCATAATGGAATGTCACAAGGAAGTGATAGTGAATCGCAGTAGAGTGTAGAGTACTGTTTTTATTTTTGTGTGCTAATTTCTTTTTTTTCTCTTTTTTTTCTAATTTTCTCGCAACAGGGGAGAGTTTTGCATCCCTGCACCTCCAATTCCGGGTTGGAAAATCAACCATATCCGGAATTGTGAGGAGCACATGCCATCTGATCTGGCAGCACTTGCAACCCATAGTGATGCCCAGTTCGACCCCGGAGATTTGGCTGCAGGCAGCAGCAGGCTTTTAGTCTGTGGCCAATTTCCCCAACTGCATAGGCGCCGTCGACGGTAAGCATATACGTGTGCAGAAGCCACCGCACTCAGGATCACTGTACTTCAACTACAAGAAGTACTTTTCAGTGGTCCTGATGGCGGTCACTGATGCCATGTACCGTTTTATTGCCATCGAAGTCGGTGCCTATGGTAGTACTGGGGACTCCCGGGCGCTACTGTCATCAGTTTTGGGTCGCAGAGTTCTGGTAGATCAAGTGACTCTACCTCCACCAAGACCGCTTCCAGGTGCCACGCATCCAGTCCCCTTCGTCATGGTAGGGGATGAGGCGTTTCCACTTAAAGAGAACCTGCTGCGCCCTTTCCCACAGAGGAGACTGGATGCCCAGAAGAGGGTCTTCAACATGAGGCTGAGCCGGGCACGACGCTTCGTGGAGTGCACCTTCGGGATCATGACTAGTAAGTGGAGGGTCCTCACCTCTGCAATGTAGTTGGCTCCCCACACCGTGGATGTGGTTGTCAAAGCTGTCTGTGTGCTTCACAATTATGTTCGGGAGTACAAAAGCCCGAACATTGTAGTGGAGCCACAGGCAGCTTTGAGCGACCCAATTTTGTCCACCAGTGACCACGGTCGGGCAGCCGACGCAGCTGTACGGGTGAGAGATTCCTTCGCTGACTATTTCATGAGTCCCGAAGGTGCCGTGCCTTGGCAGTTTTCTCAGCCTCAGTGATGAGCAGCCTGACTAGGACTGAAGACCTTCCTCATCGTGGTGGCCTTTTTTTTTTTTTCTTTCCTGAATTGTATTCCCCCCCCCCTTTTTTTTTTTTCATCTTTAAATCAAGTCCCCCCAAAAAATTAATATTTGAAAAAATTTAATTTTATCTTAATTTTTAAAAATTGTTAGGCTCCATTCACACTGAGTAACGCTGGCGGTTTTTGTGTTTATTTTGGCACGTAGCGCCACGTTTGCGCCGAGCTATTTTGCAGTTGCGTTGTACGGCGCAAACGCGGCGCTACGTGCCAAAATAAGCACAAAAAACGCCAGCGTTACTCAGTGTGAATGGAGCCTTAAATGTTAAAAATAAAAAAAAATTGTTAACTTTTATAACTGTGTCAGTGTATTTTTTTAATAAGGTATTGGTAGTGGTGTAAACCGCATGTGTCCCAGAGGGTCAAAGGTCCTCTTTATATGAAGAGGACCTTTGAACACTGGGGGCACCTCCTTTGACCCTCTGGGACACATGCGGTTTATACACCTCTAGGAAGGAGACCGTGCGCTGAATTCAACTTTCAAAACACAAATTTCCTAGCAAATTTAATTTATTTACTCACCGATCTGATCTTTCATTTCTCTGGACAGGGTAGCCCAGTCTGGATACAGCGCCTGGCAAACTGTGATCCAGGAGGCGTCCCTGGCATGCCGGTTCATCACTCTTTTCATATAAATTGGGATGAGCGTGAACCTGCATAGGGAAAGAAAAAAAGAAGAAAACCATTAGAAAATAGTTTTAATTAAAATTGCGAAATTAAAAATGAATTGTAAGAAAAATTAAAACAAAATAACAAAAAGTTTTTTAAAAAATGCGGAAAAAATTCAAACCCCCTCCCCCCCAAAAAATAACATTGAGCAAAATGAAAAATCTCAAAAAATGTTTTAAAAATTAAAAAAAAAAAAAAACAACTTTTAAAAACATGTTTGTATAAAATAAAGGAAGAAAAAGAACAAAAAAAAATAAGATAGTGGTGTTGAAAGGGGATATCATCTACTTACAGTTTCTATCAGCTTGTGGACATGAAGGTCCATCCTGTAATACTCCAGCACATACAATACAATCAATTATTATGCCAAACGTACATTTGGATGGAATGGACCAGACTTCCAAGCTGATAGAGAGGGATGGTCAGGGAGTCAGGGATGATGAGATGGTCAGCTGTCAAAAAGAAAGGGAAAAAAAAAGGAGACTAGTACAAGAAAAAAAAAAAAAAACGCATGCTGTGGCAGCTGCAAAGACCAGTGGCGTAACTAGGAACGGTGGGGCCCCGTGGCGAACTTTTGACATGCATAGTGGCCTCAGTACATGGTATGTCCCCATAGTGGCCTCAGTACACATTATTATTTCCCATAAAGGCCTCAGTACACAGTAAAAGAAGGGGTGAAATGTGAAAAGCACATACAATTGAAAAAAACTATCATTGGGAACGCCATACTTACTTTTTGGGGATGTGATGGGTAGGGCACCGGTGAGGTGAGACCGGATGGTCAGGGACCAGGTGTTTGAAGCTGCAAAAAAGGGGGAAAAAAGGAGATTAGTATCTGGGGGAAGAAAAAAAACAAAAAACCCGCTTGCGTTGGCAGCTGGTAATACCTAGCACCCGCCGTACTGCTACGGCGGGTGCAAAGAAGGGGTTAAACGTGAAAAGCACATACAATTGAAAAAAAACTATCATTGGGAACATAGAAAAAGTGAAAAAATTTCCAGCTCCACTCCTTGTGTCCCTTTTTAGTAAAACATAGCGTTTATTTGTACATTTGTTTAAAAAAATCCAGTATATGTTACAGGCATGATTGCTCTTAAATCAATTCCATGTTTCAAAAGTAAAGCCAGCTGACGCGTTTCAAGGACAGGCACGTCCCCTTAGTCGTAGCATAACTTACTTCACCCTTCAGTTGCTATAAATACCCTTACCATGATTATGGACACCTGAGGTGTCCCGGAAATACAAACCAATGGAAAAGGAAATGGAAACTATGTCATGTAAACACATATTGAAAATAATAACATTTAAAACAAGCAAAACAAAATAAAAGAAACATTGGACATGATATAAATGCAAAATCACCAAACTACAAGCAAATTCCATATAAACCATGGTGGTTTTACGTGCATAATGAAATAGCCATCCCGACAAAACTTATGCACCAATAAGCCCCCTGGGAAGTTATTTAAATGTAAATCAGCATGCTAAATACTGCCTACCTACATAACCTCCAAATCCTTCTTATCAAGATATCCGGATTCTGATGGAAAAAGTGCTATATACATATACGGGCAGATATAAATCCCAGTGTTGGTCTTGATCCTTACACCAGGAAAAAGGACGGAAGCCGATAGTGGACAATTTAAATTCCGCGATCTCGGTTTCAACATGTGTATACCGAGATGAAGGACTACCATGTGATCCCTCACCATAGAGCTGTGTATGTATGAATATACTGTATCACAAACCTTCTCTTTCTTGTTATTTTGAAATAAATATGTTCATACACTTGCTCTAAATAATTACACTAGGGATATCCTCCTACATAAAATATATATATATCTCCTACAATCTTATAAGGTAAGTATAACTGCTATAATCCTAGTGATGATATACATAGTCTCCAAGACCCAAAACATAATAACTAATATGTCATATAAAATGGAAGTTTTGTCCGGATATCCCCTAAATTGTAAGAAGTATCCCACTATCTGTACCAGAAAATACACTCCTGATCCTAAGTATATATACTACTAACAAGATTGTGCTGTTATGGACCAAATGGACAAACGGTGGGTGTTACGTGCTACAATTTTGTACTATATCCAAATATTGAATATTAGTCCACCTGATAGATGTAACCCGAATGTGACTCTCTCCCCTCTATATATGATGACACCTACTGCCCAATATTATCTGCAAGTGCATTTAAATCAATTCTCTATTGGATCAAAAAAAGAGAAGAAAGAATCTATCATGCACATGGGAGATATGTGATGTCAAAATTCACTTTAATATATATACGCAAGGTCATTCCTACGATTTAGTCCAGTCGGATGTCGGACACCCAAATTAAGAATCCAAAAGGCCTCTCTTATTTTGACCTTGTGGTCCCAATTACCACCCCTCAGGGGTCTCTCAACCTTTTCTATGATTTTAAACTCAAAGGAGGATAAATCTCCCCTATGTTCCGTGAGGAAATGTTTCGAGACTCCTGTGGTTTTGGATAAATTTGGGTTCCGAATGCTTTGAAGATGTTCAGAGATTCTAATTTTGACTTGTCTGATAGTGCACCCAACATAATTGAGCCCACAAATGTTACAACTGATCATGTATATAACATGATCAGTTGAGCAGTTGCAAAAACTTTTTATGTTGTGTCTCTGTGTTCCTCCCGCATTCATGAAAAAGGTGCTCTTTCTAGCGAACTTACAAACTTGGCACCTGTGTAGACCACACTTGAAAAATCCATTCAAATGTAGCCAGGTGTCACTTTTCCTTTTAACTGTAGCCACATACATACTGGGTGATAGATAATTTCCCAGAGTCTGTCCACGTCTGGCTACAAAGTTAATACCTTCAGACATTATTGAGTGTAGTTTATCGTCCTGGCTTAAGAGAGGTAAGTTGTTGCGTATTATTTTAACTACTTCCTGATAATTATCACTATATTTAGTTGTAAAATAAATACCCCTCTTGTCAGCTGACTGTTTTTGATCATATAATAAAGTTCTCCTGTCTTTATTTGCTAGTATGTTTTTTCCTCTGTCTATCATCCAGGAGGGATAACCTCGCTGCCTCAATCTCCCATACACATCCTTGGCCTGTCTCTCATACACACTGCTATCTGAGCAAGCCCTTTTTATTCTGGTGAATTCACCCACTGGTAAGGATTTCACAGTATGCCTAGGATGTGAGCTACTGGCATGTAGCAAGGTGTTGCCTGACATCTCTTTGCGATAGGCACTAACTGTCACCTTGCCTTGCGAATCATTTCCTGTGAGTGTTATGTCAAGAAAGTTAATACTTCGCAACTCCATTTGGTATGTAAATTTTAAATTAAATGGGTTATCATTAAGATATTCAATGAACCCAAATATCCTGTCCTGACTGCCTGACCACACTATCAAGGTGTCGTCAATAAAACGACCATACCATTCAATGTGGTCTTTGTAAGGATTACTGTCAGTATATATAAATTGCTCCTCCCACCAGGCGACCACCAGGTTGGCCAAAGATGGGGAGAATTTGGCCCCCATGGGGGCCCCACATGTCTGAAGGTAATACCTATTATTAAACAAAAAATAATTGTGTGCCAGCAGGTACTCAATGACATTTATAATATACTGACAATAATTGGGTGACAAATTAGTGTATTTAGTTAGGTGGTACGAGACAGCCTGAATGGCAACACTGTGAGGTATGGATGAATATAAAGCAACAATGTCGCACGAGAGCCAGGTGTGTTCCCTCCTCCACTCAAAAGTGTCAAATATTTTCAAGACCTCTTTAGTGTCCTTCAAATATCCGGGACTCCTGATGACCAAGGGTTGTAAGATTTGGTCAACCCATTGACACATTTTTTCGTTCAAAGAATTGATTCCCGATATTATGGGTCTGAGTGGAGGAGGGAACACACCTTTGTGGACTTTCGGCAGCCCGTGAAAAATGGGCACCACTGGAGAAGGATTCTTTAAAAAAATCAACATCCCTCTCCGAGAAAACACCCATTGAAATTCCCTCAGCCAACAAACTATCCAATGTATGTGAAAAATCGATGGTCGGATCATGGGACAGTTGCCTGTAAGTTTTTTGATCATTAATGATGTCATATACGGATTTGAGATAATCCTCCGTGTTTAAGATAACTACAAGACCCCCCTTGTCCGCCATTCTGATGGTAATAGCGTGATTTTTTCGTAAATTATATAAGCTTTCCCTCTCATCAATGGTAAGATTTGCCTTCCTACTACGTTTGGAGGTGTCCTGATATAACCGTGTAAGGTCTTTCTCTACTGCAACCTGGAATTGGTCCAGGGCAGTACTTCTTGAGGCTAAGGGATAAAACTGGGGATTATTTCTCTTGACCTGAACATCAACATCAATTTTATTGTCTGCTTCACCATCCGTGAGGGTCTGTAAATTCATCAAACAATTCTGTTCCACAAATGACAAATGCGCATATTCATTACTAAAATTACTATCCTCAATTTCCACCTCCCTAACATCACAATCAACAAAATGTCTCTTAACCGTGATCATTCTGATGAACTTATTCAAATCAAGCAAGGTTTCGAACAAGTCAAAACCTCCCGATGGTACAAAGGTCAACCCCTTGGACAAAAGGGAAATGTCGCTAGATGTTAAGGACATTGAAGAGAGATTCAATACACTATGAGCTAATGAGCCTATCCCCTCTAAAGGAACAGGATAATTGGTGAACCGATCACTACTACTCTCAGAATGTCCATAAGACACTGTCCTGTCTAACGTTGATAATTCCTGCGAGTTGGATACCGCGATTGTTTTGCTGCGGTGTTTCCGTCCTGCTCGGTGTTGTCTCTTTTGATGCGTTTTTGTTGTGCTGACAGTGTTCCCAAATTTCTTATGTCTGGTGGCTTTGATGCTCCCCTGGGGGAAAAAAACTCTCTTTCATTATCCACATAACAGTCCTTATCCGAAAAGTCGGACTCAACATCTGTTGAACTGAATGATACACGTCTATGCGTGTCATATGACCTTTTGCCTCGTTGATTGCGAGACCTTTTAAGGATGGAGCGTGGAGTAGAAAAAGAAGATGTTTGAGCATTATGCCATACATATGCATTATTATGTTCATAATCTTGTTTGTCCCTTTGCAACTTGTTGCGCTTAGTTGAGATGATTTTCTCCTCCAGGGACTTGATTCGATCCTGAATCCTTTTCATATCCTTATCATAGTCCATTTTGGTGTTAAATTTGGACAAATCCTCCTTCAACTTGCTCATTATATCATTGGGAACGCCATACTTACTTTTTGGGGATGTGATGGGAAGGGCACCGGTGAGGTGAGGGGAGACAATTTTGCAGTTTTCTTTTGTACTGCAAAAAGAAAAAGGAATAAATATGTTATATAGTACATAACAAATTATTTATTTTCATTTATATTAAAATATTGAAGCAGTACTTACATTTTTGCTGCAATTAGCAAGCCCGTCTGCTGCTGGTGTCTTGAGATGTGCTCTCCTGTGAATGAGATGATCTCAAAATGGCTGCAGGAAGCAGCCAACACCCAGGACCACCCCTCTGGGGTGTGATTTCCTATTAAAAAAATATGTCCTATAAAAACCACGCGGTTTCTTGAAAAAAACTGCGCGGTTTTGGTGTGTAAAAAATCGCCTCCCATTCACTTCTACGGAAAACACCTGAAGAAAGGTCATGTCGCTTCTTTTTCTACTAGCGGCGATAAACCGCTAGGAGGAAAAAAGAAGCTAGTAGTCTACATAGACCACTATTGTAAAGGGGCGGTTTTTGAAGTGAAATCCACTGTCAAAATCCGCCCCTTTGTTCACGTGAGAACTGACTGTCAGGTGTAATTGGTTTTTATTGGAGAATTTACAACAGGAATAATCAAACATACAGAAAGAAACGCAAAAGGGGCAGACAAGACACCCCAATAGTAACACAAAAGGCCATGTAGGGCCCAAACATTATGCAAGAGACCCAGGGCAGACCCTGGATAAAGAGGGGCAAGGCTAGAACTAAAACAAGAACTCACTGGGAAGCATAGGGGCACAGCCCCCAACAGTAAACAAAACAAGAAAGGGGACGAACAAGACCACACACACAAGACGAAGACAAACAAAAAAAAAAAAGGGAGGGGTGGAGGGGGAGGATAGAAAAAGGGAACAGGGCAGCGGAGGAAAAACGTGTGTGACGCCAACAGGGGCTCGGGAGGCCCAACCCGACAAAAGTCAGGAGTATCCCCGGCCACCAGAAACTACATCCTGCGCATGAGAAACTCCTGCAACCATTCCAGAAGAGAGGGAGGAGTAGTACGCCAGTGGCAGGGGATAACCGTTCTGGCGACCGTGAGGAAGTGGCGCAGGAGGCTGCCCTTAACCGAGGAGAGTTTACCAGGGATAAGGGAGAGGAGAGCCACTTGCGGGGAGGGGGTTACAGAGCGGCCAGTAACCTTGCCGTAGAGAACACAGTCAACCAGAAGGGTTCGATCTCCCCGCAATCCTACCATATATGTAAGAAGTTACCTTCCACGGTTCCACAGCGCCAACAACGATCAGAGACCGAGGGGTAAAACTTATGGAGGAGGGTCGGGCAGCGGTACCATCTGGAGAGTATTTTGTAGTTTTTCTCCTGCGTACTACACGGTAAGGGTAGCTTTTGTGAACGGAGGAAGCAGCAGTCCCAATCAGCAGCAGAGAGATCAGTCCCCAGGTCTGACTCCCAGGGACGAACAAAGGTGGTGGTGGTGGGGGGTTCCTGAGCAGCTACCTTCAACAATACATCATAAAGGAGGGAAAGGGCACGAGGAGGGGCCTCAGCCTGCCCTAACAGGTGCTCCAACTCCATAGGGGCAGGGGCGAGCAGTGATTGCATGGAGAATTTACACCAAAAGGCAGATAACTGGTGATATTCCAGCCAGGAAAGGGGAGAATCTGGACAGGCAGTCTGTAGCTGAGCCAGGGAAGGGAGGGAGAATGAGGAACCGGGGAGTGAACCCAGACGGACATCATCAGAGGCAGACCAGCCCAGGAAACGACTCACGGAGGCTGCAGGTGGGAACATGGAGTTTCCAAACAGAGAGCTCAGGGGACCAGGGACCCTAGCAAGAGCAGCCGTCCTGCAAAGATTGGCCCAAACAGATAAGAAATGGGAAGCCAACTGAGAGGAGCGAATCGAGGCAGGGCGGTGGTGTGAGGGCAGCCGAGGGAGGGGAGGTGAGTATCGATGAGCTGGGACTCCAACTGAACCCACTGTTTGTCGTGGTGCCTGTACCGCCAATCCAGAAGCCAAAGGAGGACCGACGCTCGGTAATAAAGAAGGGGGTCCTGGAGGCCAGCTCCCCCCTCTCTCTGAGCCTGGTGAGAGTGCGGAAACGAATCCTGCTACGGGAGGACCTCCAGACAAAGTGTCCAAAAAGGGATTTGAGAGAGGCAAAGAAACGACCAGAGACAGGGATCGGGAGCGCTTGGAAGAGATAAAGAAATCTAGGAAGGACATCCATCTTCAGGACATTGATGTGCCCAAACCATGAAAGTCCAAGAGAGCCGTAGGAGCCCAAGTCAGTGGTCGTTCTCTCCATAAGGGCAGAGTAATTCAAATCCACCAGGTCCCTGAGATCAGTGGAGACCTGAATCCCCAGATACTTTATAGCCCGAAGACCCCACACTTTTACTGTAGACCACAGGCTGAATAGATCTGAATTCAAGATTTTCAAATTGACACTGTAATAGTTATATTTTAAAATATGATTCCATCACGTTCCCAACTTGAATTTTAGTACAGATGTGGCTAGGAGCATGGCACGTGCATTTTTGGAAATTTTTAAATTAAACCTTTTTTTTTTTTTTTTTAAATGCGCTTTAAAATTTTGTGTTTGCGTTTGTATGGGTAAAATATTAACAAAGAGACACTCTTGTGACATATCTGGTGAAAGCCTGTATAGTTCTGAGTAAAAATGGTGTTTATTTTGTTTCTCTTATCGTTTTTCTAGCCTGAGTTATGAGGAGAAATGTAAAGGCAGGCAACACCGAAATTTGCAATTTTTCCAAACTTTGAAAAACCAATAAAAAAAAAAATCTAAAGTTTTTATCTTCACATTTTGCATTCTCTGACACAGTATTAACAAATAGTCTCCACATATAGTCTCCCAGTGGGGGTATTTCTGGGAGCAAGATCTTGCGAGTTAACAACTAAAGTAGCAAGAGCAGGAGTAATAGTGGAAATAACCATTCCGGGGGACATGATTTTTTCTGGGACATCCTTAGGGACATCGCTGGCACCAAAACTGCAAGTAGGCCATCTACCTGTACATTTTTAGTACCTGGACGATAAGTTATGACAAAGTGAAAACGTGAAGAACAGAGCCCAGTGGGCGCCTGGGAGACAGTTGCTTAGGTTTGTCCAGATACAGTAGGTTGTTATGATCATTAACGCTTTCCCGACATCCGCCGTACTATTACGGCCCATCCCGGGTGTGTAACTATGGTGACCGCCCGGGCGGCTGCCATAGCCGGAGGTGCCATTTTCCCGGTGGCGCATGGGCGCCGCCATTTTGCCGGTGATCGCCGGCGCCTGGAGCATGCTCCAGGGCTGACGTCACGTCTCCATGACAGCAGGAGCCTTGTAAAGGCTCCCAGCCGTTCTGCTTTCTCTTTCTTTTGCAGGCTGGTCTATGCAGCCTGCAAAACAAATGATGATTTTTTGCAATGCATTAGCATTGTAATGCATTGCATTAGTCAGACCCCCTGGGGTTCAATAAATGCAAAAAAAAAAAAGTTAAAAAATATAAAAAGTATTAAAAATTCAAATCACCCCCCTTTCCTTAGAACACATATAAAAGTAGTTAAATACTGTGAAACACATACATGTTAGGTATCCCTGTGTCCAAAATCGCCCACTCTACAAATCTATAAAAATATTTTTACTGTACGATAAACGCCGTAACGGGAAAAATAGTCAAAAGTGCCAAACCACTGTTTTTTCACTGTTTTGATTCTGATAAAAATTTGAATAAAAAGTGATCAAAGCAATAGCATTTCCTGACAATGGTAGAAATAAAAAGTACACCCGACCCCGCAAAAAAAGACGACCTATGCATCCCCGTACACAGACGTATAAAAAAGTTACGGCTGTCAGAATATGGCGACTTTTAGAAAAAAAAATTTTTAACATAGTTTTGGATTTTTTTTAAGGGGTTAAAATGTAAATAAAACCATATAAATTTGGTATCCCCGGAATCATACCAAAACATAGAATACAGGGGACATGTCATTTTGGCTGCACAGTGAACACCATTAAACCGAAGCCCGTAAGAAAGTCGCAGAAATGCACTTTTTCTTCAAATTCACCCCATTCTGAATTTTTTTCCAGTTTCCCAGTACATTATATTATATTATATTATAATTAATGGCAGCATCATGAAGAAAAATTTGTCCCGCAAAGATTAAGACCTCATATGGCTCTGGGAGTGGAGAAATAAAAAAGTTATGGAGTTTAGAAGGAGGGGAGTCAAAAACGAAAATCAAAAAATGCCATCCGCGGGAAGGGGTTAATTGCAGTGACCTCGTGCTTTGCCCCTCGAGGTAAAGTCTCCACTATTCAAATGCCCACTTATTAATGGCTAGGAGTTCCCAATTATCCACATCATAGTCGTGCAGGTTGCAAATAAAGTTTTCAGAGCCCTGAGACAACACTGCATCAACCACCACTTCAGAGGGATCAACCCCAATAACAAAAGGACGGTCAGGACTGGTGGCACTAAAACAGAAGCCTTAACAAAACATTCCTTGAGTCGCACAAATGCCTGTTCAGCCTCTGGAGTCTAATTGATCAGATCGTCAATGGCTTCACTATGGTAGACAAATTTTTAATAAATTTTTGATAATAGTTGGAAGAACCCATGAAACTTAAGGTTGGAGGGGCGTTCTCAGTTATTACCGTATTTTTCGGACTATAAGACGCACCTAGGTTTTAGAGGAGGAAAATAGGGAAAAAAAATTTTGAAGCAAAAACTGGTAAAATATTTAATATATGGGAGTTGTAGTTTTGCAACAGCTGCAAGGTCACATTGACAGGTGACCCTGCAGCTGTACGGGGATGCATAGAGCGTTTTTTTTGCGGGGCCAGCTGTACTTTTTAGTTATACCATTTTGGGGGATATCTATTGCTTAGATCACCTTGTATTGAAAAAAAAAAACAGGAGGTGATTTAGAACTTTTATTTATTTCATATTTTTAAAGCTTTTTTTTTTTTTTTTTACTATTTTAAAATTTTGGGGGGAAAAAGTGTGTCTTATAGTCCGAAAAATACGGTAATAGCCGTGACTTTGAGTGAATCTATACAAAGAGAGTCAGGAGTAATGATGTAACTGAGGAAAGTGACCTTTTGGACTCTGAACAGACATTTGGGACAGTTTGGCAAAGAGACAGATTTGTGCGTTGCCCCATTCAGGAGAACAAAACAGAAAGTCATCCAGATAGACAACCATATAACTGACAAGCAAGTCTCTAAAGATATCATTGACAAAATGTTGGAAAACTGCGGGTGCATTATACAACCCGAAAGGCTTTATCAAATATTCAAAGTGACCTAACGGGGTGTTAAACACAGTCTTCCATTTGTCTCCTTCTCTGATCTGGATCAGATTGTAGGCCCTGTCTATCTGATTCAAAAGATCAGGGATCAGAGGAATAGGGTACTGATTTTTGACTGTAATTTTATGCATGGCCGGAATCTGCCATCTTTCATTTAACAAAAAAGAACCCAGCCCCCCATGGGAGATTTAGATGGATGGATGGATGGATGGATATGACCTTTAAAATGTACTCAATGTGCTACTGCATAGCTTCACTGTTACAAACCAAATGCAATACAGAGAGAGATAAAGTTCCAAACGAGATATAAAACCAGCATCGCTCCGAAGTTGCCATATAAAATATAACTTTTAAATATTAAAAGCCGAAAGAACAAAACAAAAGAAAAAGAAGAAAAACACCCCATTTAAAATGTGTAACAGCTTACGTGTTTCAAGGCTGTAAGCCTCTTATTCATAGCATAATGAAGTATTTGCATTGTTTCTTTATATACCCTGCAACACATTCATTAACTGCACAATGTATAGATGCCACTTGTAAAGAGATTAAGGGGATCTTAAATTGGATTTTACCCCTGGACAGTGGGGTAAAATCTGCTCTAGTAACCAACAAAGGAGTATCTAGATGTATAAGATCAATCAGTAAAGCAAATATAAAAGAAAATTTTATAAAATTTGTAGCAGCCTCAGAGTCCACTATGGCCTGGCCAGAAACAGATCTTCAGTGGAAGAAAGCTGGAAATAGGTAGAGAAATTGCGTAAATGTCTTTTTACCCAAATGTGTACAGGGCAGGTTAAGGAGATAAGTAAGAGGGTCCAGAGGAACTCTCTAAACAAAAAGGGCATCAGTAAGGGTCTTGACTTCCGTCCAGAAGAGGTGGATCAGGGAGCAATTCCAGAAAATATGGTACAAAGTTCCTTCCTCAACCTGACAACACCAACATGAGGAGGGAATATTAGGGTTAAGGGAGTGAAGTAAAGAAGGTATATGATACCAGTGCATGAGTAGCTTATATTGTGTTTCTCGAAATGTCACACATGAGGAGGACATAGCCACACAGGACCATATGATCCACCATTGACTACATCAAAAGCAACAATCTCAATTTAAGATTTACTTTCCAAGTTGAGAAGAAAACCATCAATTTCCTGGATATTTGTTTAACAGGTGATCCCAGTAGAGCGGTGCTTACAGATCTGCACCATAAAAAACAATCTGGGAACACAATATTACATGCCCAAAGCGTATATCCTGCCCATACTATAAAATAGATTCCGGTTGGCAAACTTATACGCATGAAAAGAATTTGTTCGTAAAAAGATTTGTAGAATAAACAAGCGTAAATAACATGTGAAAGACTCAGGAAACATGGATATCCTAGGTGGAGCTTAAACAGAGCCATAAAAATTGTAGAGCGTAAAAATAGAGATAATTTATTTCAATCTTCCAATAATATCCAACATAAACAGTGGGGGGGGGGTGAGGGAAGTTTACTTTTCAACACCTTACAGTAGGGAGTTCAAAAACATAGTCGGCATTATTAAAAAGCACATGCAAATATTATATCAGGACTAGAGATGAGCGAGTAGTACTTGATCGAGTAGGTATTAGATCGAATACTACGGTATTCGAAATACTTGTACTTGGTTGAATACCATGCGGTAAACGCAGTAAAAATTGATTCCCCTCCCACCTTCCCTGGAGCTTTTTTTTGCACCAATAACTATGCAGGGGAGGTGGGACAGGAACTAGGACAACGTAGGAATTGAAAAAAAAAAAACTGTATACAGTCATTGGCTGGCTAAATCAGGTGACCTCAACTCTATAAGAATAGTGGGTGTCAGTTTCGGTTCAGATGCGACTGTGAAATAGAGAGGGATAGATGTTTTGCCAGGGTTAGCTAGGAATTAGAATTATTTAGGCAGGAATCTTACACCAACAGCTCTTATCCTACTAATATTATAAATGTGAAAGTTTGTGTGTTTGGATGTTTGTGAGTTTGGATGTTTGTTCCTCAATCACGCTAAAACGCCTGGACGGATTTGCATGCAATTTTCCACAAACATAGTTTTCCCTTAGGATTGAGTCACAGGCTACTTTTGGTGCCACTAAGCAACATGGCTTCCTAGCAGGAGACTCACAAAAGCAGGACTCCTAGCCCCAGCTATAGACTCACACACACTGCCTGGCATTTCCTGCCTCAACCTGCCTGCACACTCCTTACTGTCTCCTCAGGAGTAGCCCTCACTCTACTCACTCACATTTACATATAGCTTAACCTGCCTGCACACTCCTTACTGTCACCTCAGGAGTAGCCCTCACTCTACTCACTCACATAACACATCACATTGTCTGTATCACTACATACACAACACATCACATTGTCTGTATCACTACATACACACTCACACACACTGCCTGGCATTTCCTGCCTGCATACTCCTTACTGTCACCTCAGGAATAGCCCTCACTCTACTCACTCACATTTTACATATAGCTTTCCACTATACAACACATCACATTGTCTGTATCACGACATACACAATACAACACATCACATTGTCTGTATCACGACATACACAATACAACACATCACATTGTCTGTATCACGACATACACAATACAACACATCACATCACATTTGCTAGCCCACCAAACTTTTTACAGCACTTTTACAGTTTCACACGTCAGTCTCCGCCCAATTCTCAAATCACCGCAGACGAAGTCGCGGGTAAAAGCTAGTAAGAGCTAAACTTAGATCTACCACTGCTTGAAGATTGTATATACACCATCTGTGTATATACACCATCTGTATATACAATCTTTTTGCAACTAATTTTCCCAAAAGCCCTTGTTAGGGCTCCAATTCCGTACCACCTTTTCCCCAATCTACCTTTCCGATCTCCTGCTCTACACCTGTTGTAAGCGAGGTGTATACTTGCTATACAGTACGCTTGTATACATCTAACATACATAGGTTTGTGCGCCCAATATACTTTTCCCATCTCCTGTTCTCTAACTGTTGTATGCTAGGTGTATACATTGTCAGGGTCTGGGGTTGCTAGGTGGGGTGGCATAGACACACAAGTCCAGTTTCTTTAGTCCAAAAACAAAGGTAGAGTTTATTTTCACTCAAAAATATAGTGCAGCAACAAAAGGAAACAATACAAAAATAAATATCTGCCTGGCTAGGCTCTAACTAAACATAGAATAGGTTACCTCACCTAGAATAACAGAAATCTAAAAAGCCAGTAGACTCATTCAGGACACAGCTCCCAAAACTCTCTGTCAGCTCTCCAGCCAAGGTCTGCCAAGAGTCTGCTGCTGGAGCTGGCTTCTTAAACCTCCTTAACAAAGAGAACTTTCTGCAGCTGAGTCGCTGCCGGAACATCCCCAAAGTCTGGACTGGAGAGGGTGTGGAATGACAGGTCCCACTACCAACCTACCTGTCATTCCTAAAAATCCAGCCACATACTTAGGATTTACCTGGAGTTTTCTCATCTCACCCACCTGAGTAGGCTGGGTGAGATGTACACCACCTGAGTAGGCTGGGTGAGATGTACACCCCCTCCATTACCTGACCAGCCATCGGCTTATATATCCCCCTCTTCTCCAGACCGGAGGGCTGGGCATTTGTGGCCATCATACAATGGACCCGTGACAGGGCATCAGCGTTTCCCTGGCCTGTGTTCTACATCAAATGCAAAATTTTGCAGAGACAGGAACCATCTGGTAACCCTAGCATTTCTGTCCTTATTAATTTTCATCCATGTAAGGGGAGCATGGTCAGTGATCAATTTAAAGTTTCTCACCAGGAGGTAGTACCTCAGAGCATCCAGTTCCCACTTAAAGAGGACCTTTCATCAGATCGGGCACATGCAGTTTTATATACTGCTGGAAAGCTGACAGTGTGCTCTGTGCCCGGTGTAAAGCGCTATCGGTCCCGGTACCGTAGGGCTTTACAGTCAGAAAGGCGTTTCTGACAGTTAGCCAGGCACGCCTTCTGCCCAGCAGCGCCTATCGCGCTGTACTGTGGAGCGGGGAGGAACTCCCCCCTCCCGCTCCTGATAATACTCGTCTATGGATGAGCACTGTGAGCAGAGGGAGGGGGCGTTCCTCCCCGCTCACACTCTACAGCGCGATAGGCACTGCTGGGCAGAAGGGCGTCCCTGACTAACTGTCAGAAACGCCATTCTGACACTAAAGCGTTACGGTAACGGGACCGATGGCGCTTTACACTGGGCACAGATCGGGAAAGCCGACAGTGCGCTGAATTCAGCTCAGTGTCAGCTTTCCAGCAGTATATAAAACTGCATGTGCCCGATCTGATGAAAGGTCCTCTTTAATGACCAAGCATTCCCTTTCCATAATAGCGTAATTTTTCTTAGCGGGGGACAGCTTCCTGCTCAGGTACATCACTGAATGCTCCTCACCATTTACAACCTGGGACAGAACTGCTCCTAAACCTGCATTTGAGGCATCTATCTGCACCAAGAACTCTTTTTTAAAGTCAGGGGCTATCAGCACTGGCTGCTAGCATAGAGCTTGCTTTAACCTCTGGAACGCCTCCTCTGCCTCTGGTGTCCATTGGATCATCACTGACTTTCCACCTTTTGTCAGGTCAGTGAGAGGAGCTGAGGCAAAGTTTGGCACAAACCTCCGATAGTAGCCCACAATGCCAAGAAATGCCCTGACTTGCTTCTTGGTTAGCGATCTTGGCCAGTTCTGTATTGCCTCCACTCTATTGATTTGGGGCTTTATTACCCCTTTGCCAATGACATAGCCCAGGTACTTGGCTTCCTCCAGCCCTAAAGCACATTTCTCATGCCCCATGCCTCACTTATGGAGTCCAGTACTGCCTGCACCTTACAGAGGTGACTTTCCCAGTCTGGGCTATGAATGACCACATCGTCCAGGTAAGCCGCTGCGTAGTCACGATATGGCCGCAAGATCTGGTCCATCAACCTCTGAAAGGTAGCAAGAGCTCCATGCAAACCAAATGGCATAACCCTATACTGGAACAGACCTTCTGGAACAACAAAGGCAGTTTTCTCTTTGGCTTTCTTAGACAAAGGTATTTGCCAGTAACCTTTTGTAAGGTCCAGTGTGGTTATGTACCTGGAATAACCCAACTTCTCAATCAGCTCATCAACCCTGGGCATGGGATAAGCGTCAAACTTTGAAATCTCATTCAATTTTCTAAAATCATTGCAAAACCTCCAAGTACCATTGGGCTTTGGTATCAAGACAATTGGGTTAGACCACTCACTTTTGGATTCCTCAATCACTCCCAACTGCAGCATGTGTTTAACCTCAGCTGACACTACCTCCCTACGTGCCTCTGGTATTCTGTAGGGTTTGAGGTTTACTTTCCTCCCAGGTTCTGTCTCTACATCGTGCTCTATCAGGTGGGTACGCCCTGGCAGGCCAGAGAACTTGCGTCTATTTTTCTGCAGGAACTCTCTTGCCTCCTGTTGCTGGGGCACTGAGAGGGTCTCATTCACACGGACTGGAGGGATTGATGGCAACAAATCACCCACTTCTGTATTTGAGGCCACCAAGGATTCCCTCTGGTTCCAGGGCTTAAGCAACTTCACATGGTAGATTTGAAAAGGCTTCCTTTTCCCTGGTTAGTGAACCTTATAGTTGACTGGCCCTACTTTTTCCACAATTTCATATGGGCCTTGCCATTTCGCTAAGAACTTGCTCTCCACAGTAGGCACCAAAATAAGGACTCTGTCCCCTGGGTTAAACTCTCGGACTCTGGCAGAACGATTGTAAATTCTGCATTGGGCCTCTTGTGCTCTTTGTAGATGTTATTTTACAATTGCCATGACTGTTGCAATGCGGTCCTGCATTTGAGCTACATGCTCTATGACACTACGGTATGGGGAAGCCTCCGTTTCCCAGGTTTCTTTGACTATATCTAGTAAGCCCCTGGAAAGGATATATAGAAAAACCGGGAACTGGCAGAGCGCTAAAGGCAGCAAAATCTGTAATAGGAAAAAAATTGAAAAGAAAAATAGGGCACTCACCAGTCAACGGATCTAAAAACAGCAAAATTTTATTTCATCTTTAAAAAACAAGGTCAGCCATTTCGACCATCAGGACAGAGAAGATGGAATGCCTGATGAAGTGCTAGACACACGAAACGATCATCGCTTTTTTCTTTTCTGTATCATTCCATCTTCTCTGTCCTGATGGTCGAAATGGCTGACCTTGTTTTTTAAAGATGAAATAAAATTTAGCTGTTTTTAGACCCTTTGACTGCTGAGTGCCCTATTTTTCTTTTCTATTTTTTTCATGTGCCAAATGTTGATGTATTCATAAGGCTGTATTCACACAGAGTAACGCCAGGCGTTTTTTGTGTGTTTTTTGCACATAGCGCCGCGTTTACGCCGCGTAGCGCCGCGTTAACGCCGCGTATACGCCGCGTTAACACCGCGTTAACACCGCGCTATTTAGCGGTGGCGTTGCCCGGCGTTAACGCGGCGTATACGCGGCGTTAACGCGGCGCTACGCGGCGCTATGTGCAAAAAACACACAAAAAACGCCTGGCGTTACTCTGTGTGAATACAGCCTAATAGTGAGCACCACCAGGGATTTTTTTTCTGAGCCCATATGCAGTTTTTGCCTTAACCTGCTCATAAAGCAGTTCTGCCTCAGCTGCAGTAGTGCCACTTTTTTGCTCTTTTACATGCACTATAGAAAATCTGTCATAGACTTGAAAAATAAAAATGACGATATGCAAGGTTAAGATGAATTGGTTCTGTTTTATTGCTCCAAGGACATGAACAACAGCTTAAAACAGCTACGCGTTTTTGACACCGGGCGGGTGTCTTCTTCAGGCCACTAAAATATACAGTAACAGACAAATACTAGAATTAAAATCAATAATCAAAACATGATAAAACGTAATCATAAATAATTGAATAAATACATAGATAAATAGATAGAAAAAACTGTGGTAGTAATCATAATAAAAAGTCACATAGTACATATAAAATATCAGGTATAGGAGATATGATTGTCTCAGCAGCTCTAAGCAAAAGTTTTTAGAAAAAGAAACAGAAAGAACCATGGTAAGATTTGGTTGACAGATAAATAGATACATACATGGGTAAACAGATAGATGGAAAGGTGGTAATGGTCATAATAAAAAGTCATATGATAGATATAAAGTATCACCATCTTACTAGGATGTTGGTCTAGGTTTTGGGGACCCGCACCTTTCCATATGTCCAAAGTTTTTGATTTAGCCTACGTAGAACTGCACTTGACTGTACCTTTTTTTTTTTTTTTTTTTAATTTCCTTTATTCAGAGCTTGCTGGGACAAGCATACCCCCCTATACCTGATACTTGATATCTATCATGTTGGGACCATCAGTTGTGTTGTGCAGAAGTCAGGTGGATACACAGCTGATAGTCCTACTGAATAGACTGTTTTCTTGTATTATGGCAAGAAAAAAACAGCTAAGAAAAGAAAAATGAGTGGCCATCATTACTTTATGAAATTAAGGTCAGTCCAAAAAATTGGGAAAACTTTGAAAGTGCACTTGCAAAAACCATCAAGCGCTACAAAGAAATTGGCTCACATGAGGACCGCCTCAGGAAAGGAAGACCAAGAGTCACCTCTGCTGCGGAGGATAAGTTCATCCGAGTCACCAGCCTTAGAAATTGCAGGTTAACAGCAGCTCAGATTAGAGACCAGGTCAATGCCACACAGAGTTCTAGCAGCAGACACATCTCTACAACAACTAAAAGGAGACTTTTCTGCAGCAGGCCTTCATGGTAAAATAGCTGCTAGAAAACCACTCCTAAGGACAGGCAACAAGCAGAAGAGACTTGTTTGGGCTAAAGAACACAAGGAGTGGACATTAGACCAGTGGAAATCTGTGCTTTGGTCTGATGAGTCCAAATTTGAGATCTTTGGTTCCAACCACCGTGTCCTTGTGCGACGCAGAAAAGGTGAACGGATGGACTCTAAATGCCTGGTTCCCACCGTGAAGCATGGAGGAGGAGGTGTGATGGTGTGGGGGTGCTTTGCTAGTGACACTGTTGGGGATTTATTAAAAATTTAGGGCATACTGAACCAGCATGGCTACCACAGCATCTTGCAGCGGCATGCTATTTCATCCGGTTTGCGCTTAGTTGAACCATCATTTATTTTTCTACAGGACAATGACACCAAACACACCTCCAGGCTGTGTAAGGGCTATTTGACCAAGAAGGAGAGTGATGGGGTGCTACGCCAGATGACCTGGCCTCCACAGTCACCAGACCTGAACCCAATCGAGATGGTTTGGGGTAAGCTGAAAGCAAAAGGGCCAACAAGTGCTAAGCATCTCTGGGAACTCCTTCAAGACTGTTGGAATACCATTTCCGGTGACTACCTCTTGAAGCTCATCAAGACAATGCCAAGAGTGTGCAAAGCAGTAATCAAAGCAAAAAGTGGCTACTTTGAAGAACCTAGACTATAATATTTTCAGTTGTTTCACACTTTTTTGTTAAGTGTATAATTCCACATGTGTTAATTCAGTTTTGATGCCTTCAGTGTGAATCTACAATTTTCAAAGTCATGAAAATACAGAAAACTCTTTGAATGAGGGGTGTCCAAACTTTTGGTCTGTACTGTACGTGTTTTAAACTCAGTATATACTTCTAACATACAGAGGTATTTGGGCGCTATATACCTTGCTCATTATATATATATATATATATATATATATATATATATATATATATATATATAATATACTAGAAATGCATAAGGCTAGCGCAAAGGGATGAGGACGGGGGCGTGAAAATGCAACTGGGGGCCAAAGCCGCGGTCAAGCCACTGAAGAACCAATGCCTACTGGTGAGGGGCAGCCAACATTGTACTCATCCACAATCCCTGGCAACGTTAAGCAAGGTGCAGGGTAGAAGGCTGACGAGGCCCGAGCACCAGGAACAGGTATTACAATGGCTAGCGGATCATGCTTCCAGCTGCATTTCCACCAGCCAGTCAGCCACTACCTCCAGTCGTGTTCCTACCCAAGAGTCTGCCCCTCCTTCCTCCCAACATGCCCAATCTTCCCAGCAGAGTCATCCCACCCTTGCCCACTCCCAGGAGCTGTTTTCGGGTCCTTTTCCACTCTTGGACTCTGTTCAACCACTTCCCAAATCCCAGGAGCTAACAGACGAATGTGTGTGTCCTGATGCCCAAACACTGGAGCATCCACCATCTCCTGCCGAATTTGTGGTTTTGGACCAACAACCAGCATTTCCCATCCTCAGTGATGATGACGAGACACAGTTGCCATCAGGGCAGGCTGTTGTTATGTGCGGTGTGCAGAAGGAGGAGCAGAGTGAGAAATTGGAAGAGGAGGTGGTGGATGACAAGGCGACTGACCCGACCTGGACAGGGGTGATGTCTAGCAGGGAAAGCAGTGTAGATGTGGAGGCAAGCGCAGCACCAAAAAAGGTGGCTAGAGGCAGAGGCATGTCCAGAGGCACAGGACAGTTGCTTCAGAGAAGCCAGGCCAGAGCCAGCAAGGCCCAAGATGTTCCCTGTCCTAGCCACTTGTGAAAAACTCCCCCATCCAGGCCACGTTCCTCGATGGTGTGGAGATTTTTCAACGTATGCGCGGAAGACAAACTGAGTGCGGTTTGTACACTCTGCAACTCAAAACTGAGTAGGGGCTAAGAGAATAGCAACCTGACCACCTCAGGCATGCGCCGTCATTTGGAAGGCAAGCACTGGGCTAAGTGGGAGAGAGCAAACACAGGACAATCGTTGTCCAGCGTTGCTGCCACTGCCTCTTCCACTGTTTCCAGTGCTGGCGCTGCAGCCCAGACCACCAGCCAGGACATGTTGCTGTTTAGGCTAGTGGAGATTCAGGCCTTCAGTGACCTGATGGCAGCTGCGACACCTTGCTATACCGTCCCTACTTCTCATGTGCCATCCCCACCTTGCACCAGCACGTGTCCCATAACATCAGGTGGGCCCTGAGTTCTGCGCCTTGCACTAAGGTCCACTTGACTACCGACGCGTGGACAAGTGCATGCGGACAGGGATATTACATCTCACTCACAGCACACTGGGTGAATGTAGTGGAGGCTGGGACCGGGTCGCAAACTGGGGAAGCCTACCTCCTCTCCCCACCCAAGATTCCTGGCAGGGGTTCTCACAAACCCTCCTTCACCGCCGTAACATCGGCCCTAGAAGACGAGACCCACTTCCTGCTACACTGCACCACTCAGCTGTGAGGGCTGTCTACTACCAAAGACTCTCTGCCCACATCCCAGACTTCATATCTGCAGCCGAGAAGAGGAAACTCTACATCCTACTGGGAGAAGAAGAGGCCACTGTGGAGATCACTGCCCAATACGTGTCCAGTTGTCACCAAATAAGAGGAAGATGAGACTCCACGGATTGTTATATTTATCCCAATACACCCGCCCCCCCCCCCATATAGCGGTCACCAACGAAGAGGAAGATGAGACTCCACGGACTGTTATACCCCAAACCACCCACCCCACACCCACCACTCACCCACCCGAATCCAACTCCCCCCCACACACACACTTTACTAGCTTTGGCAATGCCAAATACCTATTCGGACGTGCCAATAAAGCTTTTTGATTTGATTTGGATCAGCTGTGACGACGCATTAGTGAGCGGAACCATCCCACTCCTCTGTGTGATGCGAGAATCCCTCATCGCAATCAGGGATAACGCATTGCACACTGAGGAGTCCGGGATAGGAGCAGACCCATCACAGCTAGATACTCAGAGCACACTCCTGTCAGCTTCTCAGAGTGGAATGATGGAGGAGGAAGAAGAGGAGGATGAAGTGGCAGATGATGTCATTCTCACACACGAGGTTAGCGGGGAAGTTCTGTGTGTCCCATTGCTTCAGCGCGGATGGGGCGAAGGGGAGGAGGAAGAGGAGGAAATGGAGAGTGACCCTTCCGGTGGGGGCAGCGAAGTCATTCCGATTAACACTCTGGCACACATGGCTGACTTCATGTTGGGCTGCTTTTCCAGTGACAAACGCATTGTACATATCATGGAGAGCAACCAATACTGAATTTTTGCAATCCTCGACCCCCGGTATAAAAATAACATCTCGTCTTTCATTCCAGTAGAGGGGAGGACCAATCGCATAAATGATTGCCACAAGCAACTGGTGCAGAATATGATGGAAATATTTCCATCAACTCTCGCTGGCCACAGAGAGGAGAGTTCCTCCAAGAGGCTAACAACTGCCATCAGGTCCACACCCACCAGAACACTCTCCAAGGTGTGGGACACGTTAATGGCACCTCTCGCCAAACTACCGCCACTGAGGGGCCTAGTGTCACCAGGAGGGAAAAGTATAGGTGCATGTTGCGTGAGTACCTGGACGACCACAGCCCTGTCCTCTCCTATCCCTCTGCGCCCTACACGTATTGGATGTCGAAGTTGGACCTGTGGCTGGAACTGGCGCTTTACGTCTTGGAGGTGCTGTCCTGCCCTGCCGCCAGAGTTCTATCTGAAAAGGTCTTCAGCGCAGCCGGTGGCATCATCACGGATAAGTGCAGTTGTCTGTCAGCTGACAGTGCTGACGCTGATCAAAATGAACAGCTAATGGATTGACCCAGGATTTGCATGTCCACCAGTGTAAAGCACCCCAACATGAAGTTCCATGTTTCTGCTCCAGCTCACCAGTTCATCCTCCTCCTCCACCATCGAAAAACAACATTTAAAACCACCCCATTAAGTCTCACCTCAAGGGCCTAATATTATGCTCCGACAAACCTCTATTCAGCCATAGAGCATAATATTAGGCTCCTACAATCCTCAATTCATCCCAAGAGCCTAATACTCTGCTACTACAAGGCTCAATTCACCTTAAGAGCCTAATACTCTGCTACTACAAGGCTCAACTCACCTCAAGGGCCTCAATCTCTGCTGATACAAGGCTTAACTCACCTCACCCCAAGGGCCTGAAGCTAAGTTTGGGAGGGCTCACTCCAAGGGCCTGAAAAGTAATTTTTGTATGGCTCAGCTTAAGGGCCTATAACTTAATTTGGAAGGGCTCACCTCAAGGGCCACAAAAGTAATTTTTGGAGGTCTCACCACATCACACACACATACACAATGACAGTTAAGGGTGGGTGCTGTTTGATATACCCCTTGCCTATGCCATCTGTGGTTGTCATGGGCAACGTGATTTAAAGGGGTGCACGCTAATTTTTCTTTAGCTTAAAATTTGTCTTTCTGTCCATAATAATGTAGAGGAAAGAAGGTTTCCAAGTATTTTTCCACTTTCCATAGAGGTTATATTGAGTTTGGGGTGTCTAGTTTATAGGCTGTGATAGTGGCGTAATACTGGGACTTGGGCGTGTTAGATGCATCCAGGCATGCTTCCCCTGCTGTCCCAGTTGCATTCCAGAGGTGTTGGCATCATTTCCTGAGGTGTCATTGTGGACTTCGTGACTCCAATTGGTCGAATTTTGATTTCCCTGAAACGAGCATTTTTTTCTCCCATAGACTATAATGGGATTCAATATTCGATCGAATAGTCGAATATTGAGGTCTACTCGAATCGAATTTTGAACATTTCACTTGCTCATCTCTAATCAGGACAATATATTGGGCTCCATTTTAGATCAAGGTTGTAATTTTGTGTAGCCAAAAGAGGGAAAACCCTGGGAATTTTTTTTGTCACTGAGCTTATCCTATCCTCCTACTAATATTATAAAAAAGTTTGTGTGTTTGTTACTTTTTCACGCAAAAACGGCTGGATGGATTTGGAATGAAATCTGGCATATCGATAGTTTGTAACCTTGATTAACACATAGACTACTTTTTACCCTGGTAAATGACATAGCTTCACGACTGTTGTGAATTTATGTTCATATACTATGTTAAACAGCAGGAGATTTCAGCTATTTGCAGTTTTGCTGATAAGGCCTGCTCTGTTATCACTCTATGTAAACACACAGATAACACAGAAGCTGCTCAGACACTAAGATAGGAAAACCCCTTTCATCCAAATTGCCAGATGTAGCAGAGCTTTGTATATTCAAATGTGGAAGAGCTTGAAAATGGTTAAACGGATTTGGATGAAATTTGCCACATAGTTTGTAACCTCGATTAACAGATACTTTTTAGCTCGATAAATGACATGGCATGACGACTCCTATTAATTTATGTTAATACTAGCTTCTGCCCGCGACTTCAGAATTGGATCCTGAGTAGAGATGAGCGAACAGTGTTCTATCGAACACATGTTCGATCGGATATCAGGCTGTTCGATGTGTTCGATTCGAATCGAACATCACGTGGCAAACTCCAAAAAAATTCGATTCGTGGGACAGGAACTACGACACCGGAGGCATCGAAAAAAATCGGAAAAAGTCATTGGCTGCCGAAATCAGGTGACCTCCATTTTAGACGAATAGTGGATTTCAAATCCGGGTCATATGAGAATGTGAACTTTGTGACTAAGAGACAGGGATAGCTGTACAGGCAGGGATAGCTAGGGATAACCTTTATTTAGGTAGGAATGTTATTAAAAATAACTTTTTGGGGCTCTATCGGGTGTGTAATTGTGATTTTTGTGACATAAACTGTGACATAAACTGGCTCTGCTGGAGGAGGCGGAGTCTAAGATCGCTCCACACCAGTCTCCATTCAGGTCCGACCTTAGACTCCGCCTCCTCCGGCAGAGCCAGCGCTGATTGGCCGAATTCCGTACTCTGGCCAATCAGCGCTGGCCAATACATTCTATTAGCCCGATGAAGTAGAGCTGAATGTGTGTGCTTAGCACACACATTCAGCTCTACTTCATCGGGCTAATAGAATGCATTGGCCAATCAGCGCTGGCCAATGCATTCTATTAGCGTGAGCTGAGTTTGCACAGGGGTTCTAGTGCACCCTCGGCTCTGCTACATCAGATGTACATCATCTGATGTAGCAGAGCCGAGTGTGCATCAGATGTAGCAGAGCCGAGTGTGCATCAGATGTGTAGTTGAGCAGAACTGGCTCAGCACTGCTAAGTCTCTGCATTCGCATAGGAATGCATTGGCCAGCCTTCGGCCAATCAGCGCTGGCTTTGCCGGAGGAGGCGGAGTCTAAGGTCGGACCTGAATGGAGACTGGTGTGGAGCGATCTTAGACTCTGCCTCCTCCAGCAGAGCCAGCGCTGATTGGTCGAGTTCCGTACTCTGGCCAATCAGCGCTGGCCAATGCATTCTATTAGCCCGATGAAGTAGAGCTGAATGTGTGTGCTTAGCACACACAATCAGCTCTACTTCATCGGGCTAATAGAATGCATTGGCCAATCAGCGCTGGCCAATGCATTCTATTAGCGTGAGCTGAGTTTGCACAGGGATTCTAGTGCACCCTCGGCTCTGCTACATCAGATGTACATCATCTGATGTAGCAGAGCCAAGTGTGCATCAGATGTAGCAGAGCCGAGTGTGCATCAGATGTGTAGTTGAGCAGAACTGGCTCAGCACTGCTAAGTCTCTGCATTCGCATAGGAATGCCTTGGCCAGCCTTCGGCCAATCAGCGCTGGCTCTGCCGGAGGAGGCGGAGTCTAAGGTCGGACCTGAATGGAGACTGGTGTGGAGCGATCTTAGACTCCGCCTCCTCCAGCAGAGCCAGCGCTGATTGGTCGAATTCCGTACTCTGGCCAATCAGTGCTGGCCAATGCATTTCTATGGGGAAAAGTTAGCTTGCGAAAATCGCAAACTGACAGGGATTTCCATGAAATAAAGTGACTTTTATGCCCCCAGAAATGCTTCCCCTGCTGTCCCAGTGTCATTCCAGGGTGTTGGTATCATTTCCTGGGGTGTCATAGTGGACTTGGTGACCCTCCAGACACGGATTTGGGTTTCCCCCTTAACGAGTATATGTTCCCCATAGACTATAATGGGGTTCGAAACCCATTCGAACACTCGAACAGTGAGCGGCTGTTCGAATCGAATTTCGAACCTCGAACATTTTAGTGTTCGCTCATCTCTAATCCTGAGTAATGAGAAATGTGTGAGTAATACAAAAAAAAAAATTAATGGGATAAAAAAATGTCACCCATCATATCACTTGCGCTGTAATAGAGAGAAATAGCTGCAGTTTTGCGTTTAAAGGGATCCTATCGTTCAGACGATATTTAAGTACCACGTCGGAATATCGTTAAAAAAGGCTATTCTTCTCCTACTTTTCGTTGTCTTCTCTGTGCCGCCATTCGCCTACAATCCCTGTTGTTATCGATATGTAAATTATCTCTCTCACAGCACTAGCCGCGGGCCCCAGCGTTCAGAGAGCACTGGGGGAGGCCCCAATACTGCGAGAGAACTCTCTCCAGCGCCGCCTTCATCTTCGTCAGGAACGGCCTCTTCATTCTCTTCTTCCGGTGGTGTCTTCTTACTTCTAGGCCTCGGGCAGAGCAGACTGTGCATGCCCACAGGCCCCGAGAAAATGGTCGCTTACAATACTGTGTAAGCGGCCATTTTCTCATGGCCTATGGGCATGCACAGTCTGCTCTGCCCAAGGACGGAGGCCTTAGACGTTATAAGCCACTGCCGGAAGAAGAGGCTGAAGATGACGCTGCTGAATAAGACGATGTGGCACTGGAGAGAGTTCTCTCGCAGCATTGGGGACGCCCCCAGTGCTGTCTGAGTGCTGGGGCCCACCCCCAGTGCTGCAAGAGAGCTAATTTACATACCGACAAGAACTGGGATTGTAGGCGAACAGCGGCGTGGAGAAGACAACAAAAGGTAGGAGACGAATAGCCTTTCTTAAGGCCATTCCGACGTGGTACTTAGAAAAAATCATGTTTGAGTGATAGGATCCCTTTATCACCCATGCAACTTTTCAAATGGAGTGAGAAAACTATTCTCAACATCGGGTTCACATATTGTAAAAAACAAGACTACGAAGAGGAGGAGAGTTTGTTAAAACATTGGTTACAGAAAGCAAAACCCATCAAAAGGACTCAGCAATACCACACTTTCATTCCATGTAGTGAAACAGAAATAAAAACAAGGATTTTTTCATTCAGAAATGACAGTGAAGTCCATGAAGTGGTAGAAGTTGGCACATGATTGGCAATAGATGACATAACTGGTTATGTGACATGTGAATATGATCCGCGCTGGTGGCTGCTACTGTACTCTAAAAAGATTGTGAACATGAAGACATAAAACTGACTGTTTTGCATCCTTCATTTGTGTATCCAAGAAAACCAGATATTTTAAAAGTGAACAAAAATGAAATATTAAATCAGGTGGAGCCGAACACCATGGCATGCCGGACATTGATGATAAAAGGCCAGTATAAAAACATCCTATTAATTGTTTAATTAGTTCATATTTAATAGAACGAGGATTTAACTACTGTACTATTCTTCTTAAACACTTCATAAATGACATGTTTAGAGATATAATAAAAAAATATTGTTACATTTATAAATCGCTGTTAAAAATGTTGGTTCATTTAATCTTGTTGTTAACATAATTAGGATGAGACTGTATTTAGAAAATCCCACATGAGGATATGATCTCCTTTTTTCTTTTGGTTTGTTCAATGCATTCAGGTTGAAAATGCTGAACAAGCACTTCGTTCTGCAGGTTTCCGTTTCCTGCACAAAACAGGGAAGGAGACGGAAACCTGCCAGCAAGTTTCAAACCCATTCACTTAAAAGTGTCTGGTCGTGAGTGCCGGTGAGCGTTTTATGCTCTCTTCAGCGAAACCGTTTTTTTTTTTAACCGGACACAGTCGGACATGCAGTACTCTGTGCCCGGTTTTAAAAAAAACGGTTACGCCGCGGAGAGCATAAAACGCTCGCCGGCTGGACTCGGCATGACAGGTTACCATCTTCTGCATGCAGAAGACGGAAACCTGATAGCGGAGTCCAGACTCTGGTGTGAACCCAGAGTAAGATGTATTTATTCTGGCACTTATGGGATTTGATTTTTAGGTTTCTTTATTATTGCATATAAATGTTAAATTCAATAAGTTGTAATTTGAAAAGAAAAAAGGAAGAAACTCACATACACATAAAATCAGATGATTCAAGGCTTAAAAAAAAAATTAATTTAATTTGATCCCAAATTGAATTCCTGTTTTTTTCACAATTTTAAAATATAAGTTTTTTCACAATTGCGCATCAAAATATTGAATTTGATTTCTACAAAACAAAATATAAAGAAACATCATTTTGTAACATATCAAATGAAAGCCGGTACCGTTCTGATAAAAATTATGCCTCTCCCACCTCTTAATCTTAATTCTATTGGCTCTATCATTGGGAAAAGTAATTTTTAGCTAAGCACATCCTTGCATAGCCTTTAGCAAGTTTATTCCACACGTACCTTTTGTATGTAAATTGCCTCGGTGGTTATTGAATGAACCCGTTTTTAACCATATGCTAATTAGTCTCTTGGTGCACCCCGGAAGTCTCATTGTGCACTCCTCTCTGCCTATTCTTTCCTATGTATGTGTACAGCACAGGCTGCTGCTGGCTCAGCTTCCTGCTCGCACACACAGATAGGAAAGAATAACAGAGAGGAGGCTGCAGGGAACTTCCTGTGCTGGCTGGAAGCTCATTAGCACATGAATAAAAACGGGCTCATTCAAAAACCACTGAGGCAATTTAAATACAAAAGGTACATGTGAAATACCCTTTATAAAGTCAATGCAAGGATGTGATTAGTTAAAAATGACTTTTCCCAATGCTAGAGCCCCTTTAACTGATAAAGAAAAAATTCAAAAACTTTTAATTTGTAATTAACTAAAGTTGCACTTCATTAAAAATAAAAAAAAAATCAAAAGACGTCAGGTATAAAAAAGATTCATATTTGGATCACTTAATATGGAAATATGGAATGACCCGAAGATGAAAAATTTGAGGCTAAAGTAACGTCTTATTGAAAAAAATAAATAAAAATTTCACGTCCTAATGGAAAAAAATAATGTGAAACAGATTTGGGATACAAATGCTCACTGTGCCCCTTGATAAATTCTTTCAGTGGTTTTGTTTCCTAAATGGGGTCAGTTCCACTCTTCTTACACCTAAAATGTAATTCCCATTTTATTTACTTAAAAAAAAAAAAAAATTGCTATTGTGTTAGGAGTGGGGGTGTTGAACATTTCTGTAATATAATTTATTTGACAAACTTCCTTTTAATAGAAAACAAGCTGTAAAGTTCCCATTAGCAATGATCTAACTGGGCATTGCCAGGGAGTCTGTCCGTACACAATATAGTACATGAAGATGGTCACATTAAATGGCTGTATCTTTGGTTTTATATCACCTAGAACAGTGTTTCCCAAACCTTATGAGTCAAGGAGCACTATTCAGGACGGAAATTCTGTAGGGAGCACTTAACATATTTTACCTAAAACCTACATAGGTGCCAAAGATAACAAGTGATATTAACGATGGGGATGGGGGGATTTCTAATGAATTGATATTAAACATTACATTTTCTATTAACTTTATTCAAATTTTTTCTTTTTCAGTCACAGTTTAAAAATAAGGAACTTAACTACATATAACGAAAAACTAAAATCCTGAAAACACAAAAACTATTTCTTAGATAATAAAAAAACTTAATGTCTTCATGTTAATGTGAAGAATGAGGCTGCTTTGATTTGCACCGTTTGAACACTTCTGGCGCATTTGGCGTCACTAACTCTTCCACAAACTCTTCAGCCTGTCGAATTATTTCAGCATCAATAATTTCTTCAAAACTGCAACTGATAAGTCATATCATCCAAATCTGGTTCTGGATAATCACAACATCCATATTTTAACTTTCTAACATAATATTTGAACATATCTGTTGGATGTTGAAGCTGCTGCTCCTACTGGAGGGTCTGTGTCAGTCGTATTAACTGCTTTTCTGAAGGATCCAGTCTTCAACCAGGGATCCATTGCTGAACAACCAAATTAGGAATGATTTTTTAATAACACGTGGTGAATAACTGCAAATACTGCGCAAACTAAACTGACATAGTAAGGATCGAGTGACGATACGAGCGTGAAAGATGACTAAAGCACTTCCGTCGTAGGTACAGCTTGTTCTGCGAATATACGTGACCGGCGTATTAAGCAGAAAGGGCGGTCTGAGACCAGTTTGGAAGTGCCATTCAACCATGAAGCGTTCATTTGCTGGCCTCGTATATTCACCAAACAGACCGTAGTGCCGCAGCGGTAGAATATTAGGAGTGCATATGAACCCTTCACATTTATCTTTTTTTTTAATATTGTAAACCGTTTATTATCGCCATATCACGGAGCACCTGTAGATGGTTCGCAGAGCACTTGGTATTCCATGGAGCACAGTTTAGGAAATACTGACCTAGAAAATTGGTTTTCGGCTTTCATATGATGCCTAGTTTGAAGCTTCAGCTGTAAAATAATTAGATATATCACTAGCTAAAAGCAGTTGGAAATGTACTGAACTGCAGGAACTGCTTCAATCCTGACATCATATCAAAGATTTTCTAAGTGGTATAAAACCGAACATACAGCCATTTGAGGTGTTGCCCCCTCCCCACACACACACTTTGGTAAATGCTACAGCTCTGCATATTTACAATACTAATGTCTATGCACATTTCCTATAGCTCTAGCTGAGTTAGAGGGTTACAGTATAATTTATAGTAAAAAGAAATTTAGATAGGGAAATAAAATACATTACACAAATGGTCATCAAACAGCCCCTGACACAACAGCAATAAAAAAAAAAAAAAAAAAAGTTAAACACTTTTAAAGAGGACCTTTCACCATTTTGCCCACAAGCAGTTCTATATACTGCCGGAAAGCTGACAGTGCGCTGAGTTCAGCGCACTGTCAGCTTTCCCGATCTGTGCCCGGTGTGAAGAGCTTACGGTCCCGGTACCGTAGCTCTTCTATGGTCAGAAGGGCGTTTCTGACAGTTAGCCAGAGACGTCCTTCTGCACAGCACAGCCAATCGCGCTGTGCTGTGAGAGCCGGGAGGAACGCCCCCTCCCTCTGCTCACAGTACTCGTCCATAGATGGGCGTTCCTCCCGGCTCTCACAGCACAGCGCGAAGAAGGTGAAGAAGGACGTCTCTGGCTAACTGTCAGAAACGCCCTTCTGACCATAGAAGAGCTACGGTATCGGGACCGTAAGCTCTTCACACCGGGCACACATTGGGAAAGCCGACAGTGCGCTGAACTCAGCGCACTGTCAGCTTTCCGGCAGTATATAGAACTGCCTGTGGGCAAAATGGTGAAAGGTCCTCTTTAAGGGGCTCTGCAAACGCGACATGGTGCCTGAAACAGATTTCAGAAATATCTGCCCTCCATAATCCCAATAGCACTCCTTCTGTTCTGTACCCTACTGTGTGCCCATTCACATCTAGGCCATTTCTGTACTTGTGTGTAAAAAGCCTTAGCAAATTGTACATTGCATTTTCTCCTTTTTCCCCTTGTGGAAATGCAAAAATCGTGGTTAAAGTAACATTTTATAGGAAAAAATGTTGCTTTCCATTTTCACAGTGCAATTCTGTGAAATACATTATAGGTCAAAGTACTCAACATACTCCTTGATAAATTCCATGAGGGGTCTAGTTTACAAAATGGTCACATTTTAGGGCTTTCCACTGTTTTGGCACCTTGGGGTCTCTGCAAATGTCACATGGTGCCTGAACAATATTCCAGCAAAATCTGGCCTTCAAAAGCCAATTAGAGCTCTTTCCATTCTGACCACTGCCATGTATCTGTACATCATTGTACCAGCACATATGGGGTATTGTCGTGTTCAGGAGAAATTGGGTAAAAAGTGCGGGGTTCAATTTCTCCTTTTACCCCCTTGTGAAGATTATAAATTTGGGGATAAATTGATATTTTATTAAAGGAAAGTAATTTTTCAACTTCACATAGTAAAAAATTCAGTGAAACAGTTTCTGGGTCGAAAAGTTCCACTGTTCTGGTACCCCAGGGGCTCTGCAAATACAATATGGTGCCTGAAACAGATTCCAGCAAACCTGCCCTCCAAAATCCCAACTGCGCTCTTTCTGTTCTGTACTCTACTGTGTGTCAATACATCAGTTTACATCCACATATGGGATAATTTAATGCTCAGGAGAAATTACATAATAGACTGTAGAAGGCATTTTCTCATTTAACCCCTTGTGAATGTGTAAGTTCTAGGGCTAAGTGAATATATTAGTGCCAGAAATTGAAATGTGTAAATTTCATCTTCATTTTGTTTTAATTCCTGTGAAATGCTGAAAGGGTTAAGAAACTTCATAAATGCTATTTTGATTTATTTCAGAATGTAGTTTTGAAATGTGGTGATTTATGGAGGTTTCTATTACCTTGGCTTTTTTAAGTCTTGTCAAAACTGTATTGGTCCCTTGGAAAATGGGTTTTAAAAATGTTCTTAAAAAATTTGGAAAACTGCTTTTGGAATTTGGAAAGAGATATGGTAAATTACATTTATGAAGTAATTTGTATAGTATGACTATCAATATAAAAAGGCAATTAACCCCTTCCCGACTATTATGGCAGACGCCATAGCTTCCGGTATCTACTGTTTTAAACAGTAGACACCCAGTGCTAATGCCTCCGGTCGGTGCCCGCACCGATCGGAGGCATTAACCCTTCCGGCTGACTGAGGCTCCATTTTCCCAGCGGCACATGGGCGCTGCCATTTGCCGGTGATTGCTGGCGCATGCTCCAGGCATGACAGCCGGGAGCCTTGAAAAGGCTCCCCGGCCTGTCTACAGTGATTTTCTTTTGCAGGCTGCTCTATGCAGCCTGCAAAAGAAATGACAATTTTTTGCAATGTATTGCAATGCATTAGCATTGTAATGCATTGCATTAGTGATCAGACCCCCTGGGGTTCAAGACCCCCAGGGGGTCCAATAAATGCAAAAAATACAAAAAAAAAAAAAAAAAAAAAGAAAGAAACAATGAAAAAGTATTAAAAATTTAAATCACCCCCCCCCTTTCCCTAGAACACATATAAAAGTAGTTAAATATTGTGTAACACCTACACATTAGGTATCCCTGTGTCTGAAACTGCCCACTCTACAGATCTATAAAAATATTTTTCCTGCAGGGTAAACGCCGTAGCAGGAAAAAAAGTCAAAAATGCCAAACCACCATTTTTTCACTGTTTTGCCCCTGATAAAAATTTTAATAAAAAATGATCAAAGCAATACCAAATTCCCAAAATGGTAAAACTAAAAAGTACACCCGGCCCCGCCAAAAAAGACGCCCTATACATCACCGTACACGGAAGTATAAAAAAGTTACGGGTGTCAGAATATGGTGACTTTTACAAAAAAATAAATTTGGCACAGTTTTGGATTTTGTAAATAAAGTAAATGTAAGTAAATGTAAATAAAAACCATACAAATTTGGTATCTGCAGAATCTTACCGAAACATAGAATACAGTTGACATGTCATTTTGGCTGCACGGTGAACGTCATAAAAATGAAGCCCATAAGAAAATCACACAAATGCACTTTTTCTTCAAATCCCCCACATTTAGAATTTTTTTTCCAGCTTCCCAGTACATTGTACATAATAATTAATGGCGGCATCATGAAGAAAAATTAGTCCCGCAAACATTAAGACCTTATATGGCTCTGAGATTGGAGAAATAAAAAAAAGTTACGGGGTTTGGAAGGAGGGGAGTCAAAAACGAAAATAAAAAAATGCCATCGGCGGGAAGGGGTTAAAGGTAATTTCACATTTTCACCAAATTTCCTATTTTTTTTTCTAATTAAAGAACAAACATTTAAACTAATTACAATGTGTCACAAAAAAAATCTCAGAATCACTTTGATTAGTTAAATAATTCCAAAGTTACCAATACATAAAGTAACACAAGTCAGATTTAAAAAATGAGGCTGTGTCCTTAAAGGGATTTTATCATTGGGAAAACTCATTTTTAACTAAGTATATATTTGCATAGCCTTTAGAAGGGCTATTCCACACATACCTTTTGTTTGTAAATGCTCCCAGCCGTTTTTGAATTAGCCCGCTTTATATTTATATACTAATTAGCCTAAGTATATATTTGCATAGCCTTTAGAAGGGCTATTCCACACATACCTTTTGTTTGTAAATGCTCCCAGCCGTTTTTGAATTAGCCCGCTTTATATTTATATACTAATTAGCCTCCAGTGTGCACCCGGAAGTGTCTGTGATTCTCCCTGAGCACTGCTAGTGTGATCTGTGTACACAGGGGGAGGCTGCTGCTGATTCATCAGCCTCCCTGCATTCACCTCCCCCAGTATATACATCACACAGTGCTCACTGAACTTCCAGGTGCATGCTGGAGGCTAATTAGCATATCAATAAAAGCAGGCTAATTAAAACACGGCTGGAGGAAGATTTAAAAACAAAAGGTATGTGTGGAATAGCCTTTCTAAAGGCTATGCAAATATATGCTTAGTTGGGGCAACACGGTGGCTCAGTGGTTAGCACTGCAGCCTTCCAGCACTGGAGTCCTGGGCTCAAATCCTGCCAAGGACAACAACTGCAAGGAGTTTGTATGTTCTCCCTGTGTTTGCGGAGATTTCCTCCTATACTCCAAAGACATACTGATATGTATAAAATGTATGATGTACTGATATGTATAAAAAATATGCTTTGTTAAAAATGAGTTTTCCCAATGATAGAATCCCTTTAAAGGGGTTGGCCACTTTCGTCATGCAAAGAAGAGAGAGGAGGGCATATTACATCAGTTTGGGTTGTGGCAGTTTGTAGCAATGAACCTGCTTTTGGTGCTCCAAATTGCTCATTTGCATGTTGCAAAATAAATAACATTTATTATTATTATTATTGTTTACTTATATAGCACCATTAATTCCATGGTGCTTTACATTTGGGGGTTTACATACAATACACAAAATATACAGGTAGATATAATACTTAATAGTGACTGACTGGCACAGTGGGGTAGAGGGCCCTGCCCGCGAGGGCTTATAATCTATGGGGGAAGAGGGGAGAGACAGAGGGAGAGGGGGAGACTGTATAGATGGTGGTGTGGTGATAGTGTTATTGGAGGTTGTAGGCCTTCCTGAATAGGTGAGTTTTCAGGGCCATCTTGAATCCTGTGATTGTGGGGATCAGTTTTATGTGTCTTGGCAGGGAGTTCCAGAGTATGGGAGATGCACGGGAGAAATCTTGGAGGCGGTTGTGTGAGGAGCGGATGAGAGAAGAGCGGAGTAGGAGGTCATTGGAGGATCTGAGGTTACGTGTGGGCAGGTAGTGGGAGATTAGGTCAGAGATATATGGAGGGGACAGGTTGTGGATGGCTTTGTATGTTAGCATTAGTAGCTTGAACTCGCTGGGCTATAGGTAGCCAGTGGAGGGACTGTCAGAGGGGAGCAGCCGATGAAGATCGGGGGGAGAGGTGAATTAAACGAGCAGCACAGTTTAAGGTGGACTGGAGGGGGGCGAGGGTGTTTGCTGGGATTCCATGGAGAAGGGTGTTGCAGTAGTCTAAGCGGGAGATTATGAGGGCTTGGACAAGCATCTTGGTAGTTTCAGGGGTGAGGAAGGATCGGATTCGATGGATGTTCTTGAGCTGGAGGTGGCAGGAGGTGTTGAGGGTTTGAACGTGTGACTTGAAGGATAGTTCAGAGTCCAGGGTTACCCCAAGACATTGGGCCTGTGAGACAGGGGTAATTGTGGTTCCGTTAACTTTGATAGGTGGGTCAGGTGGAGGGGCCACATTGGGTGGGGTGAAAATGATGAACTCCGTTTTCTCCATGTTCAGTTTGAGAAAGCGGGAGGAGAGGAAGGAGGCTACGGCCGCTAAGCAATCTGGAACTCTGGCCAGAAGGAAGGTAATGTCTGGTCCAGAGATGTATATTTGGGTGTCGTCAGCATAGCAATGGTATTGAAAACCATGAGATTCTATGAGTTGGCCTAGGCCAAGAGTGTAGATGGAGAACAGGAGGGGTCCTAGGACGGAGCCTTGGGGGACACCTACAGAGAGAGGGCGTGGTGAGGAGGTGGCGTGCGAGTGGGAGACACTGAATGTGCGGTCAGTGAGGTATGAGGAGATCCAGGGAAGGGCCAGGTCTGAGATACCAAGGGATGAGAGAATTTCTAACAGAAGGGAGTGGTCAACTGTGTCAAAGGCAGAGGAGAGGTCAAGGAGGAGGAGGATAGAGTAATAGAGCTTGGCTTTGGCGGTTAGAAGGTCATTGGTGATTTTTGTTAGGGCAGTTTCAGTGGAGTGTAGGGGTCTGAAGCCTGACTGAAGTCTGTCAAAGAGCAGGTTGGACGAGAGATAGGAGGAGAGTTCGGAGTGGACGTGTAGCTCAAGTAGTTTTGAGGTGAACGGGAGCAGTGAGATGGGACAATAGTTGTCTGGAGAGGACGGGTCGAGGGATGGTTTCTTAAGTATAGGAGTGACAGTGGCATGTTTGAAGGCAGAGGGGAAGGATCCATTGGCTAGGGATAGGTTGAAGAGATGAGTTAGGGCGGAGTAATGACTTCAGTGAGTTTGGGGATGAGATGTGACCGGATCGGGTCAAGCGCACAGGAGGTGAGGTGGGATTTGGAGATTAGGGAGGAGAGTTTTTCATCAGTGATAGTGGGGAAACAGGTCAGGGATGAGGAGCAGCAAGTAGTTGGATAGAGGGGTTGTCGGGGGTGTAGGGAAAGACTATCTCTGATGGTGTCAATTTTAGTTTTGAAGTAGGAGGCAAAGTCGTCAGCTGAGATAAGTGATGTCGGAGAGGGGGCAGGAGGACAGAGGAGGGAGTTGAAGGTGGTGAATAGCTGTTTGGGGTTGCGAGAAAGTGTAGATATGAGTGTGGTGAAGTAGACCTGCTTTGCGGAGGTGAGCGCATCCTTAAATGTGAGAACTGCCTTTTTTTAAAAAAAAAAAAAAAAGAAAGAAGAGAGAAAGAAGAAAGAGAAGGGAGACAGAAAGAAGAGAGAAGAAAGAAAGAATGAAAAAGAAAGAAGAGAGAGGAAAGAAAGAAAGAAAGAAAGAAAGAAAGAAAGAAAGAAAGAAAGAAAGAAAGAAAGAAGAGAGAAAGAAGAAAGAGAGAAGTGAGAAAGAAAGAAGAGAGGTGAGAACTGCCTTTTTGTAGCTGAGAAAGTCTTCCAGGGAGTGGCTTTTCTTCCAGAGGCGTTCTGCAACCCGCGAGGCACGTCTCAGTTTTTTAGTCAGGTCAGTGTGCCAGGGTTGCCTGTTGATCGGTCGGGCTCTGGTGTATGTGTAGGGAGCCACAGAGTCCAGGGCTGAGGTAATGGTGGTTGGGGAAAAGGCCAGATTTCTGGCGTAAATGAAGATGTATCTGTCAAGGCCAATGACTCACTCTTGCCACACCTCCTTATCAGGCAATTGGTAAAGGTGGCACAGAAGTTAAAAATCGTAAGGGAAAGATAGTCAGACAAGGGAGAGAGACTACAGTAAGTGGAGCCTTACTTAGTCTATGACAACTTCATTGGAGCTAATCAAACTTGCTGTTTAAGGCAATGTGGTGATAAGCAGGTGAAAGTCATATGACCTTGGTGTATAAATTATCTGAAGGGGTTAACCCTAGAATGTGCCAGTACCCCACTGAAATTTGATTGCTATACACTGATGGCGACGATAGGGAATACAGAGACTTAAACCGGGATTTTGTTGAATGGTGCCAGCAGAACCACCTCAGGATTAATGCTGGGAAGACCAAGGAGATGGTGGTGGACTTTAGTAAACAGAGAATTGCTCCGACCCCAGTGGAGATCCAAGGGACATGTATTGAGATAGTCAGGACTTATAAGTATCTGGGTGTGCTCCTCAAGAATAAACTAGACTGGGCTGATCACCTGGAGGCGCTGCACAGAAAGGGTCACAGCAGACTCTACCTGCTCAGGAGGCTGAGGGCCTTCGGAGTCCAGGGGCCACTTCTTAGAGCCTTCTTCAACTCTGTGGTTGCTTCAGCCATCTTTTTCGGTGTAGCCTGCTGGGGGAGCAGTATATCAACCAGGGACAGAAATAGACTTGACAGGCTGATCAGAAGAGCCAGCTCTGTCCTGGGGAGCCCCCTGGACCCAGTACAGGTGGTGGTTGACAAAAGGACACTGTCCGTGGTGAGCTCAATGCAGGAGAACAAATCCCACCCCATGTATGGGACCTTGATGGCACTTAGCAGCACTGTAAGGGACCGTCTGCTTCACCGCAAGTGTGAGAAGGAGCACTATCGCAAGTCCTTCCTTCCAACTGCGACCAGGCTGTATAATTTACATCAGTCCAAGCGAAGATCACTCCGCACAGAAAACTAATGATTATGAAGTCGTCCTCCTTTCTCTTCTGTTCCTTAGCTGCTATGGACTTTTAGTATATTTTCTCTTCTCAGCATATGTGTGCCTACGTCTGTAATATATTACTGTGTATTATCCCTGTATCTGTATTACTATGCTGCTGTAACATGCTGAAATTTCCCCACTGTGGGACTATTAAAGGATTATCTTATCTGCTTCTGATCACATGGTGTGAGAAGAGTTGTGACATAGCTCAATTTTATGCCTTCAGTGAGACAATACTAGATTTTGGGTACTGTCTCAGATGGCATTCAACTTTTTTCTGCATCCTTATGGCTCGTTCCCACGATGTAACGCGGCGCTAATTCTGGCACGTAAACACGTGTCAGAGTCAGCGCTTCAAAACAGAATCCCATTGACTTCAATGGGTTCCGTTTAACACACGTAACACATTGAAATCAATGGAAGGCTTTTTAACCCATTGATTTCGATGTGTAGCGTGTAAAAAGGAACCCAATGAAGTCAATGGGATTCTGTTTTGAAGTGCTGACTCTGACACGTGTTTACGTGTCAGAATGAGCGCCACGTTACATTGTGGGAATGAGCCTTTAGAACGGAGACTTAGTTGAACACAATGGTGAAGATGGTAGACATTCACCTTGTGTCTCTGCTGCTCACAGTTTGCACACAGGCAGGTGTGATGTAGAGATGTCATCAGACCTGCTTTTCCAAGCTGGTAGAGAGGAAAGAAGATGTGGTACGGGAGAATGGGACATAATTCAAAAACAACACTTTGAAGGTATAAGGCTGCTTTCAGAGCAGGCTTTTTTACCCATTGCTTTCAATGTGATATGCGTGTATCACGTTGAAAGCAATAGGTAAAAAAGCCTCCCATTGATTTCAATGGGTAGCGCGCGTAAGACAGAACCCATTGAGGTGTTTACATGTCAGAATGAGCGGAGCGTTACTTCGTGTGAAGGCAGCCTCATACTGTGTGTGGGCCATCAAGACAAAATTATACTGTGTAGAAAGCACTAAGGGCACATTGTACTGTGTGAGTGCACTTAATGGAAATTATGCTATGTAGAAGCACTAAGGGCAGGGGTGTCAAACTCATTTTCACTGGGGGCCACTTCATCCTCACAGGGTACCTTGAAGGGTCAAGGTTATTTTAGACATGGGCAGATATTGGTGCTAAAAATAACAGCACTGATAAGTACTGTCCTGGGGCACATACTGGGAAAACCAACAGTGCGCTGAATTTAGTGCAATGTTGGCTTTCTAGCGGTATGTAAAACTGCATATGCATGAGGACATGAAAGGACCTCTTTAAATCTGCCCCATGGTATTTACACAGTACAAATAGAATGCATGGCATTTATATAGGATGTGTGACTTTTTTTTTATCATACATCCTGGTGTACAAGCCATTTAAAAAAGTAACAAGTTTTTTTGCGCAAGTGAAAATTTTTGCGAAAACAATTGTGACTTTTTGCGTTTAGCACACACAGCAGACACCAGCATAACAATATATTGATTAGCTGGGAAGGGGAGGGTTCTTACCTGCCACCTTGCAGCACACTACTGGTTTGGGCTAACTCTTCTCTGTAGGATCCTGCCACCATGCACAGCATACGGTATGTATGTCCTGATGCTTGCAGGAACAAGCTGCAATTTCATTGGTTCCTGTGGCCACCCGTCACCAATGGGGGGGGGGAGCCCACAGGAAGGATCTGCCACCGCTGTGCTATGCTGGCGGCCCCCATTTTTATTATTATTATAAAATTGCCTGAGGCCCATGAAAAATATATTGGCGGCTCAGCTCAAAAACAAGGCGGTGTGCCAGATTCAGCCTGCAGGCCTTGTGTTTGACACCCATTACTTAGGGGATATTATAATGCATAGAGCCAGGTGCTGCATTAGCAATTTGCAGGAAGAAGAGATAAGTATTCAGTTCTCTATATTTGGAGACAGTATACTTGGGCTTATGAGGCCCCCTGGCTAAGGGGCGCGGTCAAAAGGGCGACTGCTGTGACCCCTATAGCAGTTTGTTCAGTCTTTGGCTTGAAGGTCCACAATACTTCCCAACTATAGAATGCTGGGGACCTTCTGACTGAAAACAGAACAAAATTATGTCATGTGATGTGGCTTAAGCGGGCAGGGTACATTGATGTCAGGGTCTGGGGTTGCTAGGTGGGGTGGCATAGACACAAAAGTTTCTTTAGTCCAAAACAATGGTAGAGTTTGTTTTCACTCAAAAAAGGTAGTGCAGAAACAAAAGGAAACAATACAAAAATAAATACCTACCCGGCTAGGCTTTAACTAAACATAGAATAGGTTACCTCACCTAGAATAAAAGAAATCAAAAGCCAGTAAAATCATTCAGGACACAGCTCCAAAAATATGACTACTCTGTTGGCTCACCAGCCAAGCTCTGCCCAAAGTCTGCTGCTGGAGCTGGCTTCTTAAGCCTCCTTGATGAGCAGACTCTCAAGAACTGAGTCGCTGCAGGAACATCCCCAACATATGGACTGGGGGCGGGGGGGGGGGGTGGAATGACAGGTCCCACTACCAACCTACTTGTCATTCCTAAAAATCCAGCCCAGTAACCGGAACTTTGAAATAATCCTCAGCAGACAATACTTATCTGCTAAGAAACCTTCTTTCTGAAGTTTTCTCATCTCACCCACCTTAGTAGTCTGGGTGAGATGTACACCCCCTCCATGATCTGACCAGCCATCGGCTTACACTAGCCTCTGCTTCCTGAGGTGAACTATAAAAAGATACCCCACCACCACCAAAAAAAGTAAAATAAAATCCTGACTTGGCGATCTTTGGTTGTGTAATGGGGCACCCTAATTAATTAATTAAAACTGTAGGACATAAGCCCCACCATTTGCAGATCAAAAAATCCCTTTCACTGGCCACCACAGTGTACAACACTCCCTTTACTACACCCAACACATAATATGGCCCCATTATTTTGGCCCCACGCAGTATATGACCCCCTTTTTTCTTGGATCATTGCAATAGGTAACAGCCGATAATTTACTCACCCATCCACAGTCCTGTCCAGGCTGGCCTCTGCCAGTGTGCACTGTACCTAATGCTAATATAATGTACAGTGCCATCTACCTATGATTAAAAGGGCCCAAGGTCACAAACCACAAAGCCATGGACTAGATTTAGTCCACAGGCATTGTGTTTGACACCTGTGTTATAGAGGACCAAAGGGGGGCATTATACTTTATGAGAGTGGTACTAAGGAGGCTTCAGCACTGTTTAACAAAAAAGGAGGGCATTCTTACTGCATAGGGGGAAAAATGAACTTGGTCGGGTTGGGTAGAGTTAGAGACACTGCTTAAACTTTCAAACAAGTTTGATTTTGTTAGCATTTGGGACATTAATAAATATATTGTGGGGAAGGTAGCTCAGTAGAAGCAGTGGTGCGGACCCAAACAGTCAAGACAGGGACACAAAATATGCAGCCAACGGTTTATTTAGAAAAAAAACAGGAAAATAAATAAACCCTGACTTCAGGCACTGAATGAGCAAAACAAAATACAGCCTTAACGTTAGGCAAAAGCAAAACAAAAACCTGCAAAACAAAAAGATGTCCGACTTCTCAAGCGTACAGAGGAACCCTGCATGCAGGGTTTTTCTGTCCGCTTGAGAAGTCGGACATCTTCTCTTGCGGACAGGGAAGGACGGGCACGGAGTGCAAAAGAACGCACCCGATGCCCATTCAAGTGAATGACAGATGTCACGGATACATCTAGTGTCCGCTCCTAGTGTCCGTGACAGATTTTGAGCGGACACTACATGTCGGACACCGACGGTAGTGTGAACGCCCCCTTACAGTAAGGTTAATCTGAATATACGTGTGGCTTACTACCAGTCACACAAACAAAACAAGCATACCGTATATACTTGAATATAAGCTGAATTTTTCAGCACAGTTTTTGTACTGAAAAAGCCCCCCTCGGTTTAACTCGAGTCAAGTGTGTGTGTGTGTGGGGGGGAAGGGGGGGGGGTCTATAACCAGCTGCAATAGTAATGTATCTCCCATAAAATAGTTTAAAAAAAAAAAAAAAAAAGCTTTAAAAAAAATATAAAAAAAATAAAGTAAATAAAAGTTCTAAATCACTCCTCTCCCTAGGATACATATGAAAGTAGAAAATTACTGTGAAACACATACACATTAGGTATCCCTGTGTCTGAAAGTGCCCGGTCTACTGAATATCTGGTGGTATCTGCAGTGCTCCTGTTCCGTCGAGAAGGGGTTAATAGGAGCACTGCAGATACCCTATAGTCAGCCAGACTGAATTCTAAGTGGGGAAAAAAAAACAGTCCTCAAAGTCAGGGAAGGGGCAGACAGACAACCAAAACACCCCCTCCCCTTCCCCAGCATCTACTGCACCCAAAAGCTCTATCCATTTTAATTTTTGAAATTTTCCAGTAGCTGCTGTATTTCCCCCCTCAGCTTATACTTGAGTCAATAAGATTTCCCAGTTTTTTGTGGTAAAATTAGGGGCCTCGGCTTATATTCGGGTTGGCTTATACTCGAGTATATACGCTAACTTTGTCTCACTGGATTCAGGGTTACAGGACAAAACCAGACACCTCCTTGCACTCTATTGATCTGCATAGGAGTGCAGAATCTGCAGCCTTTTTCTGGCCCAGTAATGAGCTAAGGACTCACACCTGGACACATGTGGACAAAATTATTGGTACCCCTCGTTCAATGAAAGAAAAACCCACAATGGTCACAGAAATAACTTAAATCTGACAAAAGTAATAATAGGAGGAAAATAGGGAAAAAATATTTTGAACCAATTCCTGAACAATCTCTTCAAGAACAATGTCCCATAATGGCCCATTCACAAAGTGTAATGTCGTATTGTGCCCTCCATCCAGAATAATATTCCATAGGGGCCTCTCCACGTAGTATAACGTCACATAGCAGCAAAAGATTTCAAAAGATATCATGTATACATTTGCATATAGAGAGACCAAGTTCGACCCCACGGTCATACTTAAGTTTCTGAATGAAAAAATCGTCCCAAAACAAATTTTATAGATGCCCATTAAAAAAAGTCTTTGAGTTAGACCGATACGTCTGGGATATTATATTCGTATAATTCTGTATTCAATAGTTTTTATAGAATTTTTCAAAGAATATGAAACATAACATAATATAACAAAAGGTCACTTAAAGGACCGCAGTATCAAAAGTGTTACAAACATTTGTTATTGACAGACATCTCTCGATGAAAATTTTGTTATACATCAGTATGTAGATAGTAGTATATATATATATATATATATATATATATATATTGCGGTCAGAAGAGGTACAAAAGGTACACATGGAGGGTGTTGTGCGGTAGGAGAGTAACTAAGGGAAAAAGAAAGTCCTGTCCAACCTGTTAAAACAGAAAATGCAAGTTTTTCTTATGGAAGGTCTGTGTCCTCAAGTGCATTTTAAAGGATAATGGAAAACTATTAAAGGTGAAATTGTCCTGATGATTATCGGAAAGGGTGTCATGACAGCCACAAGGACCATTGTGAGGAAATAATTTTAAGTTTTCCCTCTCAACAAGCCAACATGTGTTCCTGGGTACAATTAGTTGAAATAATAGATAGGAGTTCGGCAAGAGATGGTATGAGCAAAGATTTCCAATGACAAGCAATTAATAGGCAGACGGCATGGAAAAAATGGCAGGTGATATTTGTATAATTCTTACACAGCCTGGGAGATTAGACTGTCTTTATTGTATTAATAAAGGACTGCATTTTTCACTATAACCCCTTCCCGACATCTGCCGTAATAGTACATGTCGGGTGTGTAACTATGGCGACCGCCTGGGAGCCAGGTGGCCCCCATAGCCGCCGGGTGTCTACTGCGGTCCCCTGACCAATCAGAGGCATTAACCCCTCCGGCGCCAGGGTCAAAGGCACCGGAGGCGCCATTTTCCCGGTGGCGCATGGGTGACGCCATTTTGCCGGTGATGGCCGACTCCTGGAGCATGCTCCAGGGCCGACGTCATGTTGCCATGACAGCCGGGAGCCTTTACAAGGCTCCCGGCTGGTCTGTAATCTCTATCTTTTGCAGGCTGGTCTATGCAGCCTGCAAAAGAAATGATGATTTTTTGCAATGCATTAGCATTGTAATGCATTGCATTAGTGATCAGAGCCCCTGGGGTTCAAGACCCCTAGGGGGGTCTAATAAATGCAAAAAAAAAAAAAAAAAAAAAAAAATATATATATATATATATATATATATATATATATATATATATATATATATATATATAGTAATAAGAATTAAAATCATCCCCCTTTCCCTAGAACACATATAAAAGTAGTTAAAAACTGTGAAACACATACATGTTCCCTGTCGTCCGTACCAGCGGCACAATGTGGGGTATTTCTGCCCCTGTGTGCTGGTAGGACAGGCGGATTTTTAATTAGCCAATCAAAAATGCGTGGCTGGCCCTATAAGAGGGCACAAGAACCTCCCCTCTGCGTGTTTTTTTCTGTCCTGTGTGGTCAGAGGACAGGTGGGGAGGACTTGTGTCCTCTTATTTGGGCTCTATAGGGTTACTTACCTTTGGAGCATAATTCTTCTCTTTTCTTTCAACTTCAGACCTTCTTGATTGAAGGATCTCTTGCCCTGTTAGGGGAAAAAGTTTTTTTGTTAGCCTGCGTTGGCTCTCCTTTCCCTCCCTCCCTCCCTCCTCCCTCCCTTCCTCTGTTCTCCTTCTGGCTTACCTGTCAGCGGCTGCGAGCGTGTCGCCACATACCCGACCTCCTCCTAAGTCTGTAGGCGCCGCTTGCTATGCGCTCAGGGACGCTGCGGCAGCCGGAACTAGGCTCCCGGCGGAGGTTCGCAGCGTCCGCATTAGCCGGGCGCACACTTCCGGTTGTGACCGGAAGTATAGCGGCGCCATTAAGAGTCCTGGCGCCGGCGTTATATTTTACTCCGGCCACTCGGGCAGATTTTCGGGCCGGGAATTGGCCTTTGAGGTAGGGGTAGGTGCCCCTGGTCGGGGCTTGCTGGGGAGGGGGGGGGAACTTTTTTCTTTCTATACTTGGGAACGGAGCATGTGAGCTATGGCCCCTCCCATTTCCGGCCGGGTTAAAGGTCAGGCCGGCCGGTTATTGGTTACCTTCTCCTTTCCTAAGGCGGAAGGCTGTGCATTAGGGGTTGTTGCCTAGCTTCAAGACTCCAATTTGCCTCCAAACCAAATTTTCAGGTTTCTTGTCACCTTGCTGTCCGGTCTGGACACGGTAAGATCTACCCTTTTTATACTTGGTAGGATGTTTTGGTGACAGTATCGCATGGTCTATGGTCTCTCTCTGTAGGATATGTCATCCTCTACTACCCCTCCGGGGGATTATAGGAGGAAAACTACTGCCAAAAGGAAGCATCTTTCCTGTTTTGACTGCGACACTCCGCTCCCTGATGGTAGGTAGCGGCTTAAAGAGTTATCCCCTCCGGGGTACTACCGGTCCTATAACCCGCCTATTATTTTTAGGCTACGAATGGGCCCGTTGTCGCGGTTGCAGAGGCCCTTCACCTGAGGAGCCCTCTCCTAGAGATATGATGGCCTGGGTCAAGGAGATGGTGAGTTTGGGCATCGCTTGGGTAAAAATAATTCCCTTGCTTGTACTCTCCTTTTATTTTTTGCAGGATGATTCCCTTAAAGGCATACAGTCTACCTTGTCTCAGCTCACCAAGAGACCATGCACTGAGCATCGTTCCTCGTCCCTCCCTCCCCTGGAACATCTACGGGTGGCAGAGGATGTTTCCTCCGAGGACGACTCTGTAGTTTCCAGCAGACCTGTGTTCCACTATGAACAAACAGGCAGGCTGCTGAAGTCCATCCGGTCTACAGTGGGCCGAGATGTTGACGGGGAAGCCTCCACGTCTGCCTCTGGGGGACATATTGCCTTCCATGCGGACGCCACGCTGACCGACCTCATGGTGCAGCAGTGGAAGCAGCCAGAAAAGGGACATTCACTGTCCAGGATCTTTAAGACCCTGTTCCCTATGGATTCGGCTCAGTGGGATTCCTGGGGGCCTCCCCCGAAGGTGGATCTAGCCGTGGCGAAGTTGTCTCGTAGAACCCTGGTGCCCCTTGAAGATGGATCAAATCTTCAGGATCCTCTGGATCGTAGGGCTGACGCCACATTAAAGAAGGTTTACTCTGCTTCCTCTGCCCAAGCTTCAGTAGCCATAGCCTCTACCACTGTGGGCGATTTTCTTCGTAACCGCCTAGCCACCTTGGAGCGGGATATTGATTCCGGCGTGGACAGGGATGACATCTTGGCTTCCATGAAGAATATTCATAGGGCTGCAGATTTTTTGGCAGAGTCTTCCCGCCATCAGTTAAGAATTTCAGCCAAATCGATGGCGTTGTCCACTGCGGCCCGTAGACCCCTGTGGCTAAAGCCTTGGCGTGCAGACTTCGCATCCAAAGCTGCTCTCTGCGCGCTCCCCTTTGAGCCAGGAAGAGTGTTTGGCCAAGGCTTGGATACCATCATAGAGGGATTAGCAGAAGGTAAGGGGAAGTCCTTACCTCAAGCATCCAGGGGCAGACGTGCCCCCTCTAGAGGCAGAGGTTCTGCCTCTAATTATAGACACCCGGCTCAGCAAAGGCGTTCCAGATATCGTCCTAGGGGAACTGGACGAGGCGCTTCCAGGGAAGACACCAAGAGGAAGCCGGAGTTTTGACGCGGGGCAGCTCCCTGTGGCCCCCCTTCCTGTGGGAGGACGGCTTTCGGCTTTCTTCAGAACTTGGGTCACCCATATTCAAGATCCATGGGTGTTAAGAATTATACAGCACGGGTATCTTATCGATTTCCACCTTCCACCTCCAGATCGGTTTGTTGCCACCAGAACCCTTCCACCTTCTCAACAGGCCAGTCTAGAGGCCTTGGTCGCCGAATATGTTATCAAAGGCGCCCTAGAGAAGGTCCCCAAAGTCACCGGGGGCTGGAGAATGATAATAGACCTGAGGTACCTCAATCGCTTTATCAGGAAGAGGTCATTCCGTATGGAAACCGTGGATTCCGTGACTGTTTTTCTCCAGCCAGGAGACGTGATGGTTACCCTCGACCTGAAGGATGCCTACCTTCATGTCCCTATTGCTCACTCCCACAGGAAATTCCTCAGGATTGCCGTTTCTATGGCCGGCCACAGGGAGCACTTTCAATTTACAGCTCTGCCGTTCGGCATCACATCCGCCCCCCTGGTATTTACCAAGGTGATCGCTCCGGTCGCTGCGGCCCTCAGACTGCAGGGTCTCTTCATCGTCCCTTACCTAGACGACTGGCTACTGAAAGCTCAGTCTCCTGCTGCTCTCCTCCAGCAGCTCAACCTTGCCATCAGCTTCCTACAAGAGTTAGGATGGTTCATCAACTGGGAGAAGTCCGAAATCGTTCCATCCACACGGAGGAAATTCCTCGGGTTCATAGTGGATTCAGAAGCGATGCAGATCTTCCTCTCCAGCCCAAGGAAGGAAAGGATCCAGGCCGGTGCACGTTTTCTATTGCACACCCGGCGGGTAACTATCCGCACCGCCATGAGAGTCCTCGGCCTAATGTCATCCTCGGCCAGAGCAGTCCCTTGGGCTTTATGGCATTTGCGTCCCCTGCAGATGGAAGTGTTGACAACCTGGAACAGGTCTCCACGGGGACTGCACAAGAAGATCTGCCTTTCTCCCGCTACCCGTCTTTTCCTCAGATGGTGGATACACCTGAAAGACGGAAGGTCCACGGTCCCGACATTGTGGACCCTGTTGACAACAGATGCATCCCAGTGGGGATGGGGAGCCCATTGCCAGGACAAGACTGTACAAGGACGATGGAGATGTCCGGAGCTGGGATCTTCCAATCTCAAGGAACTCAGAGCTGTGTACTTGGCCCTAGTACACTTTGCCCCGGAGTTAAAAGGCAAGTCTGTGAAGATCAGGTCAGACAACATGACGGTGGTAGTCTACATAAACAAACAAGGGGGCACCAGGTCACCAACCTTACTGAGAGAGACGAATCTCATATTCACTTGGGCAGAGAAGAATCTAGCCCAGTTATCCGCTGTTCACATAAAGGGCTCCCTGAACATAGTAGCGGATCGTCTGAGTCGGGGTATTACCGTATCAGGAGAATGGTCTCTCAATCCAGACGTATTCCAACAGATCGTCCAGAGATGGGGTCTCCCGGAGGTCGATCTTATGGCTACCCGACTCAATGCCAAGGTAGGGACCTTCTGCTCTCTATACCAGGAGGACAATCCCTTGGCAGTGGATGCCCTGTCCATCCCATGGAGGTTCAGGCTGTTTTACATTTTCCCTCCAATTCCAATCATACCGAAGGTATTGATCAAAATAAGACAGGACCAAGCCTCGGGAATAGCCATAATCCCGTTCTGGCCAAAAAGGGCTTGGTTTGCTCAGCTCATACAAATGAGTCAGGGCATATATTGGAGGCTTCCCCCTCTCCCAGACCTGGTAACCCAAGGAGAGCTGAGATGCCAGGATCTGAGGAGACTCAACCTGACAGCCTGGAGGTTGATCAGTCCCTATTGAGGAATAGAGGACTGTCACAAGCCGTCTTGAAGACCCTATCCAGCGCCAGAGCGGATTCGACTAACAGGAATTACCGTCGAATTGGTAACATCTTTAATGCCTGGTGTCTGCAGCATCAAGTGGACTCCACTGATCCCCCGAAGGAGGCGATCCTGGACTTCCTTCAAGACGGACTAGACAGAGGTCTTGCTGCGGCCACACTCAAAGTACACGTAGCGGCCCTGTCCGCCTATCTGGGGAGGCGTTTGTCTCAGGATCCTTTAGTGAGCACCTTTATTAAAGGAGCAACTAGGCTGAGACTGGTGGTGAACACCCCTGTCCACCAATGGGACCTTATTCCGGTCCTGAACGCTCTTTGTGACCAACCATTCGAACCCCTGGAGGAAGTCTCCCTTAAGTTACTGACCGGCAAAATGGCACTGCTATTGGCAGTTACAACTGCCAAAAGAGTTAGTGAACTACAGGCCTTATCTGCCGAAGAGCCATATACTATTTTCTTTGCGGACCATGTGCAGCTTAGGTTCCTCCCAGGGTTTCGTCCCAAGATTCCATCCGCTGCAAATAGGAACCAAACAATTTCCCTTTCAGCATTTTGTCCTTTCCCCTCTTCACCTGAAGAGGAAAGATGGCACAGGCTGGATGTAGTCAGATGCCTGCAAATTTACCTGCAGCGCACTCGCCCTTTTAGGCAGGCCGAAAACCTGTTAATCAGCTATACGGGGAAGAATAAGGGCGCCAAAGCCGCCAAGGCTACGATATCCCGCTGGGTTTCCGAAACCATAAAAGTCGCCTACACCGCCCAAGGGCGGCCGGCCCCATCTTTTCTTCATGCCCACTCAACCAGGGCAGTGTCCACCTCTCGGGCAGAGAGGAGTGCGTTGTCCTTAGATCAAATATGTGCAGCTGCCTCCTGGGCATCTGAGTCCACGTTCATTCGGCATTACCGCCTGAAGGACCGGGTGACAGATTCCTCTGCCTTTGCCCAGACCATTTTAAGCTCGGTCATGGAATAATCCCGCCCATCTTGGGGCCTACTTGCTATATCCCCACATTGTGCCGCTGGTACGGACGACAGGGAACAAGTGATTATGAAGATAATCTTGTTTCCCTTAGTCCTAACAGCGGCACAAGATTTCCCACCCTGGGAATCATATCTTATGTATAAAACTGTGTATAAATATGGAGATACTTTTGTATTAACACGCAGAGGGGAGGTTCTTGTGCCCTCTTATAGGGCCAGCCACGCATTTTTGATTGGCTAATTAAAAATCCGCCTGTCCTACCAGCACACAGGGGCAGAAATACCCCACATTGTGCCGCTGTTAGGACTAAGGGAAACAAGATTATCTTCATAATCACTTGTTAGGTATCCCCGTGTCCGAAATCGCCCGCTCTACAAATCTATAAAAATATTTTTCCTGTTCGGTAAAAGCCGTAACGGGAAAAACAGTCAAAAGTGCCAAACCGCCGTTTTTTACTGTTTTGATTCTGATAAAAATTTGAATAAAAAGTGATCAAAGCAATAACATTTCCCGAAAATGGTAGAAATAAAAAGTACACTCGGCCCCGCAAAAAAAGACGCCCTTTGCATCTCCGTACACTGACGTATAAAAAAGTTATGTCTGTCAGAATATAGCGACTTTTAGAAAAAAAATGTTTTAACACAGTTTTGAATTTTTTTAAGGGGTCAAAATGTAAATAAAACCATATAAATTTGGTATCCCTGGAACCGTACCAAAACACAGAATACAGGGGACATGTCATTTTGGCTGCACAGTGAACGCCGTAAAACCAAAGCCCGTAAAAAAGTCGCAGAAGTGCATTTTTTCTAGAGATGAGCGAGTACTGTTCGGATCAGCTGATCCGAACAGCACGCTCCATAGAAATTAATGGATGCACCTGGTACTTCCGCTTTGACGGCGGCTGGCCGCTTAACCCCCCACGTGCCGGCTACGTCCATTCATTTCTATGCGAGCGTGCTGTTCGGATCGGCTGATTAGAACAGTACTCGCTCATCTCTAATTTTTTCTTCAAATCCACCCCATTCTGAATTTTTTTCCAGCTTCCCAGTACATTCTACAGAATAATTAATGGTGGCATCATGAAGACAAATTTGTCCTGCAAAAATTAAGACCTCATATGGCTCTGGGAGCGGAGAAATAAAAAAGTTATGGGGTTTAGAAGGAGGGGAGTCAAAAACGAAAATCAAAAATGCCATTGGCGGGAAAGGGATAATATTGATTGAGTGCCATCAATTCCTACACACTTTTGCAGCACAGTGAACAACATAGAAAGAAAACCCATAAGAAAGTGGCACATGTGCTGTTTTTCTCCAATTTCACCGAATTCAGATTTTTTTCCCCCCAGCTTCCCAGTACATCATATCATAAAAATAGTCCAACGCAGACCCCAGGTCCATCATCAAGTCCATGGGAACAGGTAAGTGATTCTACACTGGACAACCCCTTTTTAAAGGAGGTCTGTCACCAGGGTGAAGCATATTAACGCCACAACACACTTTGGTTGGCCTCATAATTCATTTATGACAGAATATGCATTGTTGGGGGGCCCCCATTTCAAATGTACTTCATGCTTCATGTACATCTTTTCAGACAGGCATATCACAATTCCTAATGTAAACCCTTCCATACAGTAATTAGCATCCCTAAAATGAACCATTCTCTGTTCACGCTCTCACACGATATGCTGCTGTTTCAGATTAACTTTATATGTCCAGGCACCATCTACACGTTAAAGGGGCTCTATCAGCAAAATCCTGCAGATAGAGCCCCACATATGCGTGCATAGCCTTTAAAAAGGCTATTCAGGCACTGTAAAAGTTAAATTAAACTACCCCCCCGTTTTAAAATAATAACTTAAAAAAGAATGTTCTCTACTTACGGAATGTGCACCCTGGGCGGGCATTCAGGGTGTGTCTTCATCTTCTTCCCCGCCTCTTCTTCCTCTGACGTCTTCGGGTCCCGTCCTCCTCCGGCGCTTGCTCGCGGACACTGATAAAAAAAAATAGCCCGGGCGCATGCGCAGTAGCACGCGGCTTCTACTACGGCTACTGCGCATGCGTCCGGGCTATTTTTTTTTTATCAGTGTCCGCAAGCAAGCGCCGGAGGAGGACGGGACCCGAAGACGTCAGAGGAAGAAGAGGCGGGGAAGAAGATGAAGACACACCCTGAATGCCCGCCCAGGGTGCACATTCCGTAAGTAGAGAACATTCTTTTTTAAGTTATTATTTTAAAACGGGGGTGTAGTTTAATTTAACTTTTACGGTGCCTGAATAGCCTTTTTAAAGGCTATGCACGCATATGTGGGGCTCTATCTGCAGGATTTTGCTGATAGAGCCCCTTTAAAGGACACGACTACTCATACAGTTTTATGTTTGTATTATGACAGTAACCTCTATTACAAAATTGTTTGACCACTGTATAAGCAATGTTACCTCCAATACCGCCCCTGCTATCTCTTGTGTCACCTCCTCTCCCTCAAAGGTAGGGTGGTACTATTCCGTTATCGGGCCAGCAGCAGCGCAGTTCAGCAGCAGCTTTCGGGACAGCAGTTCAGCAGCGGGAATTACAATGACATCCGAGGACTGCTGGCCCGATGCTTGTGCCCAGTAACCAGTACATCGATGACCCCCCTCCCCCATCCTTCTCCTCCTGCCAGTGCTGCCCCCCAGCTCTCCTTACATCTTCCCCGTACCCTCTCCCCGCCACACGACTAGGCCTCACCTCAGCGCTAGTACCGAGACCGAAAGGAAAGACACCGGGGCTCAATCCAGGCCCTGACAAGAAACACGCCGACTATAGGAACGGTGAGCTACAGCGAGCCGGAGGGACAAACTTTCTGCAGCGTCCGGCGGCTATCTAGTAGCATTCATTGCTCAAGATTTACGGTGAGGCCTATTACAGGGAGAGGGTACGGGGCAGATGTAAGAAGAGCTGGGGGGCAGCACTGGAAGGAAGAGGAGGATGAGGGCATCGATCGATGTACTGCCTACTACACACAAGCACGGCCTCTATCATCGGGCCAGCATCGGCTTAGTCATGTGGCGGGGAGAGGGTACGGGGTAGATGTAAGGAGAGCTGGGGGGCAGCACTGGAAGGAGGAGGAGATGGAGGGGGGGTCATTGATGTACTGGCTACTGGGCACAAGCATCGGGCCAGCAGTCCTCGGATGTCATTGTAATTCCCGCTGCTGAACTGAACTGCTGTCCCGAAAGCTGGTGCTGAAATGCGCTGCTGCTGGCCCGATAACGGAATAGTACCGGTAGGGTTCACACTACCGTTGGTGTCCGCACAGAAGGTGTCCATTTAAAAGAAAAAAAAACAGACACCTATCATAACGGACACAAATGGACAGTAACTTATGGCTATCAGTTACTGTCGGTTGACCATAGCCCTCAATGTTAAAAAAAAACGGACACTTGCTGTCCATTTTTTTAAAGGGACAGAAGAGTCCTGCATGTAGGATTTTTTTGCCCGCTTGAAAAAACGGACTTGGTTGTAAACGGACACTAAAGGACACAAAATGGACACTAAAGGACAACAGATAAAATCCCATTGAAATGAATGGAAATTGTAACGGACATAACTAGAGTCCGTTACTAAAATCTTGAACGGAAGTGCGAACACCCCCATAGATGGAAAGCTCTTGTGAGCAGGGCCCTCAGCCCCATTGTGTGAAGTGACTATTTCTTTATAATGTATCTTTTTGTCTGTACTTCACCCTACAAATTGTACAGTGCTGGGAATATGTTGGCACTATATAAAGACAATGTATTATTATTATGTTCGCCTTGGGGCCCAGCCATTCCTAGTTTATTAATGTCACGTGTTTCAGGAAAAGTAAACGTAGTTAAAAGTTTAGGTACACTTTAGCATACTAAACATTGCCCTGGCATAAAAAAGGTTTGTCAGTCTTTCAGTTACCTGAAAGCTTGGAGTTATGCTTTCACCATATGTGACAGGAATAGCAACCCATGGGCTCCCATTACACCAGCAGGCTTATGTGATATATGCTGATGTCTCCTCGTGCTAGAAACCTTACACTACTGAGGCAGCAGTGAGGAACAAAGTGCCAGATGGTAACTGTGGGCACGGTTATGTCATGGGCCGCTTACTGCAGTATCTACCACACACCTCTGCGCCATGTGGTAGCTTATTCACGTCAAGGGGGTATCCCCGAACAGCCCCTAGAACTACCTACCTATACTGTGCATATTGCTGATAAATGAGCTATCATAGAAACCCTCGTTAACGCCCTATTGCTATTAGCCTGCAAGCGCGCAGGCCTCAACTGCATGATTAGGATAAATGATGGCTTCAATGAATTGTACTAATTGGAGCTTAGCCGTTATTGCCCACCCCCTCAGCACGCCAGAACCCGCGGTTTTTGCTCACAAAGCACTGCGTCACAACGCAGCATTTTTAACATACAGTACAGCAGTGACAAGACGCTACACCACCCCGCCCTCGTGTAATTGGCGGAAAAACAATCATGAAGCTCCGTGCGCAGGCGCGTAGGGCTGTTGGCCAGGCCCGGCGTGGAGCGGATGGGGATAGGTCTGACACAACGGAATTGTGTCACGTGCGGCGTCGTCGGCCGGCGCGGAGGTCGCTGGAGTCCAAGATGGCGGCGGAGCTAGTGGAAGCGAAGGTGAGACCGGGAGAGATGGGGGAGGCACCGTGAGGGATGCGTTATTGTTGTTATTATCTAATGCGGCTTTACCTCAATTGTTCAAGAAGACGTTTTGAAGAATTTGTGAGCCATTTGTTAGCCCACAGTTGTGCGCACGCTACTCCCCGTTATGCGCCCATTATTATTGTTCATGTGCCCGTGCAGTAAGTAACCGCGTCATTCACATTTCCTGTCAGGTGATAACAAAGAACCTTGTGCCATTTTTCAGTTTGATGCTTTGCTGAGCGTCCATCTGTATCCGTTAATGAATTGATTCTTGAAGGATGTTTAGTCTCAATCGAAAATGGCCCGTTGAGCTTCCCTTCCTTAGGTGATGAGTTAGTGTGTGTGTGTGTGTGTGTGTATATATATATATATATATATATATATATATATATATATATATATATGTGTAAATGGCGGTGTTTATAGATCTGGAAGTGTATATCAATGCGGAGCGCAATACATGCAAATATTAGAAATGGTATGAAGCTGGACAGAAATGGATACGGCAAAGGTAATGTCAAAGTGAACTTTTTGTCATTTAAATGGGTTTCTAAATCCTGATGCTGTTGCCAGCAGTGACCCCCAATATTGCAGGTATTCTGATATCTCCTTGTTCTTAGAGTAACTTATTTTGGGTCCCAGAGCTGCACGTAACCGCTACGCTAGTCTTTCTATATGCTGCACAAAGATGGTAGAGGCCTGCGCACTTTAAGTATGGATAGCTTGCTTACTACGCTCTTTGTACACATTGCCCCTTTTATTAAAGATATTTGTGGAATATGGTGGCGCTGATTTTGAGGTGAATTTCCCCTCAAATCCAGAATCTGAACTGATTCTGTCTTAAATTGAAAACAAAGGGATGCAGAGACTGAAACAGCACGATATAAACGAAAAAAGGTACTCCCTTCTCGATCTTGCCACAGATTCTGTGCCTGATTCAGCTGCCGTGTCTGCTGATCATCCCAGTCTTCTGGGGCTGATCAGTAAGTGAACACCGATGGGTAAGGTAATGTTAGGTTCACACCTGTGCCTCATCTATGTTTGGTGTTTCCGTCCCCGAATCCACGTAAAAAATTTGCTTGCACGACTTTTCTCTTCACTTTTTTTTTCTCTTCATGCAGAAATCCAACCCTATTATATTCTATGGGGTTTGCGGTTGTCCGCTTTTTTTTTAAGCGGATTAGGTTTCCATTCGAGGGGTCCCCAAGTGGACTACCAGAACAGAAACCCGAACACAGGTGTGAGTCTACCGTCACATTGGTTTGTTATTAGAACAAATCATTAAAGGCTTTGGCCACTTTCAGACCAATTTTAAGTGTTATTGTTTGTATAACGAGAAGTTTAACAATTTTCCAATATACTTTCTGTATCAATTCCTCATTGTTTTCTAGATCTCTCCTTGCTGTCATTCATTCTGCTTACTTCCTGTGGATGAAATTCTGACCATAGTTATGTGATAGACAATCTATGGTCATGTGACATACACAGGTGTACAGCTTGTTTTATTCTCAGCACAGTAATTGGACATCTCCCAGCTGTTTACCTGTGTGTTCATCACATGATCATGGACTGTACATCACATGACCATGGTCAGACATTTATCCAATAGAAGTAACAGAATGAAGGACAGCAAACTGAGATCTACAAATCAGCTATTAATACAGAAAGTATATTGGAAAGTTGTACAACTTTTTATTATGCAAACAATAACATTGGTCTTTCAATATTGGATTAAAAGTGGCCAACTCCTTTAAATTGATGTGTTATAATGGGTCATTAAGTTGTGGGGTTGATTTTTATGTTCGAAGGCTGTACTTTTATTGTCAGCTCTGGTTGGTATTGCATTTTGCTACATCTTTTCCCCATTCCCATGAATAAGACTGAACTGCAAGGGATTTCCCACCAAATCAAATTATTCCTTATTGCAGACCTCGACTGATCAGGAGAACAGGGACTGTTGTCCACTATCCTGATTGGGGTGGTGACTGGCAGCATGCCAACTACTTTAATCATTTCAATTGGAGTGCCTGAGATAACCAAAGCACAGAGCTTGGCTATCTCCAGCAATACCCATGAAATGGTGTGTGTGATGTCCGGCAAATTTCTTCTATTCTCTTGACCCTGATTGATCTGCAAGTTATGAATGGTGATAACTTATTTTGGTGTGAAAACCCCTTTAGGCTAAGACCCCACAGGACTTCCTGCAGCAATAAAGCACTGCAGGAAAAAATGTGGCGCCAACGCATCACAGTTCTTCCTGTAGCACTTTAGACAAAAAGTTTGCAGAGTTTTCCTCCGCTGACTCTCTGTTACAATTATACCTTTGGGGAAACCGCTGGCGTTTGCGTAGGTATAATTGACATTCTGCGATTTCTAAAACTGAGCCGGTTATGGATATCGTGGTGTGTCCACACCACGGTTTTTACCGCTAAGCAGGCATGGGATTCGCCCTTACTGTTAAATGTCACAATTTTTCCCGCTGCCTTTCTGCCATGGGCAAATTACAGTGTTTCCATCCCGTGGGGCCCCGGCCTTAAGGCTAAGTCCCCGCGTTTCTGAAACATAACGTTTTAGTTTTTTTTGTTGCAGTTTTTGCTGTGCTTTTTTGAGCCAAAGTCAGGAGTGGCTACAAATGGGATGGAAAATATAAAGAAAGCTCTTGGACATTTTCGTTAGCCTAGAAGTTCAGAACTTTGCTGTTTAGATTGTTTTAAAGGGAGTCTGTCAGCAGGAAATTCTGCATCAAACTAATGATAGTACATTGTAGAGCTGCTTTTACACTTTACAAAGATGCCTTTCTTATTTTGCATTGCAGCTCATTTTTTATGAAAATCTGGGTTTTATTCTTATGCAAATTAGCTGAAAGGGGCTTGGGAACTCGGACTCTAATTGTAGACAAAATAGGAGATGTTACTCAAGCAGTAGGGGCAGGAGCTAAGTAACAGGTAGGTATGATTATCTAGAGCCAGATGTGAAGCCCTAGCATTAGAAGAAATGCCCTCTTTCAGCTACTTTGCATAAGCATAAAACTGATTTTTATGAAAATGTAGCTGCAATGTAGAATAAAAAAAGCATCTTTAGAGAGTGTAGAAGCAGCCCTATATGGTACTGTTATTACTTTGAAACCAATTTTCCTGCTGACAATTTTCTTTTTCACAGTTTCACGAGATCCACGGTAATAGAACGGAAGGGAGTCGGGTCTATAAAAATGGTGGCTGTGCTGATTGTGGGCTTTAACCCTGCTAATGACCAGGGTGCCATTTTCCTAGTGGCGCATGAGCTCTACCATTTTAGGGTGGTTTGGCAGCCCCTAGAACAAGATCCAGGGGTGGAGATCCTTTTCCATGACAGCTGGTAGTCTGTAAGGGCTCGTTCACATCTGCGTTGTGCTCTCCGTACTGCAGGTTTCCGTTTCCTGCATAAAACAGAGCAGGATATGGAAACCTGCAGGAGTCTTTCTCACCCATTCATTTGAATGGGTGAGAAAGCTGTCCGGCTGTGAGCGGCGGTGAGCGTTTTGCGCTCTCCACTGCGAAACCGGGTTTTTTAATCCGGACACAGTCAGACATGCAGTACTCTGTGTCCGGATTAAAAAATCCGGTTTCGCGGCGGAGAGCATAAAACGCTCACCGCCGCTCAAGGCTGGAACCGGTCTGTGCTTTCCGTCTTCTGGCATGCAGAAGACGGAGAGTAGAACGCAGGTGTGAACCTAGCGTTATAGAAATAAATGAATTTTATGCCTTAAAAGCAAAACCCATAAGAAAGTGGAGCAACTGTAGTCTTTCTCAAATTCCAACCCATTCTAACTTCTATCCATGTTATCCTCATTCCTATCAATTGGAGAGTATACTTTACCTTTGCTCTGTCACATAGAGGGATAATTAAATACCCATCTGAGCCATGTTAGAGGGTTATTCTTCTGTAATACCCTTCTGAACATAACCAGAAAATTAATTGTCACGTTTGTCCATGTCGCAGCTTCAAAAGAGTCGCACCAACACATGCACAAAGTCATCAATAAATCACTAGATAACGTATAAATTGCTACAATTTTTATAAGGGGATAGAAAACTAAATTTTTATGTAAACTCCTATTTAATTTGCATGCACAAAATTGCTTGACACACTTTTCCGATTCTTGAGCGCGCACTTAAGTGGCAAATTGCAATTTTTGCTTGTAATCTCTGTTTTGCAAAGTTACATGAAGATGGTTGTATATGTGAAATATTAAAGGGATCCTATCTTTTAAACACATTTTTTTCTCCCTAACATGTCGGTGTAGCTTTAAGAAAGCCTATTCGTCTCCTACCTTTTTTTGTCTTCTTTGCGCTGCCGTTCGCCTGCAATTCCGTTGTTTCTCTGTATGAAAATGAGCTCTCGCAGCACTGGGGGTGGTCCCCAGCGCTCAAACAGCCCTGGAGGTGTCTCCAATGCTGCCTCAGAGCTCTCCAGCGCTACCTCCATTTTCTTCTGCAACAAGGTCTTCACCGCGTCTTCTTCCAGTGGTGTCTTCTAACTTCTAGGCCTAGGGCAAAGCCAACTGCGCATGCTCGTGGCCACAAGAAAAATGGCCTCTTCCACAGTAAAACAAAAGAGATGTACTATTACACTTTCATCACATGTTCTACTTCATAATGGAGAGATAGAAAAATTAAAAAAATGTTTTGAAAAGAAAACGGAACAAGAATGTGAGACAAGATTTCTTTAACACCCCGAAAAAACTGCAAAATTATTCAAATTATTTGAATATCCTAAACACAAATAATGGCTAACACCTTGCTCTGTTTTGTACTGTTACTTCACTTTGAACATATAGTTAATGCTTGGTGCCGTAATAGTACATAGATGTAATGCCTTGGGCACAGGAGCTTTGTTTGTGGCATTACCTCCTGCACTTGGCTGTGTTGCACAGCTGTGGACTGTGACCGCCCCAAAAATAACAATAAGTGATCAAAAGGTCATGCATCCCAAACATTGGTCCCATTTAAAAAGTACGACTTGCCCCGCGGATAAAGGAACCTTGACGTGTCTCAGTCAACCAAACAGTTAAAAAAAAAAAATAAAAAAAAATTTAAAGTTAGACTTCAGAATACAGTGACCCCAGGAAAATCTTTAATTTAAAAAAATGACGTTTTATTTGTAAAACCGGTAAAACTAATAAAGTTATGGTAACTTATAGAATTGTGGGTTTTTTCACATTGGTTACCCAAAAACATTAATAAATGATTATCAAAACATATGTACCACAAAATGGTGCGGAATGTAAGTTCAACTTGTCACGCAATGAATAAGCCCTCATTTAGAAAAATTAAAAAGTTATGAATTGTGGAAGGAAGTCACAAAAAAATGACTCTGAGCAATTAACACACAAACTACCCGGCATCCTTGTAGGATGGTATTTTGGTAGCCCATTATTCTCAGCAAGAAACCAATGAAATGTTGACTCTTTCAATAGACAAGTTGGTATCATAAGGAAAATTTAAAGGGAACCCTGGGAAAGATTATGAAACGATGATAGCTGAGATTAGTTTGCAGTGGGGGGTGGTGTTTTGCTAAGGGCGCATTTGTAAGAAACGGGCGGGGGGTTAGTGGCCATAAATTAATCTTTACACTGTACTTTCCGCTTGTTATGGTCTAGATTTACTTATCTTATTTTGTATAGCGCCATCATATTCCAGAGCACTTTGCAGACGTTCTCTCAGTCACTATCCCATATAGGGTTCACAATCTACATTCCCTATTGGATTGTGTTGGTGGCGTTTGGGGGTTATAGTTACAGATTTCTAGCCTGACCCTGGAAGTTTGTGAGGCCGAGGCGGGTCTCTGCTTAATGTCGTACATTGCCATGGATCCTGCAGCTTCTGTAATACTGATAACTTATACAGCTGTTTCATTTATTTACTATGGACTATGATAATTTCTGACATTTGTTTTACCTGTACTGTAATGTCGTGTATCCCCTTTGTTTTTACAAACCTAAAATATTGAAATAAAACGTCAATACAGGCATGGAAATAGACCAAATATTTTCCATGTGTTCTCAAAATGGACGTTGCTTGGCTATATTTTCCTTGCTGCTCCTTCTATCACTTATTTACATGCAGTGGATTTGTGGACAAACTACATTTCTCATGATTCATCTGCCTGCTCTCACTTTGTTTGCTACTCACGGGGTAGGGGAAGAGAGCTTGCAAACGAAACATAGAAGCATGTGACCTTAGATGTTGGAGTGTTTTATTACCTGTGATTTCATTAGAGGGGAGAATGGAAGAACAAAGGACACAGAGTGAGAGCAGGCAGATGAATCATGGGAAATGTAGTTTGTCCGCAGATTCTCTACATGTAAATAGCAGTGATACAATTGGTAGCAAGTAAAATAAAGCCAAGCAAAGGCTGCACAAGGAAACAGTGAGGTTTTAGTACTACTGTGGATGTATTTGCAGATAATTTTTGTAAGCTGGATAAGCCTTTTAATTAAAAAATAACCGAAACCGAACATCAACCAGAATAGCAAACATTATTTTGTTCTGTTATTATATTGTTTGTGAGGTTCCACCTGCAATTTTGTTTGGACCAAAAGCATCCAAAACTTAACTGCTGTTATACTCTGTTCCCTTCAGACCCCAGAGTATAATAAGCAAAGGCCCAGGAATGGTAATCGTACAATTTTTATTTTTTTTTACTGCAGTTTTTATTGAAAATGTTAACATAAGACGTAAAACAGTTACAACATAAGAAACAAAAAAGAGGGAGAGGCTACATTGCCAGTCCTGAAGTACCGTATTTTTCGGACTATAAAACGCACTTTTTTTCCCCAAAGTTTTTGGGGAAAAGAAGGGTGCGTCTTATAGTCTGAAGGTGGCGCCTGGCATCCGCTGTAATAGAGAGGCGGAAGCCGGCAAGTGATGGACGCCATTACAGGTGCCGGGGCCTGAGACATCGCTGCGCTCCTCTGCCCTGTATGAAGCCAGCAGGGGCTCCTCCGTCCCCCCGCTGCTGGCTTCATGAAGGGCAGAGGATCATAGCGATGTCTCAGGCCCCGGCGTCTATCCCTCCCCGGCATCCGCCTCTCTAGTACAGCGGATGCCGGGTCAGTATCCGTGGCCCCTTCTCCCCCGGGGCCGGTCCCCACCGGCCCCGTACCTGTAAAGTTGCAGGCCGGCTCCTGCGCGGCGATATCGCAGGAGCCGACCTGTCCGGGTGACAGCCGGGAGCCTAATGAGGCTCCCCGGCCTGTCACTGCTGTATTAGTATTGCGGCTGGTCTCTATGACCAGCCGTAATACTAATATACAGAATGTCCCATAGACGGCAATACAGTTGTATTGCCGTCTATGGGACTTGCGATCAAGTGACCGCAGGTTCAAGCCCCCGGGGGGGAATAAAATAGTAAAAAAAAAAAAAAAAAAAAAAAAAAGCTTTAAAAATATGAAATAAATAAAAGTTCTAAATCACCTCCTGTTTTTTTTTTTTCAATACAAGGTGATCTAAGCAATAGATATCCCCCAAAATGGTATAACTAAAAAGTACAGCTGGCCCCGCAAAAAAAAACGCTCTATGCGTCCCCGTACAGCTGCAGGGTCACCTGTCAATGTGGCCTTGCAGCTGTTGCAAAACTACAACTCCCATATATTAAATATTTTACCAGTTTTTGCTTCAAAATTTTTTTTCCCTATTTTCCTCCTCTAAAACCTATAGTCCAGTGCGTCTTATAGTCCGAAAAATACGGTACGTATCAAACAAAAAGCCAAATTAAGGAGGCGTAATAATAGGCAAGAATACTGGGGGAGACAGACACACAGAAACGGAAGGGGGTGTGTGTGTGGTACTAGATCACAGGCCACGCAGGGCGCAGTAGGCGTCCCAAAGGGCTCTTCCAAATGCTTAGCAATAAGGGTCTTCGCAACTGTGCAGAGATGAAGGAATAGCCTGGAGGTCTTACTACCCAAATGTCTGGGGGGAGGTTCAGAATATAAATAAGTGGATTTAAGATCCCCTTGTAAGAAATGGGAGTCCGTTATGCACTAACCTCCTGCCAGAAGCCCAGTGTAAGTGGGCAGGTCCAAAAAATGTGATACAGAGTGCCCACAACAGTGTTACAGCGCCAGCACCCATGGGAAGAGCAGGATTCAAAGCATGGAGGAGGGCCGGCATGTGGTACCAATGCATCAAAAGTTTAAATTGCATTTGACAATTCTAAATTAAAAAATCAAAAACGTCTCCTGGGCCTGGCATCTCTTTCTGCGGTCTTCAACACTTCTGACTTATGTCAGACACTGCTGAGGTCTTTAATTGTCCCAGCAGGCCATGTGCCATTGTGCTGCATAGACGTAAGTGTCACAATGCTGTGTGACTCTGATGTCTGTCAGAAGACAGCAGGAAGATGAGTAACCTGTTTTTGTTGTTTTAGGTTTTTTTTGATCACCTTCCATAGGCCTCCTCCAATTATTTATCTGGGATCTGAAGAAACCCCAGAGTATAATAGCTGTTCTGAACAAAACCACTGGGTGAATCTCCTGAGCTTTGGCCAACACATACTCATACTGTAAAAGGGTGTGACATAAATAATCACCATTAATTGTAATTGAGGTAAAATGCCTGATACATACTATGTCTGCACTGTAAGTGCATTACATTTTTGGGCCAGAATTTGTCTGAAAAAAATTAGTGACCATTTCCGACAAACAAAAATGTGGGTGGAAACTGCTTTGTGCTGACCTTTTTGGCCTTAGAAGTGTAGGTTTAGAAGGACTGGTTTTGATAGTCATGCTGTTTTGTTTTGCCCCCCAAGAAATGACCCCATTTTTAAACTAAAATCCTCAAGGAATTTATGAGTATATGGGTGCATTCACACTTCAGATACACTGACTGATTCTGAACGTTAAAACACGTTCAGAATCAGCGCGTATAAAGCAGATCCCATTCATTTCAATGGGAGCCGGCATATGAGCGCTCCCCATTGAAATGAATGGACTACTTTTTTCTCTATGAGCGCTCCCATTGAAGTGAATGGGAAGTTAGAAGCGCTCGCGTGTATGGCTCGGAATGAGCCGAGTGCTTGAGCCGTGTGAAGGGACCCATAGAGAAAAAAGCAGCCCATTCGTTTCAATGGGGAGCGCTCGTATGCCGGCTCCCATTGAAATGAATGGGATCTGCTTTATACGCGCTGATTCTGAACGTGTTTTAACGTTCAGAATCAGTCAGCGTATCCGAAGTGTGAATGCACCCTATGACTGCATTGGTCTTCAGATTGAAAGTGCTGTCAGCAAATGCCCCAGAACTAAGAGCTTTTGACTTCCGTAAAAAGGGCCTGTCAATAGGCCTCAAGAGCTCAATGACCTACATCTGATAAATGCTCTCATCCAGGGCACTTTGGCTTTCTGTTTATTCAAAGCTGTTCAACTAGTACAAAGATATAAGCTCAGTTAGTGTTTCTGCAAATTAAGGTCTATTAGTTAAGTGGAAGGTAACACTGCTTGACATTTGCCACCCTGAGAGAAATCTGTTATTGCCTATTGACTAATAGTCTCTAAATTGCATAAAAACTAATGGTTTTGATGAACAACACGCCAACATGATCAGGATGACTGCATCTTTCAGATGAAGTATGTGTTTGGTCTTTTGAGACCTGGTCCTGTGCAAGTAATATGCCATTACCTCTGATAGAAAACTTTTAGTATTTCCAACGGTGTGCGTAACAACGAAAAAAAGCTGAAAGGAATGCTCAACATAGATAACGGTTAAAATACAATATCTTCATTAATGAAAATTACATAAAAATATGTGGGAAGGTATCTACCAACAGACAAAAAGAGAGAATCCTATACAAATACTGGTCCAAAATGTAAAAAATAAATGATATAAATATCATATGATAAAGTCGGAAGCAGTAGCTAAGTAAACAGCACTAGTGGTAGGTAGTAAATAAGCCCTATAGTGAACAACTGGTAGCATATGCTAACCACAAGAATGTAATAGATAAATTAGTGATGACAATACACCAATAGTATGGAATAATAACTAGGTCTAAGTTTAGTATACCTAGGAAATAAACCTATGTGTAAATCACTATGTAACAAGCAACTGGTGGCTGCAAGATATCACAGACTATTCACACAGAGCAAATAGACCAATAGTAATAATGCCAAAATAGTCATTAAATAGTAATAAAAATCTCAATGTAAATACATAGAGTCAGTATCAAAAGTTATGGCATGGCAAAGTGTGTTAGTAGTCAGAGTACACATACCCATAGTGGCTGTATGTTGCAGGACCAGGACCGAGGTAAACCCTACCCCAACGCGCATTTTGGCGCTGCCTTCTTTTTTTTCCGTTGTTTAGTTCTATGCTTGGTTCTGAATTAGGTATGCACACTGTACTTTGTGACCCATACAGAAGGAATTAGGTATGCTTCTATGACCCTGTTATTCCTTTGACGTTATGTTTATTATTTGTCCAACGGTGTGCTTGTAAAGACAACTTAACTTGATATTTTATTTTCTTTTTTTGAAGAACATGGTGATGAGTTTTCGAGTATCAGATCTTCAAATGCTTCTGGGATATGTTGGACGCAGTAAAAGTGGTTTGAAGCATGAGCTTGTAACTCGTGCATTGCAGCTGGTGCAGTTTGATTGCAGCCCTGAAGTCTTCAAAAAAATAAAGGAGCTTTATGAGACTAGATATTCAAAGAAGGCCACTGATGTTGTCCCCGCTGCCCCAGTGCCGCCGCCACATCGGTCACCAGACTCTTTGGCTGTCCATCCATCTTATGACCATGGAACACCAGGCCCAAGGACTTCTCTTTCTCCAGCAAACATTGACTACCCAGCCCTCTATGGCAAACATGTTAATGGCCTTTCTCGTATACCTCCCAAAATAATGACCAAACCTGAGGTTCGACTTGTGAAGCTGCCCTTCTATGATGTAGTTGATGAACTTTTAAAGCCAACAGAGCTTGGTGAGTAGAGTTGCTTTTGCAAAGTGTGTGTACATAGTGATCATGCAAAGTATATAGAGTACCTCCAGTTATAAAATAACTTTTCACAAATTTATAATACTTGAGAATGTAAGAAACTTTGTAAAATATTTAAGCGAAAAATGCTTTGTTTTGCATTAATCGGCCTTTGTTACTTACTAAAATAGTAATCTATGGTGGGGGTAGGGCTACTGGACAGGTCATACTTAGGGTATGTTCACACGGCGGAAAATGGATTCCACGTGTGAACATACCGTGGTTCATCGGCATCCCGTCACAGCATTCCACTCCGGATTAGGCCCAAATGAATGGGCTTAATCGGGAGGGAGTCTCGTGCTGCGGCTGAGTCAGCTGCTAAATCCGGGGGAAAAAGGGGCATGTTGCTCTTTTTTCACCCGGTACTAACTAGCGGAAAAAAGAAGTAAGCGGCTCCCATTGAAGTCAATGGGAGCCAGTTTTGCAGCCGATTTTGAGGCGGATTCCACGTCAAAATCTGCAGCCAAAAAACTCTGTGGGAATTAGTCCTTACTGCAGCTTCTAAACTCTTCTAGACTTGGTCAATAAATTACTAGTCAGCAGCAGCTTCTTCTCCCTCCTCTTCCATAGACTTCTGTATGTAAAGCTGAGGAAAGTGGGTTGATAAGTGGTGAAGGAAATTTTTATTCTTTAAATGGGTATATCCAACTCGAAAATACTGCTCTTCACCTATCTTTCTCTGTCTCACCGGTGTAAGATCCTATTTCCTCAGTGTTTACAGATTATTGCCTAGCAGTTTTAGAACTGCTCTGAAGTTGGAAGGATGACCATATTTACTGAAGTCTCTTAGTCTCTTCCTCTGTCTGCATATTTTTTGAACCTTAATAAGTGCTAGTAAAGTTTCTTCAGCAGTGCTTCTGTTATCTGTTTGTAAATCCACAGAGAACTGTGTAATATCTATCATATATATAACCTTAGCCTGAAAACAAGGATGTGGAAGGGAGAGATGACTCCTCCAAATATACATTGGATGCTCAACTAGCTTGTCCATTGTTTAATAGACAGATACTTATGTTAGTGTCATGGTAAAACCTTTAGCCTCCTCCTTGCTATAGGACTCGGACTACTTATTTTTATTTTTTTATTCAATTTCAAAAGTTGCGAAAGTTTGAAGGCACCCTAAAGCTGCTGCTGAGGTTGCACTTGAACATAGCTTTAAAGGGGTTAAAACAGTATTACTCCATTTGTTTAAAATGACCTATGTATGTACCCTTTGACTTGTTCTAAAAATAGATGACAGGTTTTTGGGGGTTTTTTTACACCGTCCTGAGCATGAGGCCTAGTTCTTAAACACCCTAAAATACTTTGTTTATAATTGTTTTGTCTGTCTTGAATAAGTTAGGAGAGTTATATATTTTGTATGTAGACTTAAAAATATGGCATGTAGCCTTGGTTTTAAAGGGGGTCTAACGTTGGCTATAGTGATTTTTAACCAAGCAGCAGCAGCCTTCCCTGGCTCTCACCTCCCCCTGTTTACACATATCACACAGTGCTTAGCGAACTTCCTGTGCTCATTGCTGGATAATTAGCATATCAATAAAAGCGGGCTAATTCAAAAACAACGGAGAGGATTACTAAACAAAAGGTATGTCTGGAATAGCCATTCTGAAGGCTATGCAAATATATGCTTAGTTAAAAATCACTAGATAGCCAATGATAGCATCCCTTTAACTGTTAGAAATGAATGACAATGACAAACACTTGTAGTGTGTTTTTCTCACAGAGACTCAAAGTGCAGGGAGGGTTATGGAGTAAGGGAGATAGTGGCTGCCATGCAAATACTCTTCCCCAATGGTCAGGTAAATAGGCCTCCTGTAGAAACGACTATGGACTATCAGTAAATTTGTCGTGTGGGAGGTAAAACTTAGGTGGAAGTTTTTCATCCTCTAGCATGCCATGTGCTGAATGCCAGAGAGACCATACACCCTACAGTGTGAACCAAAGAAATTTATTGCTACTTCCGTTTCCACTAAATTACCATACACTTGTGCTCAGTGGGGGAGTTTTATCAAGACTTGCGTTTCTACAATCCAGTCTTGGGGTCCTCACCATTTTCCTCCTTGTGAATGGAGCCTTAGGCTGAATTCACACTGAGATTTTTTTGTTTAGGAATCCGCCTCAAAATCGGCCTCCAAAAAAGCCTCCTAATAGAACCCTATTGGGAGTCTTTTTTTGGTGGCTGATTTTTGAGGCGGATTCTTGACCAAATTCCTGATCAAAAAACTCTGCGTGAAATCAGCCTTATTCCTCCTATGTGCTGGAGATTTGCCTAGTTTGAGAGACTGCATCCCTATGCACCAAAAAACATAAACCCGTTAAATCTTAGCTGTTACATTTGATCCACAAGTTCCTTCCAAAATTTATAATAGGTTACAGTAGATCTCTGAGATTTAGAAAACTACACCATCTTTTAAACCTGCCCATTCAAGTTCAACCTTTGTATGTGCACATTACACATCCATCTATTCAAAATGTTGCTGTTTTAAGATTTTATTTTAATATGATTTTGGAAATCCAAAATTGTACTTTTTTTTTTTTTTTTTTTTTTTTTTTTACTTTTTGCGGTTGACTCCATAGTAAAATTGCAAAAAACAAAATAGCAACCACAAAAGTTCACGTGACTGACTATGTCAGAGGACAAAACACTAATTGTTAAACTGTCCATCTTCTGAAACAACTTTCTATTAATAATGTAACGAGTATAACAATCTTTGTTGTACAGTGATTCAGAAGGAACTGTACAATATTATAACACAAATATAGTAACCTACCGTATTTTCCGGACTATAAGGCGCACATAAAAACCTACGATTTCCTCAGAAATCGCAAGTGCGGCTTATAGTCCGGTGCGCCTTATATATGGATGGAAGCGGCGGCAAAGTCTGCGTGCCGCTTCCATACATACATAAAAGGCACCGTAAGGGTGCATTCACACTACGGAACGCCGGCGTGTATCACAGCCGTACACGCCGGCGTTACAGCAGGGCTGCCGGACACTTCCTATTCATTTCTATGGGAGCTGGCATGCGAGCGCTCCCCATAGAAATGAATGGAAAAAAGCAGTCCATTCATTTCTATGGGGAGCGCTCGCATGCCGGCTCCCATAGAAATGAATGGGAAGTGTCCGGCAGCCCTGCTGTCACGCCGGCGTGAAACAGAACCCTGAAACAGAACGTGAAACTTACCGAGCGGTGCAGGGCGGGCATTCAGGCCTCCTCTTCCTCCGATGTCCTGACCACTTCCTCCGGCGCTCGCGAACTGATAATGGCCTGGGCGCATGTGCAATATCATAATGCTTCTACGGCTACTACGCATGCGCCCAGGCCATTATCAGTTAGCGAGCGCCAGAGGAGGAGGACGGAACATCGGAGGAAGAGGAGGCCTGAATGCCTGCCCACCCTGCACCGCTCGGTAAGTTTCACATTCTGTTTCAGGGTTTTATTTTAAAACGGGGGGGGAGTTTAATGTAACTTTTACGGTTGGGCTTCTATTGGAAGCGCTCGGCAGGCGAGGAGGGGCTCTATCAGCAAAATCATGCTGATAGAGCCCCTCCTCGCCTGCCGAGCGCTTCCAATAGAAGCGGCTGGCACGCGGGGGGTTAAGCGGCCGCTGGCAAAGTCTGCCTGCCGCCGCTTTCAATAACATATAATGCGCACCGGACTGCGCCTTATAGTCCGGTGCGCCTTATATATGAACCGAGACGGACTATAAGGCGCTCATGGGCAATGCGCCTTATAGTCCGTAAAATACGGTATATGCTTGGATAGTGTCTTTTCAGCTCTATCCTACAAATGTTCAATGTGATTTCCATTGGTGATACAGCAGATATTTAGGCAGTAGTCCACGGTCGTGGAGGGTAACGCACCGTTGGTAATATTTTAAATTGTGCAACCTTTATCTTTTTAAAAGAAATTGTACGCTGCACACTTACTGCAGCTGAGTGAGAACTTATTTAACTCTATATCATGTAAGATAATGCTTTACCGCTGCACTGAAGGATGCTGGTAATGAGATACTAGATGGCATCTGTCTCCTTCCCTGTCCATAAGGATACGGATGCTATAAGATAAGAGTAGGAAAATGTCACATGGAAAATAAAACATTATTCTTTAAGAAATATTATGTTTTGTACATATCCAACCTATACTATTCCTATATGAAAAAGATTTTAATTCCACTCTTTAACCACTTATCGACTTCAATTCAACTGTATATGCCTGGGTGATTGGCATTTAAAGGGGTTGTCCCATCACAAGGATCCTATCTATACTGCTAGTTTATGTGGATTTAATAAGACTTTTCCTAAATGCAATGCTTTATCAAAACTGGCCGCTATCTTAATTTATTCAGTTCATTGTTTACACTCCAGTCACACTGGTCAGAGTCTGTCTGCCCCTTCCCTGAGCTTGAGGACTGGGATTTTTTTTCCCCCATTTGGAATTCAGTCTGGCTGACCTCTGCTCACAGTGCTTGTCCATAGATGAGTATTATCAGGAGGGGAGGGGGCATTCCTCCCCGATCACACTGTACAGCGCAATAGGCGGTGCTGTGAAGGATGTTCCTGACAGACTGTCAGGAACACCCTTCTAACTGTAAAGAGCTACGGTACCGGGACAGATAGCGCTTTACCCGGGGCACAGATCGGAAAAGCCGACAGTGCGCTGAATTCAGTGCACTGTCGGCTTTCCAGCCATATATAGAACTGCCTGTGCCCCAAATCATGAAAGGCCCTCTTTAAACTGTATGTACCTTGATAGACAAATCCTGACCAATGTTGCTGATTGAGTCTGATTCGGTGCAGAAAATTGTCAACCTTTGCGCCTCGTGTCAACTAGGTCTGAAGTTGATTTCACAGTGTTATAGCCTAATGGGTTTTTTTTTGTTTTGTTTTTGGGGGGGGGGGGTTTGCGTCCTTGAACACCCTACAAACAGTGCAGGTTTTTTTTTTCTATTGGACTGAGAGAGATGACCCTGAGAGAGGGTCTAGGAGGATCCAAGAACACTGCTTTATTCCAACTCTTGCATATTAAGGATTTTTTTTTTTGTGATTGTAGTAACCTCCAGAATCATACATTTATTTCTCTATGGTTATATTTTCTGTAGACACTTGATAAAGTGTGGTAACCTTTGTATTGTATTCCTGGGGAAGTATCGATGGTCATTTCACAAAATATTCTTGTCTTTTAGTTGCACAGAACAGTGAAAAACTCCAAGACAGTCCTTGTGTTTTTGTACTGTCTCCAAGACAAGTGGACCTAATAAAGAATTCAAGGTACTGGTTTTATGCAGTAGGTATGCAGATGATGGAAAATATTCTTTAAAAAAAATACGGTTAATTTAGTGCAGTGATGCCAAACCTTTTTGAGACCGTGCCCAAACTAACCAAAAACTCAATAAATTATCGCGGAGTACCAACACTGCAATTTAACCTTAAAACTCTTTGGATCCACAATTGCGGAATCACAAGTTAGTCGTGTGAATAGGGATTTACAGAGCTTGTACTGAAAGGTAAAGTACAGTACAATCTGCCCCGCAGTGGCCCCCCCACACACAGTACAATCTGCCCCGCAGTGGCCCCCCCACACACAGTACAATCTGCCCCGCAGTGCCCCCCCCTCCCACAGTACAATCTGCCCCGCAGTGGCCCCCACACACAGTACAGTCTGCCCCACAGTGCGCCCCCCCCCCCCACACACACACACACACACACAGTACAGTCTGCCCCCCAGTGGCCCCCACACACACAGTACAGTCTGCCCCGCAGTGGCCCCCACACACACACAATACAATCTTCCCTGCAGTGGGCTCTCCCCACACAGCATGAAATGGTCCACAGTAGTTCCTCCTCCCCACACAGTATGAAATGGTCCACAGTAGCCCCCTCCCCAGACAGTGTACACACAAATATACTTACCTGAAGGGTTGCCGGGTGTCCTCTCTCCTATTCACTGTGGGCACTGATGACATATGTCATCAGCATTGGTGCAGAGGTCACACTCTGTATAGTCAGTGTAGGCGGCGCGGTACGCACAACCAGCTGAAAGCTGTGATCGCTCCCTAACAGGGAATCCTGTACCGGATTTCCCGTTACTGAGCGATCCTGGCACCCACACAGATGCCAGCATTGAGGGCTCTGGGTGCCCGCTCTGGCACGCGTGCCAAAGGTTCGCCATCACTGATTTAATGAAATGTTCTGTACGTAACCATACAGCAATTGATAGACAATTGTTAAGGAAAAGACAAACTGTCACGGAAACTACTAAATTAAGATATCAGAGGTAGAGCTAGCGTCCACACCAAGTAAGCATTAATAAGTAGCAGGGTGGTTTTTACCCAGCTAGTCAAGGGTGGTCAAACAGTCAGCTGTATGCATGGACAGTGGGCCTTGACATCTGTAGCTAGCACAGTGCGAGATGCCCTGACATCAGTAGCTCTTTTATTGTATAAACAGTGATAAATGCTAAATGTCAGAAAAATCCCTTCAGAGCAGACCTAACAGAAGTATAATTATTTATTTTTAGAATACCATTAATTCCATGGTGCTGTACATTAGAGGGTTTGCATACAGCTCATACAATGCACAAAACAAGTATATTTACTAACCGTGACCAACTGGAATTGTAGGTCAGAGGGCCCTGCCTCCAAGGGATTACAATCCATGATCTTGATTATACATGAAGTGGCCAGTGTAATGTTTACCTAAATAACAAAAATGTAAAAAAAAATAACAATATTGGCATTAATACCTTGGGTTGCTAAACCCCTATAATCAAGAAATTGCAACCATATGGCCATGTATAATTTGTAAAAATGTAATTTTTTGTTTTTAACCCCTTAGCGACCCTTGACGTAACTGTACGTCATGGGTCGCATGGGGATGTATAGAGCGAGCTCACACGCTGAGCTCGCTCCATACACGGCAGATGCCGGCTGTATCATACAGCCAGGACCTGCCAATAACAGCAGCGGTCGGTGCCCGAGCCGATCGCTGCTGTTAACCCTTTACACACTGCGGTCAAACGCGACCGCAGCGTGTAAACAGCGCAGGCGGCATGGGCGCCGCCATGTTTCCCCGATCGCCGCCCTCCTGAACGTCACATGAGGGCGGTGATCGGTTGCTATGACAGCCGGAAGCCTATTGAAGGCTTCCAGGCTTGTCTCTGCCCGAGATCTATTAGACGATGCCAGAGGCATCGTCTAATAGAAGTGCTGCGATTTTCCTATTCACTGCAATACTGTAGTATTGCAGTGAATAGTATGAGCGATCAGACCCCCTAGGTTTCAAGGTACCTAAGGGGTCTGATCATAAATGTAACAGAAGAAAAAAAAAAGTTTTTAAAAGTATTAAAAAAATAAAAAAAATATAAAAGTTCAAATCACCCCCCTTTCCCTAGATTAGCTATAAAAGTAATTAAAGAACATTAAACATAAACATATTAGGTATCTCCGCGCTCCAAAATGCCTGAACTATTAGAATATTAAAACATTTATCCCGTACTGCGAACAGCGTAGCGGCAAAAAATAAATAAAAACAGCCAAAAAGCGTTTTTTTCAACACTTTGCCTCCTATAAAAAATTGAATAAAAAGTGATCAAACCATCAGATCTTTCCCCAAATGGTATCAATAGAAACGTCATCTTGTCCCGCATAAAAAGACACCACAACCAGCTCCATACATGGAAATATGAAAAAGTTACAGGTGTTAGAACATGATGACACAAAAAAATTTTTCTATTTTGCAAAGTTTATCATTTTTTTAAAAGTATCAAAACATTTCAAATACTATATAAATTTGGTATCACCGCGTTCGTACTGACACGTAGAACACAGGTAACATGTCATTTGTACCAAACAGTGAACGCTGTAAAAATTAAACCCATAAGAAAATGGCGCAAATGCATTTTTTCTCCAATTGCACCTCATTCTGAATTTTTTTCCAGCTTCCCAGTACATTGCACAGCATATTGAATGGTGTCATTACAAAGTACAATTTGTCCCGCAAACAATAAGCCATCATGTGACTCTGAACTGAAAAATGAAAAAGTTATGGCTCTTGAAATGTGAGGAGGGAAAAACGAAAATGCGAAACCAAAAAATGGCCTGGTCCTTAAGGGGTTAACCAAAATAGTATCTCTTGCTATGGTTAAATGGCCTCATGTCCCTGCCCTTTCCTTTTGAAAGATGAACTTATCAGGTGACCTCTAACTCCCCTACTTATTAATTTGGATTTGGACCTGTTCTGAGGTTGTAATAATGCCTTTAAAAGTAATTTTACTCTTTGCTAAGTCTTATTCATATTGATACACGTGAGGCTGTACCAGTTATTTGAAGCACTTGATTTACCCTAAAGCCACCATTACCGAGATCTACAAGTAAGCATCATTTTCCCTGTTATGCTAGTGCCTCTGCTCACAGAGAGACTGCCTGATCCTTCACTGGCCCTGTGTTTGACTCTCGTTTGTTGCATCCGGAAACACTGAAGCCCGCAGGGAGGAGAGTGAGATACACTACAACTCCAGGATGCTGGAGTCCACCACCAAAAACTGCCGAAAATAGGTAGAGAAAAGTCCTGTACAGAAGACTTTTCTCTTCTCCTCTGGTTTCAGTATAAAAATGGTGGACCCCATTATCAATTGTGTCTGCCGGTAACTATTTTAGCAGTTGATATCTCTGTTGTTTGGGTGCCCCCACAGACCTAGACAATGAAAACCCATATGCAGATGTGTACCTAGCCTTAGTCTGGGGCATGTTTATAATAAAGGATCTTGAAAGGGTTGTCCCACCTCAAGGATCCCATCTATACTGGTAGCTTATGTAAATTGAAGACTTCCTAAATATATTGCTTTAGAAATGCTGGTTTGTTTTCCTGCTATGTGACCTTATTCCTTATTGGTTACACAGCATTGCTATAACCATGGACTTATAGAACAAGTTGATATCACTTGCTCACAGCTCTTGCCGGCAGGACAATCAGTTCAGCTAATTGCAGTTTTGATCATGTAAAAAAAAAAAAAAAAGTTTCCTAATTCCTGAAGCAGATCTTAGTTTAGTCTGCAAAAACAACTCCATGTGAACATTCCCTAAGATTACACATCTCTACTGCTCAGTACTAAAATCTGTTGAAAAACTGCTAAACACGTACTATGATATGGCATTTTGTGTCTGTGCTTGTTTCTCTCTCTGGCCTCCTCCTTACCTTCATGTAGACTTCTATATAACCTCATCGGAGTTCTAGCCCTTATTTAGCGAATTGAGCAGCTCACCAGGCAGAAGAGGAGCTAATAACTGCAGATGGTAGCAAAGTTTATGTTCGCCTGAATTATTAATTTACAAAAAAAAAGTGAAATGACAGTTACTCCTCAAGGGTAGGTGATTGTTTTTGATGAATTGGATAATCTCCTAATCTACATTCTTTTTCTCTCAGGGATTTACACCCTGGCACCAAATCTGTTCAAGTGGTCTTGAGGTAAGTATTTTGCAGTACCTAGCTTGATTTGTGTTTAAAGTGTGTCTGCTACATCTGTGGTGCATTTTATTTCAGGATTTGTTACACTGACACTAGCTGTCCACAGGAGGATCAGTACCCCCCCAACATTGCTGTAAAGGTTAATCACAACTATTGTTCAGTGCCGGTAAGTAAATGCAACTTTTTTTGTCATTCTTTTATGCTTCACCGTGTTCCACATTTTTACTGTGGCATTGGTCGTCTTTAAACTTTTGTTCTATTCTCGTAGGGCTACTACCCCTCCAATAAACCTGGCGTTGAACCCAAAAGGCCGTGCCGCCCAATAAACCTTACCAATCTCATGTATCTCTCTTCAGCTAGCAACAGAGTGACTGTTACCTGGGGAAACTATGGCAAGGTATAAGTGATTTTTAGTCTAAATTTAATCTACATTTTTCTAAGCCTGTGGTATGGGAGGTTTGTATTTAGAAGTCAAACATCAATAGTAAGAGGAGGGACTGAAGCCATTTTCTTAATCAGCAACTCCCAATTTCCTACAGATGCTGATGGATGGGAAGCTAACGTAGGATCAGTTTTGTGTACATAAATGGGGATTTTTGAAGTCCCATATAACAGTTTAAAAAAGTTTAATTATCATAGCTCCAATGAAAACCCCTTAGAGAATTAGCACGCATAGGGCTTCAGTGGACACCTTTAAAATTGCAGGATAGTAGTATTGTTTTTTTTGTTGTTTTTTTAAATATAGTGACTCAAATTTCTTAATGTTTCTCATAAATACTTGAAAGGCCGTTTTTGGTGACACATTTGTTAGTTTGTGAAACTAATTTTGGCAAGAATAAAGAGTAACCATTTCCTGTCTGTTTTCAAATTATTCCAAAGTAACAAATATACAGTGCCAGTCAAACATTTGGAGCCACCTTCTCTATGCTTTTTCTATATAATTCTGCTTTACATTTTAGATTCTACTAAGTAAACCCCTTTTGCTTTGATGACAACTTTGCATACTCTTGGTATTCTCTTAATCAGCTGCAGCAGGATAGTCGCTCAAAATGGTTTTCCAACAATCTTAATCTCTCCTCCTTTTTCAGATAGCCCTTACATACTCTGGAGCTGTTTGGGGTCACTGTCTTGTTGAAAAACAAATGGTAGCCCCACTAAGCCCAGACCAGAAGAGATGGCATGGCAGTGAGAATGCTGTGGTAACCATGCTGGTTGTGTGTCTTGAATAAACCATTAATAATGTTACCAGCAAAGTAGACCATGCCAAGATTTTTCGAGCACATGCGTTCTCTTTCTATGTTGCTTGTAATCTGAGATGCTGTTTTTTTTTTTTTCTGTGGCTCTAAGGGTATGTTCACACGGTGGAATTTGCCACTTAGGACACCCTGCTGATTAAGCTCATTCTGGGCCGAATCAGCAGTGGGCAACAGCAATGGAATGTCGATGCCTTGCATTAGCATCCTGTTGCCGCTAGACCTCAGTTGAAAATACTGGCGGTGGAAAATGAAAAATTCATCTTCATTTTCCTCTGTGTGAACATACGCTAAAGAACACCCCTTCTGTAGCAGTGGTAACTCTTGGTCATTCTTTTCTGAGCCAGTCTTCTTGACAGTTTTATCATAGTGTTTGAAGGTATCCTCAAGTTCACTCATGAAAGCAAAGATCTACAAATATTTCATTTAAAGTATTGATGGACTTTCATTTCTCGTTAGTAGAGTGGTTCTTGCTATAATGTAGAATACAATGGTATTTTAATAGGACTAAACATTATATGGAACTGTATACCATCCCTACCTCTGCACAACACAGTTGATGCCTCAGACTAGGGCTGAGTGATTTAATCAAAAAGTAACAGACACTCAACATCAACCAGGATAACCAATGTTATTTGGTTTTAGTTATTACAGTATTAGCAGTTTCATTCAGTTCAATCCAAAACTATTATACTTTAGGGTCTCTTCAAACCCAGGACTATAATTAATGGAGGCCTATTAGGATATAAAAACAGTGCTACTTACTGCTCCAGGCTTCAGCAGGCTCCCTGCTGTTTTTGGTTCTTCTGTTAGTAGTCAGGGACCGTGGGTGAAGCAGCATCGTAATGATGGCATTTGTGTCACAATCCCATATGACACTGAGGTCAATCACAGGCCTCTGTGGTCCCTGACTTCAGTCAGGAGCACTGAAGTCAGCAGGGAGTCAAGCCAGAGCCCAGGAGATGTGTGTAAGACTGTATTCTGCTTGAACACCACCCCTGGGCCTCTGCTCATTATACTCCGTAATTCCCAACTGGGGTGCTGTGGAGACCTCCTGGAGGTGCAGTGACAAGCCGTTAGGGAAATGGCCACACATCCCCTTTTAAATACATTGGCCTCCTTAGGGCTCGTGCACACAGGGCAAGAGGGGGCGGATTTTGATGCTGAATCCATGTCATAATCCGCTCCCTCAGAATAGAGGTCTATGTAGACCGCTAGCTTACTTTCTTCAGGCGGATTCCGCAGTTCATTAAGCCCCGGTGTCTTCCTCGTGGCAGTACCCTCCGGACTAGGCCCATCCATTTGGGCCTACTCTGGAGCGGGAAGCCACGACTGTCGGAAGCTGCAACAGTCGTGGCAGGCGCATTTTGGCCCTATTCTGATGCGGCTTCCCGAGTCAAAATCAGGACCAAAATACGCCTAACTGTGCTCTGTGTGAACTAGCCCTTAGGATGACAATGCAGTTTAATAGAGTAATGCAGCAGGAAGACTTTAGCTTCCTGCTTTATCATTCACATGTCAACTATTGATGTCTGCTGAAGTCCTACTGCACCAATCCCCACTGGGGGATGTTATTAGCTGGGTGGGGGCCAGTGGGGAGCATGATACTTTTTGGACCACTAAGGGAGTATGGTAATGGTAAAAGGTGAAGTTTTGCATGTGCTCGGTGGAAAGTATAGGATGGTGTAGCTTTGAGGGTTCATCACATGGTGCAGTTGTGATCTACAAATCTGCAACAGAAAAATGCATGCAGTTTTCATGTGTTTTTTGGTGAGGTTTTCTAAATTTAAGTGAAACAAATTTTTTTTTTTCCTTTGTTTTTTTAGGAGGGGGGGAATTCCTCTCCCCCTCTCCCAGGATGCCCAGAGTCTGAAAAGGTTGGGGAAACTCTGCTCTAGGGTCTGAAGAGGCCCCAGAGTATAATATCAGTTTTGTTTTGGCCGTCTTTGTTCTGAATCAAACTGCCAGTCGAACTTTTGTTGGGTGAACCTTATGAGATTCCTTTATATTTAGTCTTACTGTAAAAGGAAAGTGACCTAAATGATCACTATTAATTGTAATTAAGCTAAAATGCCTGATTAATTGTGGTTTTGTTTTAGGTCATAATTGCCAACCCCTTCATCAGACATCTTTATGAATGCAAGAATTTCTACAAATTTAACTCTTGATAAGGCATTCCTGTTTGTAAAAACCATTCATATGACTACTTCATGAATCCAAAAGTGTGAAAACTGTCATCAAAGCAAATGGGGGTTATTTTGATGAATCTAATATATAAAACATTTTGTTTTAATAACAGAGTTGTGTTAATGTAACTAGCTGTGTTAATTGACTACGCATTGTTTGTTACTTCCACACTACAGTTAAAGAGGACCTTTCACCATATCTGGGCACATGCAGTGTTATATACTGAATTCAGCGCACTGTCGGCTTTCCCGATCCGTGCCCGGTGTAAAGCGCTATCGGTCCCGGTACCGTAGCGCTTTACAGTCAGAAGGGCGTTTCTGACCATTAGCCAGAGACGTCCTTCTGCCTCGTGGCGCCAATCGCGCTGTGCTGTGGAGCCGGGAGGAACTCCCCCTCCCTCTCCTGCTAATGCTCATCTACGGACAAGCTGTGTGAGCAGAGGGAGGGGGCGTTCCTCCCCGCTCCACAGCACAGCGCGATTGGCGCCGCGAGGCAGAAGGACGTCTCTGGCTAATGGTCAGAAACGCCCTTCTGACCATAGAAGAGCTACGGTACCGGGCCGTAAGCTCTTCACACCGGGCACAGATCGGGAAAGCCGACAGTGCGCTGAATTCAGCGCACTGTCAGCTTTCTGGCAGTATATAGAACTGCCTGTGCCCGGATATGGTGAAAGGTCCTCTTTAAAGGGGCTCTATCAGCAAAATCATGCTGATAGAGCCCCACATATGCGTGAATAGCCTTTAAAAAGGCTATTCAGGCACCGTAAAAGTTATATTAAACTACCCCCCAGTTTTAAAATAAAACCCTAAAAAAGAATGTTATCTACTTACGCATCGTGCACGCTGGGCGGGCATTCGGGGTGCGCCGTCTTCTTCATCCACGCCTCTTCTTCCTCCGATGTCCTCCGGTCCCGTCCTCTGGCGCTCGCGAACTGACACTGATAAAAAAAAAAAAAAAAATGGCTTGGGCACCTGCGCAAAAGCCATAGTAGCAGCCGCATGCTACCACACAAGCGCCCAGGCCATTTTTTTAATATCAGTGTCAGTTCGCGAGCGCCGGAGGAGGATGGGACCGGAGGAAGAGGAGGCGTGCATGAAGAAGACGGCGCACCCTGAATGCCTGCCCAGCGTGCACGATGCGTAAGTAGATAACAACATTCTTTTTTTTTAAGTTTTTATTTTAAAACTGGGGGGTAGTTTAATATAACATTTACGTTGCCTGAATAGCCTTTTTAAAGGCTATTCACGAATATGTGGGGCTCTATCAGCATGATTTTGCTGATAGAGCCCCTTTAATATCCGTTGCAGCCATGTATCATAGTATTACAGCATATATACAACAAACATGAGAGGAGACAGGGTCACTCATGTTGTTTAGAGTCATTGAGAACAGACACAGACTGAGGAGGCACTGTCTGTGTCCATTACTCCACTATCATGTATATACATGATAGTGGAGTAATGGACACAGACAGTGCCTCCTCAGTCTGTGTCTGTTCTCAATGACTCTAAACAACATGAGTGACCCTGTCTCCTCTCATGTTTGTTTTCCTTCATAACGGAGGAAAGTGATGTTTAAAAATAAATTAATATTGAAAAAAAATTGAATTCAGACAAGCACCTGACAAAGGGGGCCCCCGTCTGCATCTCTCATTTAATGTCCGTTGTTCTCATCCTGTGTCAGATGAACAACAGAAATTAAATGACAATAATGTGAACATAACCTATTAAGATAATCATTAAAGCCTAGTTTCTTAAACATATTTTGCTTTCTTAAACAGAGTTATTCTGTGGGCTTGTATTTGGTAAGACAAAGAACATCATCTGAACTACTACAACGTTTAAAAACTATTGGCGTGAAACATCCAGAATTGTGCAAGACCCTTGGTAAGATTTTGTTTGGAGGTCTAACAAGACCAGTCTTCAATAATATTTGTTGTTAAATAAGAAACTATAGATTAAATAGAACGGCATGAGTTATAGTTTATATAACTCAATAAAGGCAGAGAGAAGTAAGAGGAGCTAAAAAATGTAGCATCTTTGAGGCGCCTTCATCACCTCCACAAATTGTAATTCTTTGCCTACTTTAACAGATTATGGACTGACTTGGCTTATTTCTGGTTGGTCCAATCTAAACCTTGAAAGGCCGTACCCCTATGCCCTTACAATGTTAAGCAGCTGGAGAACAGGGGAGCCAGCTGTTGCCATAGTCAGTGCCCTTCTAGAGAAGACAGGGATGGTTTATTAGACAGTGATTTCTGCAATGGATTCCCTAATTCACAAGGGGAAACACGCTTTAAACATTTACAGTGATTTAAATTACACTTGTGAAGATGTTTAAGTTTTCGATGCTTGCAAATTTAAATATGGTTATGTTAACAAAAAAAAACCTTTAGACTGAGGCGACGTGTAATCACACTATTGCGGTAACACAACAGCAGAAACCACTTGGGCAGATAAAATACTGTCTAACTTTGAGAGTTCATAGTTAAACAAAACTTTTCACTACCTCTTCCAACTCTTTTGTATTTTTAATTTCCATTGGCGCAGTTATTTTGTTCTCAAGCCCAGACCTTTCCCATGCAGTTGTTTTACTTTCAGAATACTTATGCTCTCCGCTGTCAGGCAGATGGTCTGTCTTTCCGCTTCTACCCGATACCACCCACCCAACAATAGATACCATAATTGTGCTGAAAGTAACAATAATAGCTCAGGAATGGTAGGAGCTAGGGGGATTTTCTGTGCTAGTGTCTGATGTTTGAAACTCTGGCATACTATTATATTGTGTAGTCTAACTTTATATCACGTATTGGATGGATTATTTTCCAACAACATTTTTGGCATATGTTGTCTCACAGATTTGCATGGTTAATCTATGCCCCCTCTTCAAAGAGCCCTGCCCATATGTTTGATAAAGTGTAACAGTAAACTGTTAGTTTCTAAATTGTATGTAAAATGAGGTGTAAAGCATGCATGCAAGTTGTGCTGAATATTTTAGTTTATATTCCCCGCTGTGTTTCACAGTCCCAACAAAGTCAATGAAATTACATTTAATCTCATCCCCACATTATGGAAAGAAATGCAGAGGGGCAGATAAACTTTGCACTTTGTAAATGTTATGTTTTAGATGGAAAACGTGGTGGTATTTAAGACCGTTTAGTCAAAGTGCTAATGCTGTTAGAAAATCTAGCTCACTTTTGACGATCTAGTCTAACTTTGCACCACTTCTAAATTTGCTTACTTTCTGACATTATTATGGTGCAACTTGCAAAATTGTAGAATTATGTCACATCTTATTAAGCGCTCAAACTCTTAGAAAATGTCAAAAACAAATACAAAATGAGGTGTAAAGCATTTATGCCAGTTTTTTTTTAGCACAAATTATGCCAGAAGTTTTGTGTATATTTATCCATGTATCTGCCTGTTAGTTTTTCCTCACTGGAAACGCTGTGAAAAACACAGGCACAATTTGGGTTGCGTTTTCAGATGCATTATCCACAAATGTTCATGAAAAGTTCTTTAAGCTGAAATCTTTGGTCTAGCGCATCTTTTGAATCCTTAGCTCTTAGTCACTTTTTCTGTAATTCCTTCAGTTTATACAAGATTTTTCTTTTTCTTCTCAATCAATGCAGTAAGAGAAAAACTGCGTCTAGACCCAGACAGTGAGATTGCTACCACTGGCGTCAGAGTATCACTTATTTGTCCGGTAAGACAAAATATATGTAAAGTGTAAACTGTAACTGGTGTGGATAAACTTTATATTTGTTGTTACACATTTAAAGGTAGTGACTTCAGCATGTGCCATGGTAACATTCAGAGAAAGCAGTACTTCAGACAATGGACAGTTAAAGGCATTGCAGCTTGCTTGGGGCTTATTTGCAAAACCAGACAAGAATTGCACAGTTTCTATATAGTTGACCTTGCTTGTTTTAATAATCCTGTTATAAAATTTTTGATTGTTTATAATAACGGATATCTTTGCTATAGAATTGATACTTCGATTTTGTTCTAGAATTGTACAATATGCCAACTTGAGCAACTACTGTTCTTTAAACAAAACCAAGTAATACTTGAAGCAGAAAAATAGCAGAAACCTCTTGGATGTACTTATTAGGTGACAGGTTCTCGCTTTCTTTATTTTTCCCTAATACAGTAGATAATACTTCACTTTCTATTCCGCAGCTTGTAAAGATGCGGCTAACTGTACCATGTCGAGCAGAGACCTGTGCCCACCTGCAGTGCTTTGATGCGGTCTTCTATTTACAAATGAATGAAAAGAAACCAACATGGACTTGCCCAGTGTGTGACAAACCAGCTCAATATGATCAGCTTATAATTGATGGGTGAGATATCAATTTTTTGAGGGGGCTCTAAAGATTCCTTTGCCAGTTACAACAGTTGCCTTTACAAGAATGTGTCTGTTAGTTCTAAACACATTGCCTGTTAATAAGAAAGTCAAATAGTGTCTGTTCTAGAATAAGAATGCTTGGAAGCTGTAAACTCAGTATTTTCAAGAGGTCAGAATTGCTGACTATACCTAAACAGTTATTGGAGCCGTATCATCTATCCATGGTCATTAATCTAAGATTTTTAGAGCAGTCAGGTGAGTGGAATTGGTCCCAACTTCCCCATGAACCCTCAGTTGCCACTTAACTGACATTGCTTATCTCTTCATCCCTATTTAGATATATGTCAGACCATACTCTTCACCCTGTATGTTGGCAACAATAGCAAAAAAATAAATAATTTAAAAAATTTAACCCTTTCCCTGCCGCCCAAATTTTTTTTACATCCGTCCAGGGTGGCATTTCAGTTGCAAAGGGCATATGTAGTGCATTCTTGTTACTTACTAATGCCAATTTCTCAGGATCCATTAGGACTATAGCTAACCAAAGACAGAATGAGAGTGGCACAAATACATAAGATAAATGTATTTATGTCAAAATTTATTTAGACCTAATTTAAAGAGTGGAAAGACCTAGACTGCTGATACATAAATTCAAATGCCAAATAGCTGATCAGTTATATGTCTTTATAAACAAAAGCAAGTACTGAAAAGATTAAAGATAGGAGTACACATACCCATATTTATACATCTGACCAGGGTAGCACTTTAGTTGCAGAGGGCGTATGTAATGCATCCTAGCTACTAACGTCAATTTCTCAGGATCCGTTAGGACTATGAAGATGACATTGGATTAATTGTAAAGATGGGTATGATCATGAAAACCCTTACACATCCAGAACGGTTTGTTGGTGAAAACTATGTTTGGCATTGAGATTCCCAGTGCAGATCTCTATTCCAGACAGCGGTTTAACAGCAAATTGCTCCAAATCTGTATGAAATTCTCATCTTTAAAATTAATCCAAGGTCATCTTCATAGCCTAAACAGATTTTGAGATGTTGGGCTCTAAAGTGTCTTTCTCCAGCCTCAGGTAGCATCTTAGAGCTACATAAAGGAACAGAATGCAAAGACTAATAAATCTATGTATGTTCATAACCTGTATATGACCCTTTGGGAAGAAGGGGGGAGAGTTGCAATATTAAGTAGCATGGACTTATGTCCATGTTGTTCCCTCTCCTATCAGAGAGCATACTATACTTTTTCTCTCTGTCCTCTTAATCAGAAAGTATTTTTTTGTAATTGACATGGCTATTGATACACATGTAAGCTTCAGGTTGTAAAATTTCAAGAATTATATAGGCTTTAGGGGTACACTTGCTTTTCATTGTATAATCCATACATTTTATAAGATTATTTTTTATTTTTTAAACATTTCCATTTTGTTCTTTTCAGTTCTGGTGATTTTATGAAGATGTGTGTATGCCAGTGTAGGTCTTAGTGATATGAATAAACTTCGAGCCATGTTGAACTCTTATTTTTAGGAGGCTTGGTACATATAACTTATATATATACCGTATATACTTGAGTATAAGCAGACTTTTTCAGCACATATTTCATGCTGAAAAAGCTCTCCTCGGCTTAGACACGAGTCAGGGTCCACGGAGCACAGAAAACTGGAAGGGGGAGGTCCTTTAGTGCTACTGCTCTGTGATTGGCTTGTCATAAGGTCACGTGACTGTGATGTCTTCAAAGGTCGTGTAGCCAGTGGTATGTAACATCTGCAGATAAGGTTGAGTCTTCTCCGAGTAGCTCCGCCCACACCAGAGTCCGATCACATGGTCATGACGTCATCAGAGGTCCTTTAGCACACTAGGCTTTAGCATCTACCCTGCAGATGAGTGGCCAGGATTCATTGTGTCTTATGGAAGATGTCTGTTATATGGAGGAGAGGAAGCTACAGTAAAGTGAAACACACAGGTACCTTCCTTAAGTTACTCTGCCTATTACTGTCAGGCATTTGGGGTTATTAATTTAGTTTCAGCAACTCCATCTGCCTCACATTAATAGCAGTTAACCCCATCATGTCCCTCATATTAACCCCTGTGTGCCCCATATAAGGGTTACTAATATGTGAGACACATGAGGGTACTAATGAAGGACCTTAATTATGAAGATACCTAATTATTACCTCCATATGTCCCACTTATCAGTAACTCTTATGTGACGCACACGGGGTTAATGTGAAGGACATGATGGGGTTAACTGCTATTACTATGAGGAACATGGAGTTACTAAGCTGCAATGCACATGACCAGACTTTTTATCTGCAATGGTGGATTTCCCCCCCTCGGCTTATACTCAAGTCAATAAGTTTTCCCAGTTTTTTGTGGTAAAATTAGGGGTCTCGGCTTATATTCTGGTCGGCTTATACTAGAGTGTATACGGTATGTATATATCTATATCCTACACTTTAAATCAAAATTGTTTGTAGGTGAATGTTTGTATACAGTGTCAAGTGGCATTTTGACACTTTCAGAAAATGTATAGTTATGGGAATTTTAATATAATTTTTTGATGTTGCAATTTAGCTTTTATTTGTCCATCTTAAAACTGTGAAAATTGCCCTTGCAGCCAGAGATGCAAAATGTCTGAAAACCCTTGGCAGCAAAAGGGTTAAGCTATAAATAAATGCTAAACTCAAGGGTTAAAAATACTTGCACCTCCTCTTGTTAAATCCCTTCAGATTTCTAGATATATAACTTTTTGTAGTGACCCTACCCTACCCTCCTCTCATTTTCACTTCCCGCATTCCTGGACACAGTAAGCCCTCGTTCATATCAGCGTTTTGATTCCCCTCCGCCTCCCAAACGGAATACAAACATAAGTGCAAGCGCTGTGCTGTAAAAGCAGAATATAATGGGGCCAGTGTGCTTGCCATGCGCTGCCCGCACCAATCATGCAGACAGGAAAGTAGATGGTGAACTACTTTCCTGTCTGCAAGATCCCTGCGGAGATCTGGTGGTAAGCACACGGACCGCATTATAGTCTATGGGATCTGTGTGCTTTTACTGCACCAGCGCTTGCTTTTGGTTTCCCGTACAGGGGCGGGGGGAGGGTTCTCATGCAGACTCCCCCCAGACGGAATCCAAATGCTGATGTGAACGAGGGGTAACCTTCTCAGAGGCAGAGAACAGATCTCAATCCAGAAGCAAGGGAAAGAGTGAAAAAATGCAGGGTTTCACAGAAATAATCCAAAACTTAATAAAGTATATTTTAAAAATATATACCGTATTTTTCGGACTATAAGACGCACTTTTTCCCCCCCAAATTTCGGAGGAAAACGAGGGTGCGTCTTATAGTCTGAATGTGGGTGGAGGAGTGGGTTTGCAGCATGGCCGCGCTACTGCCACCGCTAGTTTTCTTCAGCGGCAGTAGCGCGGCAATACTGCAGGCCCCGGCAGCTAAGACACTCCCCGGCATCCGCCGGTCTATTACAGCAGATGCCGGGGACTCTCTTAGCTGCCGGGGCCGCGCTACTGCCGCTGAAGAAAACCAGCGGTGGCAGTAGCGCGGCCATGCTGCAAATCCACTCCTCCTCCACAGGTCCCGGCAGTCAGTTAGCCCCCCCCCACCGGCCCCATACCTTTAGTGATGCAGGCCGGCTCCTGCACGGCGAGGCCGCAGGAGCCGACCTGTTCCGATGACAGCCGGGAGCCTAATGAAGGCTCCCAGGCCTGTCATAGCTATATATTACTATCGCGGCTGGTCTATGACCCTCTGCGATAGTAATGTATAGAATCTCCCATAGACGGCAATACACTTGTATTGCCGTCTATTGGACTTGCAATCAAATGATTGCAGGTTCAAGCCCCCTAGGCAGGGGATATTAAAATAGTAAAAAAAAAAAAAAAAAAAAAACACTTAAAAAAAATATAATAAAAAATAAAATAAATAAAAGTTCACCTCCTTTCCCTAGAATACATATAAAAGTATAACATTACTGTGAAACATACACATTAGGTATCCCTGTGTCTGAAAATGCCCGGTCTACTAATATTTTTATGTACAGTGAACGTCAAAATCAAAAGTGCTAAACTGCCGGGTTTTTCTCTCTGTTTTGCCTCTGAATTAAATAAAAGGTGATCTAAGCAATAAACATTTCCCAAAATGGTATAACTAAAAAGTACACCTGGCCCCACAAAAAAAACGCCCTATACATCCCCGTACAGCTGCAGGGTCACCTGTCAATGTGGCCTTGCAGCTGTTCCAAAACTACAACTCCCATATATTAAATATTTTACCATTTTTTGCCTGAAAATTTTATTAGTGACACAATGACAGCAAATCAAAAGTTGAGCGAAAGTTTTGTTGCACTTTAAACCATGGATTAATCTATAGGGAACTGCATTGTGGAATTTGACCATAGAGCAAGTTACTTTATGCATGGTCTATTAAGTCACTATTATCTCTCCTTATTGAGACACCATACTCCTTACTGAATGTTGATGGTGAAAGAAATTGAAATGTGTAAATTTTCACCTACATTTTGGTTTTCACTCAAATGAAACGTTGAGTGGTTAACAAAGTTTTTAAATGCTGTTTTGAATAATTTTAGGGTTGCAGTTTTTAAAACGGGGTGATTTATGGAGGCTTTTATTACAGAAAAATTTGCAAAATTGCTGTTTGACCTGTAAGCCTTATAACGTAACATCAGTCTTCATATTCCTGGAGCCGGTGGAGGGTGCAGCTCATATGACGAGGCACATACTTACTCGTAACATTCGCACCTTCTGTCAAACTCTGGAGCCTTTTCAGGGAAATGATGAATGCGGCATATAAGTAAAAAAAAAAAGAAAAAAAAAAAAGAAAAGTTATTTGCATAAAATAATTGTGATGACTTATTCCCTGTACAATAGAAAACTTACCGTATTACCACGTAAATTGACACAATCTGATGTCCCTATGAAAATTTAGTGAGTAGTTTTAACAGGGATTGTTTTTGACAGGATTTGCTGCTTCGCCCATTGAAAAATAAAACTATTGGCTCTTGGGTTGTGACAATGAAGAGACAATTTTTTTTGAATGTTTGGGATACGTCATCAATATCAAATTTATTGAGGTCCTACACCCGGGACCCCTGCCGATGCGCTATTTCCAGCTCTGTATTCCATATAACTGCTGCTGAGAACTGCTGGTTAGATAAGTAATCCTTAAAATTTGCCTGGAAAACCCCTTTGATACTCACCATGCAGTGCTTTGGGGTATATGCATTGTTATAGTTAATTACAATAATGTAGCCGCATATAAACCTGTTGATGATTGTAAATTGGATGCTTTCTTCTTCAGACTTCTGTCAAAGATCCTTACTGAATGTAAGGATGCAGACGAAATTGAATTTCTGGTTGATGGTTCTTGGCGTCCCATAAAAGCTGAAAAAGAGAGAAGCCACAGTCCAGCCTGTCCTATTCTTGATTTAGGTATTTGCCTCTAAAATTTTCTTTTTGCGTTGTACTTTTTTTCACACACATGTTTAACTTTACTTTGCTGTTCAATGAATTAAGGTTTTTTCAAAAGCAGTGCTTCTTGTTCTGTGCATCAGGTTCTCCAGAAATGACAGCAAAGGTTCCCCCTCCTAGCAGCACACAGTCAACTGAGAATGGAAAGCCTGGTCCTGATGTGGTTGATCTGACACTGGACAGCTCTTCGTCTTCATCGTCCTCCTCTGAAGAAGACGAGGAAGAAGAGGAGGAGGACCGCCCACCCCATAAGAGACGCTGCTTTGAAAAAGGGCTTTTATCGGCTTGCTGACCCCATATTGCTTTCTTACTTTGAACTTGGACCTTGAAATCTTAGACACAGCTGGGTGCTGTTGTTCCCACCTCCTACCAAGACCTGTATGCATCACCACTTTTGCAATGTCCCTTCTACATGTACATTTTAGGAGGCATAGAACATCATGTTGACCTGCAGTGGGTTAATTCTTTGTCTTCATTCCCCCTTTTTATTTTTTTTTCTATTTTAAATGTAAATGTATATTGGAAGTGGGTCCAGGAGACAGACTGAGGGGAGAGAGCCATTCCATGCCTCCTTATCAACCACTCTCCTTGCCTTCAGAAACAAGTTTGAAATGCAGACTTTATTTTCTCCCCTTTTGCTCTCATATGAGCAGTGAGAAGGGGGCACAGTAGTAAAGTTAAATATTTGGAACAATTGGCTTGTCATTGAAGGGATGTGAATGTTTTGGTGGAACATTAAAGGCAAAAGATTAATACTGTAGATATCTATTTAGAGATGAACCTGGATGATGATAGCCATTGTGGGTTTGGAAAAAAAAATGGCCAGCTCAATATTTTAACTTCTCACTATCTGCAGACTTGTGGGAGGTGCAGTTTTAGTCATTGTTCTATTTAGTAATATGCAAAAAGCGGGGTGTGTTTAGATTTTTGTAAGCAACATTGAGGGGTGGGAGAGGGGTTTACACAACGCTTTCAATCAAACTACCTCTCTGCTATTCAGGTTTTTGTTTCTGTGCTAGTTAGGGGAGGGGTTAATGCTGCTCTAGACTTTCTTTCTCCTCCCCACAATAATCCATATTAAAACCTTTGCTCTGATGCCTCCCTTCACTCCATGCACAAGCTGTTTGCATACTATTGGAAATTAGGAAAAAATGCTAGAAGTTTTCTTATTTCATATATAAATCCCAAGGCATTTCTCCAACATAAAGTAAACAAACCATATGCACTGCCCTTTCAAGACTCCATAAAGATGAGACTAGATAATCTTCCTGCTGTACAAGAATGTCTTTGTGAACTCCATCTTAATATATATCAAAAATTCTCTTACGTTGACTCAAATCTTATAGGGGTAAGTAACCAGGTATTGTTTGTGCAGCTGATTTCCTGTCGGATGGCTTTGCGTTCATGCTCTTTATTTGACCATCAACACTCACAATCCTCTAACAGTAGTATAGGTTGTCCTTTCTACAGTTCTTAGAAGTGCCTATGGGTAATATAGAAGTAACTTGCTCAAAGGCAACCTGTGTAATTGGCACATGGGGTGTCATACTGTTGCCGAAAGCTCTTATTCCTGTTCTGTGACGGGGGGAAAAAAACAAAACAGAGCTTAAGGCCAAAATGTAAAATAGACTCTCATGGGCAAGATACTTGTATCTTACACATAGAAATTTCTACAGCTTTTTTTTTTTTCTTGTGAGCAAACAATACCTAATAAAAGTCTTGCACAAGACGAAATAAACAGACTGGGTATTGTATATATTTTGTGGCCCAAGCATCAGTCATTTCCAATGGAGATGAAGCACCTCTAAGCATGATACAAGTATTCCATAAACCATATGAAACAGTAATCCTGCACCAAAGCAGGAACTCCTAGCATCTTAGATGAATATGATACTAGGAGTTAGTCTTCCGATTGATTTCAGACCAGGAAATGTGGCCAATAGACTAATGGACTTTGAAAATATTGACAGCTGTGGGTAACATAACCAGGTTTTCTAGGTAACTTTTTGATGACCTTAGGGGATAGGCCATGAATATCAAACTGGTGGGGATCTGACACACTGATCAGTAGCTGCAAGTGCACTTACAAGCACACAGAGTTGTAAACCGTTCCATCTACTGTCTAGTGGCAGGCAGTGGTTACTGCAGCACAGGTCATTTTCAAATCAATTGAATCTGAGCTGCAGTAACCACTGCCTGCTACTACACAGTGGATGGATGGTTGCTTCAAAATGTTATATTAGTTTATTGGTAGGCCCCCACCAGTTTGATGTTTATGACCAATCCTAATAGGTAATCACACATTTTTGCACATAAATTCATTTTTAAAATCTTTCATTTTGTTGCAAATCATAGTTAGAATAATGTTCATCTGTAACTGAAGCAGTTGGCATCCCAGTATGATTATGGGTGCTTTCTGCAGAGTTAGTGGCTTGGGTGAAAATTCATGACATTGCTGATTAAACGATGAATTTCAAAGATAACATTTTGAGGGTAAACAAAGGAGTTTTATACTAATGTGTTATGTCTGGGTTCCCCCGTAAACGGAAATGTGATTTCTAAGCCATTCTTTCATATCCATGTTCTGACTAGTCCTCCTCTTTAATTTCTTAGGTGCACTTATTGGAGGTTTTAGGCATAACCATGCCAGATACAGACTGAGGATTAAATTGATTTCTTAACCTTGCCATTTTTGTGCCAATTTACTTAGTAGAGGCACTGACACACACGTACGCCGTATTCAAATTTCCATGTTAGATTCTCTGTCACAGTCCACACAAAATCATGACCAAAAGTCCTACATGCGGGTCTTTTTCCTTTGGCAAAATGACAGAGAACATAACTAATACCTGACGGACCCTTTAAATCCAAAGAGTTCCCTCTGGATTTGATGTCAGTCACTAAACTGATCCATCAGTCTTGTTTGTTTTTTCTATTTTTAAATATTTTTTTTTATATTGTGCAGGTGAAATATCCTATATTTATTGCAACATTTCAATATTCAGAATTCTCTATTCTCTAGACCTTCAGCTGTGAATATAATTTATCAAACTACTTTGACATAATTTATCGCCCTCCCCCCCCTCCCTTCCAAAGTAAAAACGACAAATGGAAAATCGTTAAAACAGCTCTACATCTCATGAAAAATAGTGCTAGTAACTGTGCCAATAATTTTCATATGTGAAACAATTTATTTGGGTGGTACCCTAAGTAAAATGTACAGAGCCAGCGGCTTGCCTTCCTTCCTTGAAGATTCTGTTGTACTTTTTAATCCTCTCCCGCTGCAGATAGAGATGAGACATGATGCAACTGGTGCAGAAGCGGCCACAATAAGATGGCATTTTGTGTTTTTGTTTTTTTTTTTTTCTTCTAATTTACGTGTTTTTAAAACTTCCTAATCAGTCTCTCGTGTCTGTAAACATGTTATTTTCCTTATGGATGTTTATTTGGGGTTTTGTTTTTACATGCTTTGCAAGAATACTTTAGTTTTTTTTTTTGTTTTTTTCTTTCTCTTGTTTGTTCCTAAATTTAACAGGAAAACACAGATAGTGTTTGTTACAATAAAAATATTTGCAATTACGTAATTGCTGAAAGGTTTTTACATATGATTTGACAAGATACGTCTGATATTTTAGTGTCTGTCGCAAGTGTCACTTTGCTTCCTAGCACGTGTCCAGATTGTGACTGCATATACATAGAATTACAACATGGCAGCATTTTTTCTGAATATATAGAATATGTACAGTAGTGTTGAAAAAGTAGTGGTAAGTTTAAAGAAGCAAAACCATTACCTTTTATTTGCATTAATACAAATGCACTGGAAATACTGCAAATTCAATTCTGAATCTAAGCTTTATGTATTCAGTTTCTGTTAATCTTTTACAGAAAGGGAAGACAATGAAATATTAGGCTGTTCAATCGCAGTGCCAGCATTTTTCTTTAAAAACCCAAAAATGTATTAACTGAAAAAAATTTTGAAACTTCATTCAAAATTACTGAACTAATATTTTGTGGCATGACTGTTGTTTCTGAGGACGGTTTGGCATCTGTGTTGCATGAAGTCAACCAACTTCTGGCACCGAAGAACAATTCTAGTCATGGAGATTAGACTACATTCCACAGTTCTTCTGCATTTTTGGGTTTTGCCATTTATGTCACCCCCACAATTTGATATGCGTTTGAAGTCAGGGGATTGGGCTGACCACTCTTATTTCCTCAATCCTGTTTGCCTGGAACCAAGATGTTCACGTACTGGTGTCTTTTGGGTCATTGTCATGCTGAAACTCCCATTTCGAAGGCATTTCTTCTTTGGCACAGGGAAACATGATCTTCTCAAGTACTTTGAGATGTTCAAACTGATCCATGATCACTTGTATGTGATATACTGAATAGCATAGCATCAGAAACACTTTTTTGGGGCCAGTGAAATGTGTTCCCTGGTAAATTTTCTGCTATTCAGAAGTCATGTTGTTTTTTTATTTGCCACTTCAAGGCATTGGAGATGATGATGATGATTTCCTACACTTCTGTTTTTCCATTTTCAATCGACTTTTTAATCAAAGTATGTTTTTCGTCATAATGACTGGAATGACCCATTCTATCCAGGATTTTAGAAGGAAATACACTATAACCAACATGTGCAATGATTGTCATCCCTTTACATAAAATGACAACCAAAATTGACCCGTTAATCCACTGAATGCATGACTTCAGTTTCTGCCCCCTCACTGTTATTATTTTGAATAAGCCCCTTTCAATGGATGACTCAATTACTCAGAGTGGTATGCATGTCCATATTGTTGGCTCTGGTTTTTTGTTCTACTAACCTTAGTAAATAAATAATTTACTTCTATGTAGAAATCACTCTTTAAAAAAAAAAAAAATTACCAGGTTGAGTTGCTAGGTTTTTTGTTTGTTTTTTTAAACGCATATATACTGACCTGTTGAAGCAAAATGAAGAACCTTTAGAAATATTTTGAATATATTTAGTAGGTTAGTGTCTCAAGGAAACAGTTTAAGGCTGATGCTCCACATTGCGGAAACGCAGCTTTTTTTTGTTGCAGATTTTGATGCGACTTTATGAGCCAAAGCCATGAGTGGATTAACCAGAAGTTAGAAGTATGAGATCTTTCTATAGATTTCCGATTCCCTTTGTAGCCATTCTTGGCTTTGGCTCAATAAATCTCAACACAATCTGCAATTAAAAAAACAAAACTGCGTTTCTGCACCGTGGGGCCTTGCCTAGAAGACATTGTTAGTTTTTCCATCTTCCAAATTCTTCTCAATATGCTATCTATTAAAATTGTGTTTTTGGAATGACTACATAGTTGCTACAATTTCTAGTGTATTTTCAGATTTTACACATTTCCATTTCATTGGGACGAAACATCGAAGCTATTATTCCTCTACCCAGATCTATCTTCTGTAGGGTCAAAGTGGATTCTAGATTTAGGACTGTTCCTGATGTGCCACAGCCCAATGACAGTTTACCTTTAACGCTACCTGTAACTCGCTGGGTCTCATGTATTCAGAAGTTAGTGGTATAATGTGGTTCCCAGTCAGTGTCCAATGTTGCTACTTCCCAAGCCAGAACCTGAAATTTGATTAATAAAAGTATGTTCAATTTAGAAACTTGATAAACTAGCAACCGTTTTAACAAATCCATTCTCAGATGATCACCATAGGACCATATTTATTAGCTTACGTGTTTTAAACCAAACTTACTAATTTTGCACACCGTGCACCATGGTTTAAAAAACAAAAAAACACAAAGACCTTTCATTAAAACCTGGGGAAAGAAAAGTATTTAAATGTTTTCTGGATAATGGCTTAAAAGGTAAATTTCTCCCCATCCCCACCCTTCTCTATTGACAGTGATATTAACTGTTAGCAATATCGCTTCATAGACTTGTGCTACCACAAGTTTATGTTAAGTAGGCAAAACAACCATTGCGAAGGTGAAATGTTTTTGATTTTTTAAATATTTTTTTTGTTTCATGTAATGAAAACAAAGCAATAAAAGAAATGCTTCTGTTCAACAGTTTACATACCCTAAGTGTATTGCCTCCAGATGTTTTAAACCCTTTGGGAAGAACTCTAGTATGCAAGTCATGGTAAGGCAACCACAGTTACTCCTGAAGCAGTTGGAAAAACTGCTGCTTGCAGATACTGAAGGGTTAATTTCTCTGCTTCAGGTAAATGCTGTTGGAAGTCCAGGTATACTTTATGCAGAATTCATATGGATGTAAATATGTAACAATATGTTGCAAATTTTACTCAATTTGTTATTCAGTTACTGGCTTTTTAATGAACTGCAGGGTCTTTACTGCTCCTGACTGACTATGGCTGTGCGTCCTTTATAAAGTAGTCAATTGGGATGTGTGTGTGTGTGTGTATATATATATATATATAATATATATATATATATATATATATATATATAATGTCATTCTCAGAATCAGAGTTGGTGGTCTGTTCTATCAACTCCATATCTGACTTCTAGATTGAGGAGTCCAAATGTTCTCTAATGTTTTAAGATGCATTGTTCATCTTTTGCTCAAATTAATCTAATACCACTTTGCCATTGTAACTCGCAAACCGTAAAGGAAACCAGTCAGGCGGGTTTTCCCCTATATGAACTGGCTCAGTCATGCACAGGATGAAGCAATTCCCTTTCCATTGGTGCCCTCTGTAATCTTCCTGTAGCAGCGAAGTGAAGTTATTAATGTTTGAAAACAGACTTGTGTGTCATGGTAGTGAGTTCAAGAATAATGGGGGGGGGGGGGGGGTGTTGGGATGCACGAGAGAAGTCATGGAGGCAGTTGTGGTTAGCCAGTGAAGGGATTGACAGAGGGGAGCAACTGATGATCAAACTGGAAGAGATGGATTAAACAAGGGGCAAAGTTTACAGTGAAATGGAAGGGGTGAGAGCATTTACTGGAAGGCTGTGGGGAAGTTACAGTAGTCTTAAGTGTAAGCTTATGAGGAAGATTAGGCCACCTTAGAGATCTATTTAATTCTTTTCTGACGATCTCCCATTCCCCAACCATGCTTAATTTACACATTACACTGGTCCTCAAGCCCAACAAGGACCCATCAGACTGTTCCAGCTATGGTCCAATTGCCCTTCTGAATTCTGACCTGAAGCGGTTTACCAAGCTCCTAGCTAACTGCCTGAACGTTTGGCTCTCCTCTCTTGTCTCCTCCCTGCTGGCAGGGAACAACACCTAATCCTTGTGGACACCACCGGAAAGACACTGGATTGGATAAAGGTAGCCAACTGGTCCATCAACCTCACACTCCTCCAGAGTTTGGATTCTGAAAAGGTATTTGAGCGGTTCTATTGGAACTTTATGCTGGCAACGTTGGAGGCGTTTGGGTTCTTAGGAGCTTTTCTCACTGGGATTCAGGCACTTTGGCAGTAGTGAAGCTCATTCAACTCATCCTCTAACGCCTTTTCCAGTCAATGGGACTCGGCAGGGCTGCTCTCTTCCTTCTGATCTTCATGCTTTCTATTCATTGGCTGTGAAAATATGGCAAAAATCCAGATATAACAGGGGTCATTGTAAGGGACAGGGAATTTAATATCTCCCTTTTTGTGGATTATGTTCTCTCTCACCCACACACTACAGTGCCCAACTTAGTGAGCACCCTGGGGACTAGAGTCGACTCAGGTTATAGGGTTAACCAAAAATGAAGTCCTATCGATTAACATCTCCTGGGGCTGGGTTAAAAATCAACTATGACTTTTAGTGGAAGATTCACTCCCTTGTACGCTACCCTATATACTACAAATTTCCCCTGGTTGTTTTGTGAATTTAGAGCCCTGTTAGATAAATGGCGCCGCCCCCCCACACCACACACACACACACGCACGCTCACACGCTTTTGGGGTGTGTCAGCGATCAAAATGACTCTTTTGCCTTAGCAATTATACTTTTTCAAAACGCTACTGTTTGCAGTTCAGTGCTCAGAACTCGGAATGGTAATTTTTAATTTCATATGGAAAGCCAAGAGACTTTGTATTCCCCTGTCGGTGTTGTTGGCAGGGAGGGGCAGTGCTGGGCTAGCGGTCCCACAAATTCATTATTATTGGGTGACCCATCGGATGTGCATCCTCCTTGTGGTCGACTTTGCCTGAATATATCAAATGAGTGGATATCAAAAAGCTGTGGCTAGCGCCTCTGCATTCCAATGTGCTTCTCTGGAATTGCTAGTCTCCTCCCTCCCTCTCTCTTCTGTTGGGCGCTCCTTTGGTTTTCTTGGGCCATCTGAAATACCTGTAATAAATTATTCCCTCTCCCTTCCTCGTGCTCTTCAATGTTTTCTCTTTTGTTTTAATCCAGTTCTCCAAGAGGGCATGTAGGTGACCACGAGTTTGCCACGGGGCCCACCATTCCTAGTTACGCCACTGCTTATGCAGTGATATGCTTGCATATTAGTTGTTGCTCCTTGATGCTTATTTCATATATGGCTCTTTAGACTTGTGTGGGATAGGTATTGCTGATTATCACAGTCACCTTAATTAGTCAACTTTTGTCGTTTCTGCTAGTAGAAAAAAAACTGCTAGCAGAAAAAAAAAAGCTAGCAGTCTCCATAGACCACCTTGTTCATTGCCCCCGTGTGAACTAGCTGTAAGGCTTAGTTCACACGTAAATTACATGTGGCTTATTTTGGCACCGAAAAAAACGCTTCCTAATTAGTTCAATACAGGAGCCGGCCGGCGGCCATTTTGGGGTGGCCTCTCTATGCTCCTGTATAGAACTACAAGAGCAAGAGAAGCCAGAAGAGGCGGAGTTGCTGCAGAAGAAGGAGGCGGCACAATAAAGAGCTCTCGGGCATGGGGATGCGCTCATCGGCCTTTCAGCACTGGGGCCCGCCCTCATTGCTGCGGAGAGCTCATTTGCATACCGGTTAAAACCGGTATTTCTACGGAACGGCGCGGCGGAGACCACGTCTAAAGGTAGGAGACGAATAGCCTTTCTTAAGGCTATTCCGATGTGGTAATTAGAAAAAAAGGTAGTTTAATGGAATCCCTTTAAGGAGTGAGGGATACACCAAGGTAGTGTGCCAGCATTGCAGCAGCTGTGCTTACTTTTAGCGACCAGTGCTAGACAGCTGCTGCCAAAGTAAGTTGGCAAATATTGGGTTGCAGTATACAGGGTCAGCAAACCAGGGCACATGCCAGGGTTCCAAGCTCTTGAGGTGGCCTACTCAGCTGCCAGGTGCTGACTGCAACTACTGGTTTTGTTAACAATAGGCTGGTACCTGCTGCAGTAACACTAGCACATAATGAGCCCTGTTTACTTTCTGATCCCTGCTCCAGGCCATGGCCACCTTCGCTTTCAGCCTTCCAGGGTGCCTCAGCCCTCCCATATCACGTTGCAGACGTTGAACAGTGTCACATTGATACCAATGTGATATGGGGTGCACAAAGACAGTCGTGGGGATAGGTATGTAGACCGCAGGTCGCAGTGAGTATTTGTTGGGTGAACCTAGTGAGATTTGTCCAAACTGAAACTGATATCTTTTGAAGACAAAAGTTAGCTATGGGGCACAGACTTTGCAAGTTACACCCCTGTATAAATATTCTATAAATATATATATATATATATAATATATATATATATATATATATATAAAATTAGTGGCTTGCAAAAATATTTATACCCCTTGAACCTTTTCACATTTTGCCACCTTAGGGTGGAACTCTATTGGGAGACTTTTTTTGGAGGCTGATTTTTAGGCGGATTCAGCGTCAAAATCCTTGCCAAAAAACTCTGAGCATTGATCCTTACAGCACAAACTTAAATGTATTTTATTGAGATTTTAAGTGATAGACCAACACAAAGTAGCAGATAATTGTGAAGTGAGAGGAAAATGATACATGGTTTTCAAAACTTTAATCAAATATAAACCTTAAAAGTGTGACATGCAAAAGTATTCAGCCCCTATATCAATACGTTGGTAGAGACATATACCAAAAGACTTGCAGCTGTAATTGCAGTGAAAGGTGGCTCTACAGGTTTGCAGAGCTAGAGACAGAGATTCTTCTTTGCTCAGCCAGATTGGATGGAGAGTGTCTGTGAACAGCAATCTTCATCTCTTGCCACAGATGCTCAATGGTTTTAGGTCTGGACTTTAACTGGGCCATTCCACTGTAGCTCTAGCTGTATGTGTAGGCTCGCTGTCTTGCTGAAAGGTGAATCTCCTTCCAAGTCTCAAGACTTTTGCAGCCCACAACAGGTTTTCTTCCAGGATTGCCCTGTATTTAACTTCATCCATCTTCCCATCAACTCTGACCAGCTTCCCTGTCTGCTGAAAAAAAAACCTCCCCACAGCATGATGTTGCCACCACGTTTTTCAATACAGATGGTGTGTTCAGGGTGATGAGCTGTGTTACTTTCCCACCACACATAGTGCTTTGTATTTAGGCCAAAAATTTCAACTTTGGTCTCATCTGACCAGAGCACTTTCTTCCACATGTTTGCCGCGTTCCCTATCTGGCTTGTGGCAAACTGCAAACAGCACTTCTTATGTCTTTCTTTCAACAATGTTTTTCTTCTTGCCATTTTTCCATAAAGGCCAGATTTGTGGAGTGCACGATTTATACAGTAATTGTCCTGTGGACAGATTCACCCACCTGAGCTGTTGTTTTCTGCCGCTCCTCCAGAATGCCCATGGACTGCTTCTCTGACCAGTACTCTCCTTGCTCGATCTGTTAGTTTAGAGGGAAGGCCATGTCAAACCCTGCTTTAACCCCTTCCTACTGACAGCATTTTTTTTTATTTTTGTTTTTGACCCCTCCCCCCCCCCCTTCCAAACCCCATAACTTTTTTTTTTTTCCTCTCCCCTCTCAGAGCCATGTGAGGGCTTAATCTTTGCGAGACAAATTGTTCTTCATGAAGTTACCATTAATTATTCTGTACAATGTACTGGGAAGCTGGAAAAAAAATTCAGAATGGGGTGGATTCGAAGGAAAAGTGCATTTGTGCGATTTTTTTTTAATTTTTTTTTTTTTTTTTTTTTTTTTTTTTTTTTTTACAGGCTTTGTTTTTACGGCGTTCACTGTGCAGCCAAAAATGACTTGTTACCTGTATCCTATATTTCAGTGTGATTCCGAGGATAATAAAATTATATGGTTTTATTTACATTTTAACCCCTTAACAAAAATACAAATCTGTGCCAAAAAAATTCTTTCTTAGTCGCCATATTCTGACACCCGTAACATTTTAGGTGTAAACCGTTTTTTATAAAAATTTTCAAAGAAAAAATATCACAACAATGCAACACAAAAGCAAGTCAAGATTTTCATGTGAGACAACAAATCAGCGCAAAGGAGGGGCAAATCCAGAGACTTGTGCATGAACGATACAACAATACTCAATATAAAATAACACTAAAAAAAAAAATCCCAAAGGTCAGAGCGACTCAAGGGAAAGGGAAACGACAATGAAGAACCAAAGAAGGACAACACACCACAAGGACACGAAACAAAGAGGGAAAGCAATAGACAACAAGCAGGCTTAAAGGGATTCTACCATTAAGCTACCTTTTTTTCTAATGAACACGTCGGAATAGCCTTACGAAAGGCTATTCGTCTCCTACCTTTAGACGTGGTCTCCGCCGCGCCGTTCCGTAGAAATACCGGTTTTAACCGGTATGCAAATGAGCTCTCCGCAGCAATGAGGGCGGGCCCCAGCGCTGAAACACCGATGAGCGCGTCTCCATTGCTGCCCAGAGCTCTTTCCTGCGCCACCTCCTTCTTCTGCAGCAACTCCACCTCTTCTGGCTTCTCTTGCTCTTGTAGTTTGATACAGGAGCATAGAGAGGCCACCCCAAAATGGCCGCCGGCCAGCTCCTGTATTGAACTGCAAGAGCAGCTACCCCAAAATGGCTGCCGGCTGGCTCCTGTATTGAACTGCAAGAGCGGCTACGGCGCCGTTCTACGTAACGGCGCGGAGGAGACCACGTCTAAAGGTAGGAGACGAATAGCCTTTCTTAAGGCTATTCCGACGTGGTAATTAGAAAAAAAAGTAGTTTAATGGTAGAATCCCTTTAAGGGCGAGTAAAGGGACAGGAGTCCCTAGAGGCCCCAGGAGAGGGACCAAAAAAACAAACAAAAAACAATTAGGCAAAAAGGGAAGAAAATTCAGCCGACTCCTGAAACACAACCCACGGCCGCCAGAGGGTCTCAATTTTAGATGGGTCTACAGAGTCCTCTGCGACTAGAGCCTCCATCCTCCTAATGAGGAGAAGCTCCTGGAGCCATTCCGACAAGGACGGCACCACAGAACTATGCTAGTGGTGGAGAATGACCATTCTGGTGGCTGTGAGAAAGTGGCGCAGCAGATCACCCTTGACCTTGGAAATCTTCCCTGGGATAAGGGAGAGGAGGGCCAGCTGGGGTGGGGGGGGAGAGAGACAAAAAGTGACCACTAACCTTAGAGTAGATGGAGAAAATAGAAGACCAGAACCCCTGAATCTCCCTGCAGTCCCACCAGATGCAGAAGAAGGATCCGACGGGAGCCCCACAGCGCCAACACTCATCAGACACAGAGGGATAGATATGATGCAGAAAGGTCGGGCAGCATTACCAGCGAGAAAAGATTTTAAAATTATTTTCCAAAGTACTACAAACAAAAAGGTGCGGGCCCAGTCAGTAGCAGATAAGCGGGAACCTAGGTCAAAGTCCCAAGCTCTGGTGTAGGGAGGGAGACCCGGGGTAGCGGCTGTCAGGAAAATATCAAATAGAAAGGAAAGAACCCAGGTCGGCACCTCTGACTGAAGAAAAACAGTCTCCAAGGCGGTCAGAGCAGTAGAGAGTATGGGCTGCAGGGAAAACCTAAGAAATAACGCAGTGAGCTGGTTATATTCCAGCCGTGACAAGGTGGAGCCAGGTGAAGAGGCATTGAGTAGACAGAGATGGCAGAGGTGAAGACCCGACAATTGACCCTAGTCTAACGTCATCATTAGCTGACCAGCAAAGGAAACAGTGGGCGGTTTGACCAGGGGGAAATATATTGTTCCTAAAAAGAGGGGTCAGGGGACCAGGGACCCTGGCTAGAGAGGACGAGTGACAGACAGTATCCGATGTAGTCAGAAAATGTGAAGGGAGTGAAGAGATGTGGGTCAGGGCTGGCTGAAAATGGCAGGGAAGCAAGATGGGCAGAGAGGATATCCGCCTCTACTGAGTACCATTGCTTGTCCGAGGCCTGTAAATGTCAGTCGATTACTATCAAGACCACAGAGCTTTCATTACCTGTTGAAGTGTAATAATTGCTACCTGACTAACTAGACCTCTCCCCCGCATGATTACAACCCAGACATCAAGGGGTTAAAGTGTGTGGCCCTCAACAGACCTATTGCTAACTGCACAGGGATAAATATTTTGCTATCTGATTAACTAGACCTCTCCTCTGCGTGATTATAACCCAGACATCAAGGGGTTTATGTGTGTGGCTCTCAACAGACCTAGTGTTAGCTGCACAGGGATAAATATTTTGCAAATGACTGTATGGGAAAGGCGATACAAAAGTTACTAATTGTTGCCTAATATTATTGAAGTCATGTTGCATAGTGTGTTACAATTTTATAGGCCAGTTTTTAATCCTCAATTTAATCCTTCAGTGATCTCTAAAAATTGAGTAAATTACCCATCAGTGACTCTATTATTTAGTGGGTATCCCGCCCGTTATATTGGTTAAATTTAAATGGTGGTTTCTTAGCTCAAGACATTGATCCAAATAAATGGCTTGATGAGGCCACAACAGTCTACTCTGAGAATGAATTATCAATATCAGAACAGACAATATCTATCAAAGTGATGTTTAAAAATCTAACCAAAACATATAGAGACTACGTTAAGTCCTGGTGGGAGATACAGGGTATCAAAAAATACATAGACCACAAAATAGTGCCAAAAGGTCTTAGAAATCCAATTAGACCTGCAGAAAGATTGAGAACACCGACCCTGTTAGCTAAATGGAAGGAAGAAGTTACGGCATCCTCTATCAGACTGATGGGCTTTATTTTAGCGGAGGAGGAAATAGCATTTGCTAAACATACTGTTCTCCTAAAAGAGTTGATACAGAAGGTTAAGACCTTTCAAAGTGAGGCAGACTTTGAGAAAAAAGAAAAAGCATTGCAGGTTAATATTGAACGGTTTACTGAATGCTGAAAAACAGAAAACATTATCAGTTTCAGCGCGACTTGGTAGAGTTTAGAGAAAATAGAGCCTATCAGCAACTGAATAATTATGCTGACTCTGCAGTTTCTACATTTGACATTGACACTTCTGATACAGAAAAATCCAAAACCCACTTCCAAAGACAAAAGAATAGGAGGGGAAGAGGGGGAAGAAATGGTAGAACATCAAACAGACAGGTAGAACATCAAACCCGTTTTTTTTTATCAGAGGGACCACAGATTACAAACTACTTCTTGAGGGGACGAAGTTCAAACAATCAAGGGGATTGAAAAGCAATAATACAAAAAATACATCCACTTTCGGGATTAGGTCATCAAAAGTAGTTACTACTGGGGGGAAGGTCACTGAAGAAAGGATCGGGGTCACTGGTAATACTGAAAAACTACAGGTTATTAACCTATCAAAACGGGTGATGTCCGTCTCTGAGGAGAAAGTTCTTACTATGGGTCTATCCTTTGTACCAACACCAAAATTTCATGAATTTAATTGGGTAAAGGATATAATGTTGTTCAAACATAAAATACGATGGGCAAAATTTATGAGTATCTCAGACAAACAGCGTTGTTTGGAACTAGGTATCCAAGAACAGGATTTACCAGATGTGGCTCTGTTACACTCACTTTGGGCAGAAAGTGAAGGTGCTCCATTATCATACATGTCCCTGAAACCGAAAAGTACTAAACAACCACCACTATTTGATACCCGATATATTGATACCTTTGAGCAGTTGGTACTAAAGGATCTAGCTGAGCTGGGAACTCGTCCATATCATGTTAGGAACAACTTACCCAGAGAGCAACTGTTGGCCCTGAGGGATCTGGAAAAGGATGACACGATAGTGATTAAAGCAGCAGATAAAGCTGGAAATTTGGTTATCATGGATCGCTCCCAATATATTAAGATGTGTCATGATCTGTTGTACTTTCCAGGTGCATATCGTGTACTGGATAGGGGTCCAACTGAGTTCTTCCTGGCGGAACTTCGTGCCATCCTAGACAGAGCCCTTAATGATGGCCTAATTTTGGACAAAGAATGGGCCTTTTTGTTACCAGAGAAACCAGTGATCCCGACCTTTTACTGTCTTCCTAAAATCCATAAAGGGGTTAATCCCCTAAAGGGGAGACCAATAGTGGCCGGTATTGATAGTATAACAACTGGGACTAGTATATACCTTGACCGCATCCTTAGACCCTTTGTGACCTCATTACCGTCATACATACGTGACACACAGGATGTCCTGCGACGATTGGAGGACATTGTTCTTCCAGCAGGTACTTTGGTGGCCAGCTTGGACGTGGAGGCGCTCTACAGCTCCATACCCCATGACTGTGGGGCGCTTCTTGGCCGCCAGGAGTAATTCACACGTAGAGCATAATCAGTTGGTCCTTGACCTTTTGGAATTCATCCTCAAGCACAACTACTTTGTGTTTAACGGCTGCTTCTTCCACCAGTTGATCGGGACTGCGATGGGCAGTCCCGTCGCACCATGTTTCGCAAATTTATATCTCGGCTGGTGGGAGGAGCGGCTGGTGTTTACGAAGGAAAATGAATTCTATACTTCAAAAATCCAGAATTGGATGAGATTTATAGACGATATACTGTTGTTTTGGACAGGGACGGTACAAGAATTTAATACCTTCATTGGAACCCTGAACACTAATGACATTAATCTGAGATTTACATCTACCATTAGTGATAAAGAAATTACATTCTTAGATTTGAAAATCCTTATTGATGGACAGGGTTGTGTTTCAACTGATCTGTTTAGAAAAGATACCGCTACAAACAGTTTGCTCTCGTGGAAAAGTCATCACCCCTATTCCCTTCGTAAAGGGATACCAAGGGGTCAATACTTGCGTATGCGACGCAATTGCTCCTCTTACAGGGATTTTGAAGTAGCAATTGCTGATTTGACCAATAGATTCATTGAGCGGGGATACCCGGAAGGGATACTTCAGGAGGCCTATGAATATGCTGCAAATAGGGACCGTACATCTTTATTGAATCCACGCCCAAAATTAGATTCGGAAAACCAAGTCCGTATAATTGGCACATTTGATAACCGGTGTACGGAAGTGAGAAAAATCCTCAATAAACACTGGGATGTCCTTAAGTTGGATACTGATATTCTTGCTAACACCATATCCATCAGTAACATATTGGAGAGGGAGGAATTTACAAGATAGACTAATACATAGTCACTTATCCCCCCTAACAGATACCTCTTGGTTGTCCAAACATGTCCCAAATGGGAATTTTCGGTGTGGGCATTGCAAGGCCTGTAAATTCGTAAAGACAGGCCCAGGATTCACCAGTGTGATTACTGGGGAGACATTTGAGATTCACAGTTTTATAAACTGCCAAACAACTGGCTTGGTATATATGGCCACGTGTAGTTGTCCTAAAAACTACGTGGGCAAAACCAAGCGTAAGTTCTGTCGGCGAATTATGGACCATATTGGCAACATAAGACGCAAAGAGGATCGTCCCCTAAGCAGACATATCTGGGAATATCATTGTGGCAATATGGAGGATATTTCCTTCCAGGGATTAGAAGTGATTAGAGCCCACCCCAGGGGAGGAGATTGGGATAAAAAGATCTTACAAAAGGAGGCAGAGTGGACGTATAGGCTTAAAAGCCTCTCCCCTGGAGGGTTAAATGAAAACATAAACTTTAGTTGTTTCATTTAGGGAACTAATAAAGTCATACTCAGCTCTCTGAACCATCAACTCTTGGTCCTGATGATAGATCTGGTTAGATTTAATAACTCAGGTATATAATGTACATTTGAGAATATGGGAATGTTATTAATAACACAATAACATATTAATGAGCTCTGAGCCTCCTAAGTAATATCTAAGTGTTAATGACCCTCATGGATAGTGAGAATAAATGAATTGGTATGAGGGAGTACACTGGTAGGGGTTGAAAGTGAGTGACATTTCCATGATATATTTGATTAGGTACAGGTCATATATGAATGATGATATATTCTTTGAGGACTATAGTGGTTGATCTGCAGTCATATCTCCATAGTGTGTGGCACTGGTATATCAAGAGGTCATGCATTGGTAAATGATCACTGATCTGTATTATATCATCTCTTATTTTAATAGTACTAATTAAAATATTGCTTTGCTTGAAATATCGCCTTGCTTGAGCTACTCCTATACTTTTGGACATAGACTCTATTATATAGAGTTATCTAGTAATTGTCAGTAACATCACTATAGCCATTGTGGCGATTTGAGCCATTTAAGGTCTGGCTGGGACCTATGGTGCTGCAGCCGACCGTACCAAGGATCATACGAGCGCTTGATAGATGGTTGACACCCCCGGGAGACAGCCGGATGTCACGGAGGGCGTGCCCAATCGAGACATGCCGCGTCATTGGTAGGCGGTCCGGGGGGCGGGGCCTTCGCTTTAAATACTCAAGCGAGTCGGCGCGCACGCCGGCAGTACAAAGGTACCGCGTCCTACCATCAAGGGCGCGGGAAATGCAGTTTTAACTGTAAATACATCGATTCCCACATATCTATCCTCCTGATGAGCTAGTGTATCTAGCGAAACGCGTAGAGGGGAAACCAGGGGCCTCTAAGTTTAGGATGGACCTGGTGAAATGAGCAGCAGGAGATTGTTAGTTCTATAGGTAGCTTCAGTACTATACTACTCTGGGGGAATTTAGGGACTGCTGATAACACTATACCGTTCTTAGGTGAATGTTAGGGATGGCTAATGAACATTATACAGGGGGAATGATACTACGGCTTGTGGAGGGACTGCAATTATGGGACCTATATAAAACTCCAGGAACCCAAACCCCTCCTTCCTACACCAACTCTTGAACCACTTGTTTACCTCCCTAATCTCCCGCTGCCTTTCCTGTGTGGCTCGTGGAACAGGCAGTATTTCTGAGAATACTACCGTGGAGGTCCTTGCCTTCAACTTGCTCCCTAAATCCCTGAAATCATTTTTAAGGACCTTCCACCTACCGCTAACCTTGTCATTTGTGCCAATGTGCACCATGATCGCTGGATCCACACCAGCCCCACCCAGTAATCTGTCAACCCGATCCGCGATATGTCGAACTCGAGCGCCAGGAAGACAAAACACCATGCGACGATCCCGGTCTTTGTGACAGATTGCCCTATCTGTTCCCCTAATAATTGAATCTCCCACTACCAGCACCTGTCTAGTCTTCTCTGCGCTCCTATCCCCCTTCTTACTGGAGCAGACATTCCCCTGGCTTTCAGAGGAAGTATCGTGCTGCAGCAATGTTACCCCTGTACTAACATCCCCCTCATCTGCCAATTTAGCAAACTTGTTGGGGTGTGCCAGTTCAGGACTAACCTCCCTGGCACTCTTCCCTCTACCCCGCTGGTTTCTAACTGTCACCCAGCTAGCTGCCTCAAGTTCCTGCACCTCCATGCTACCATCCCCCTCTGCACTTGCCCCAATGAGATGTTGCTCTGTGAGCATCAAACTCCTTTCCAAGTTACCAATGGATCTCAGTGTTTCAATTCGCCCATTTAGATCCATGATCTGGGCTTCCAAATGTGCAATGTGATTGCATCTTTCATAACAGTATGCCCCCTCAAGCGGCTGCTCAAGAGAGAGCATACATGTTGCAAGATGCACACTGGACAGCATTGGTAAGTATGGAGCTCATCTTACCTGATGGGGAATATTACAGCAAAACACCCAAATTCAAATAAAAAATAAAAGGGTTTTCCCTGTAAAGTCCCTGAATCTAAAGTCACTTAATATTAAGTCACACTTAGACCAAACCACACTTAGGAACAAACCGCACTCGCAAGCTCCCACACTCGCTTAATACTTAGCTTTTTTATAGCTGCTCCAAGTAGGCCAGAAAGCTGCCACTGATCCCACTGATTCTCTGGTTGCAAGTGAAACAACAATATTCAAAATTTTCAAGAAATTTCCAAAACCCATTTTTAAAGGGACTAATCCAGTTATGAAGGGGTTTTGAAAGACCCTTGTATTAAAACCCCCCATAAATCACCCCATTTTCAAAACTGCACCCCTTAAATAAGCCAAAACAACATATACCTAGTATTTTAACCCTATAAGTGCTTAACAGGAATTAATACAAAATGGAGGTGAAATTTTCAAATTTGAATTTATTTTACTAATATTTTCGTTTAGCTCTAGAATTTGCACATTCACAAGGGGTTAAAGGAGAAAATGCATCCCACAATTTGTTAGGCAAGTTCTCCCGACTACCATAGTACCCCACTTGTGGGTGTAAACTAATATATGGACGCACAGCGAGACGCAGGAGGGAAGGCATGCCAAGGAGCTTTTAGAGGGCAGATCTGGCTGTGTTCAGTTTCAGGCACGATGTTACATTTACAAAGCCCTTGAAGAGTCAAAACAGTGGAAACCTCTAGAAAGTGACCCCATTTTGAAAACTGCACCCCTCAAAGAATTTATCAAGTGATGTAGTGAGCATTAGTAACCCCGAAGTGAATATGTAAGCTGTGCGGAGTAAATTGGGTACACCAAATCCCATTCTATTTTCCCACTAGCTCCTATGACACGGACGGGGAAGAGGGGAATTCTGGGGGATCAGCGCTGGTGTATTATCTCTCATAAGCTCTAAATATGGGGAGTCCCCTGTAAACGCTCGCACAGCTTATACATTTCCTTCTAGTCGCAGCCACTTATGTCCTAATGATTTGGCGACTTTTAGGGTTTTTGTCTTCACATTGTACAAGCTAGATTTGTATTTTTATTTTCTGGCAATGTGGCCATATGAGGGCTTGGTGTTTGCGGTATTAGATGTGCTTTTCAATGCCACCATTTTGGGCCCTGTAACTTATTGACTACATTTTATTAACTCTTTCTGGGTGGGATATAAAAGGAAACATCAATTCTGGCATTGCTTTTTAGCATTTTTTTTTTCCCGTGCAGCGTACAGCATAGGTAACATGTTACCTTTATTCTGCGGGTCGGTACGGTTACGGCGATACCTCATTTATATGATTTTTTAATGCGTTGCTATTTGTGCAGAATAAAATTCAATTTAGGGAAAAAAATCAATTATTTTTGCATCGCCATCTTCTGAAAGGCATAACGTTTTTATTTTTCGCTAGACAGAGCTGGTTGAGGGCTTATTTTTTGCGGGATGACCTCTGCTTTTTATTGGTACCATTTTGGTTTTCATCTGACCATTTGATTACTTTTTATTGTACATTTTGTAAGGGAAAGGTGTTGAATAATCATTATTTTGTGCGGTTTTCTACGGGGTTTTTTTTACGACGTTCGCCGTTCGGGTTAAATAAAATGTTTTAATTGTATTGTTCAGGTTATTACGGACGCGGCGATACCAAATATGTAATGTTTTTTTCTATTTTTCTTTATTTTACATAATAAAACATTTTATATGAGGAAAATGGGATTTTTGGGGCTTTATTTATTTCTAATTTATTTTAAACTTTTTTAAATTTTTTTTATTTTTACTTTTTTCCAACTTTTTTTTTTCTGTCCCCATGGGGGATTGAAGCAGTGATCGGCTGATCACTGCTTCAATAGATATACGCTGCAATACACGTGTTACACGTGTATTGCATTGTATAGGAAGCTGTCAGCCTGTGTGGACGCACAGGCTGACAGCTTCCTTTTTAGGCAGGATCAACCAGGTAGTGAAGGGGGTAAGTGATGGGGCAGACCCGGGGTCACTGATCAGACCCCGAGCTGCCCCCTACGAACATCGGCACCCCCCGAAACCAGCGCGGGGGGTGCCGATCGGCACCATTTTAAAACGAAACCCCGGAGGTTGCCGGCGGTCATGTTGACCGCCGGCATATCAGGGGTTAACACCCGCGATTGGACCCGGTTCCGACCGCGGGTGTTACGGAGCATTGTCAGCCGTAACATACGGCTGACACCCACAGCGCATGGTGCGCACACAGGTTCTGTGTGCGCACCATGCATCCACAGTAATAGTACGGCGGTTTGCGGGAAGCCCTTCCCTGCAGCGCCGTACTATTACGGCGAATGTCGGGAAGGGGTTAAAAGTTATGTTTTAGAAAGATTTGCTCCTACAGTGATCTCTAAAAATTGAGTAAATTACCCGTCAGTTACTCAATTTCACAATCAAAATCAAGTTCAATGTCTGGGTCCTCAGTCCAATCCACTGCATCAATCCCACACAATGAGAGTGATGGTTCTGGAACCACCGTTTTAGGGGCTAAGAATTTTAAAGGGGCTAACACTCTGCTGGTGCAAGGCTCAACTCACCAAAAGGGCAAAAAACTCTGCTGGTGCAAGGCTGAAATAACTTAAAGGGCCTAAAATTCTGATGGTAAAAGGCTGAAGTCACCGCAAGGGCTTCAATCTCTGCTGGTAGCTCAGCTTAAGGGCCTCTAACTTAATTTGGAAAGGCTCACGTTAAGGGCCAGAAAAGTGAATTTTTGAAGGTCTTACAACATCAAACACATACACACACAATGACAATTAAGGGTGGGGGCTGTTGGATTTCCCATTGTCTATGCCATCTGTGGTTTTCATGGGGCATCGTGAAAGGGGTGCATGCTAATGTTTCTATAGCTTTAAATTTGGGTTTCTGTCCATACTATTGTGGAGGAAAGAAGGTTTCCAAGTATTTTTCAACTTTCATAGAGGTTGTATTGAGTTTGGAAAGTGTCTAGTTGATAGGCTGTGATAGTGGCGTAATACTGGGACTTGGGCGTGTTAGATGCCCCCAGGCATGCTTCCCCTGCTGTCCCAGTTGCATTCCAGAGGTGTTGTCATCATTTGCTGAGGTGTCATAGTGGACTTAGTGACCCTACTGAGTCGAATAGTGGTTTCCCCTGAAGCTAACTTTTTTCCCCATAGACTATAATGGGATTCAATATTCGTTCGAATAGTCGAATATTGAGAGGCTATTCGAATCGAATATTGAATATTTTGCTGTTCGCTCATCTCTAGTAATATTATCACTTTATAAATCATTTGTGTGACCCCCATCTGGATTATGCAGATCAGTTCTGGGCACCAGTACATAGAATGTCCTAAAGTTGGAATAAGGTTCAACCATAAAGAGCCATAAAATTGGTAAGGGCATGGAGGACCTCTGGTGTAAGGAGAGCTTAAAGGAGTAAAATTTGTTTAGTCTGGAGAAGAGGCGTTTAAGGGGAAATATGATAAATCTGTATAAAGATATAAATGGCCCATAAATGAAATATGAAAAAGCTGTTCCATGTACAATCCCCTCAAAAGAAAAAGGAAACTCAAGAGTTGATAAGGCTTCTTCACTGTAAGGACTGTAAACCTGTGGAATAGCCTACCTCAGGAACTGGTCACAACTGCAACAGCTCCAAAAATGGCTTACGTCTTTTTACCCCTTGTTCACATCTGTGTTGGTATTCCGGACTATAATGGGTCCGTGCGCTTGCCTGCCAAATTACGCACAGAACATGCGGACAGAAAAGTACTTCACAATCTACTTTCCTGTCCACATGATTCATGCGGACAGCGCACAGCAAGCACACAGACCCCATTATAGTCTATGGGGATCCGTGTGCTTTTACTGCACAGCGCTTGCAATTGCGTTTGGTATTTGGTTCGGGGGGGTCCCCATGCGGACTCCCCCAGACGGAACACGAACGCAGATGTGAACCAACCCCTATAGAAAAATAGCATTGATGCCTAAGGAAATATATAGGATACTTATTTCCTTTAGTCATGCCCTTGGTTGAACTTGATGGACATGTGTCTTTTTTCAACCATACTATGTGATTTAATTGATATTTAATGTCTGTCTGTACTTAACCGTTTCTGTTTTGACAGAAGTATTTTGTGTGTTTGTAGTATGGCATGTTTGATGTGTAGCTGTATGTTTGGCGTGTGCATTAATCATGTTATTTGCAGGATTAGGGTGTAAATCCTCACAGATAACAAAGCTTCTAAGGATAAACAGACACAATTAGAGAACTGGTAATATGCGCTTATTGCACAAAGCACAGCTATTCAGTGAGAGAGAGAGTACAAAGTAAGAGAGCGCCAAGTGTCAGACATCCCGTTAGAAGAAAAATAATTCCAGATGAATATATAACAAAGATTCATTAAGGAAGACAAACAACATTTCATCAAAGAAACAGGTTTGTTTAATTCTACAGGACACAGAATGTCTTCTGCTGTCCATACAATGGGAACATCATTCTTAATAGATTCCTTAATGGGATGGACCACAGTACAGAATGAAAAGCGTATTCAAGACAAAGGAAGTCTGTCAGAAAATAAGCAAAGCAAAGCAGAAGTACTTCACATACCCGCAGGTTTGCTGGTGAAGTCTGTTACAAATCATGATGTACAAGAGAAAAGTAGAATTACTGGGGACAACCAAACAAGAAACAAGATGAATCACTTTGTAAACAGTCAAGAAAACCCAACGATATCTCACAAAATCATGTCTAGTAATAATGCTGAGGAAATAAAACTGGAGTCTACTTCACTGACCGACATACTGGAGGCAAAGAACTGCCAGATGAAGGAAAGAACTAGTACATTTGAGAACAATCAGCAACAAGACGGGAATGGTCTTCTTGAGAAGCCAAATCAATCATACATAGCCCTGATTTCAAGAGCAATCTTGTCCACCCCCGAGAAGAGACTACAATTAAGTGACATATACCAATGGATCATGGACACCTACCCCTACTACCACAATCAGGTATTACAAATCATTTGCAAACAATAAATAAAATATTATAAATGACCCTTATTGTAAGAGTAATCGAAGAAACAGAACGTGATAGATATTGAAATTTACAATTAAATTTAAAGGTAAAGCCTTTACTTATATTGTAATGTGTGTGAAGCTCTTCAGGTTGAATGGTCAATTTTTATTTTTGCAAGTTTTTGTATTATGTATGGTTATTATTGGTAAGTTATGCATGCATGTCAAGTGTCTAATGGTAATTTTTTTTCAAAAGTAAATCTATAATTTTTATATGAAAAATGCAAACCTTGTAATAACTATATATAATGTATGTGCCAGGACAAGAGCTGGAGGAATAGCGTGCGCCATAACCTTTCTCTAAACGAGTGCTTTATTAAGGCTGGACGGAGTGATAATGGGAAAGGCCATTACTGGGCTGTGCATCCTGCCAACCTAGAAGCATTCTCTCGTGGAGATTATCAGCGGCGCAGGGCTAGGAGACGGATTCGCAGGTATATATGATCTTTCTTCCAGTTTTAGTAATTTGAGGAGCAAACAGTTGTAATATTAAGTAAACTGGATAAAGGATATGATTCACAGTTAATTATGACACTCTTTAATAAGAATAAGGAAGCCTGGAAATAATATCTACAGCAAAGCAAATAACCAGGAAAAGAATTCTTATGGGATAATTACAAATACAGATTTAGGCTGAGTTCACACGGAGTAAAGTGGAGCGCAATCTGGCACGCATACGGCGTTTCAGAGTTTGCGCGTATACGCCGCGTAATTTTGCGCCCGTAATTTTGCGGCTGCAAAATTATACGCTCTTAACTCCCATTGAAATCAATAGGATCTTTTTGAGCGCGCAAACTCTGATATGCCGTATACGTGCCAGATTGCGCTCCACTTTACTCCGTGTGAACGCAGCCTTAGACTATATTTACACCAGTATTTTCTCTCATTATTTCTAAGTGAAATCCAGAAGTGGGTCCAAAACACAGACACAAATCTGTGTACAAACTTTCCATTATAATTTTTCGATTTATGTTCCACTCCTAGTTTGGACTGACAAATATTAATACAAAATGCTGAACAAGAAACACCAGGGTGAAAGTGACTTCATGTCTAGCAGATCATTTTAATTGGGAAATAGGAAAAAAAAAAAAAATTAGAAAAAACCTTGCATATATTTAGGGAACTGATTGGAAACTGTTTTCCTAATATAGTATTAGTATTCTCTGCCATGTTGTGCCTCCTGTATCAGTCTAGGGAACATATAAAATTGTTTATTATTATTATTCTTTATATTTTCCTTTACATCCACAATCTACGATCATGCTATTGCATCTTCCTGTAGTGCCCTCCAGAATACCAATATATAGATTGTTTTTTTTTTTTGTTTTTTTTTTAAAGAATGTGCCCCTTGACCCCAGTGTGTATTATTTAACCGTGTTAAAAGCAAAAATGTGGTCTGGACTAATATATATCGGTATACTTATTCTCTTTATTCTTTCTATACTACTTTCTCACTTTCCTTCTATAACAGGGTGTCATCTGTTCTTGGAAACCCACCTCCATTTCCTCTCTACAATCTGCCTTATTTTCACCAGAGACTTTGCATCTGCTGCTCCCCTCTTTATTCTCACTCCAATCCATCTCGAATCTGTCCTCTCATGGAAAATCCTCATCACCGGTTACGCCGCTCCCTTGCCATACCTCATCTATTGCCCTGGAACCAGCCTTATATATAATAATAATAATAGTAATAGTAATAATAATAATCAAGGGAATATGGACAATGTTGTGCAAAACTCGTAATGTATATCTTGTAACTTGGATTATTTGTTTAGATTTGTTAGACTTTTCACCAAATAAATATATTTTGCAGTTTTTTGCCTCAGTTAATATGCAGAAATCATTATTTTTCTATTCAGATTTCCCCTTCATAACTTTAATTTTACGTGACTAAGATTATATTTTCTATGCATTTGAGTTGCACCTTCTTATATAATTTATGCTAGTTTTTAATGTCTTTTAGAGTAAATAAAAGTTTATTTACATCTATAAAGTGCAGGTCCACACAATGGTTGGGTGTTTTATATCACAATGTAGTTTTTGTAGTAAAGATTAATTCTGGAGGAAGGGAAAAAAAAAAATAAAGGATGTATTATTGCAGCAGAAACTCTGGGAGCTCCTGGCATCTTCTTTTCCATAGCTAGCCCGTCAACTACTAGCCCTTCCCAACTAACTAACTCAGCGCACCCCATCATACTTACTTATGTCTTCCTGTTCAGATCTTCTGGGCATGGGAGATCACTTCCTTTTGGCTCTATTGCACAGGTGCGGCCGGCCGGAAGATGTAAAGAAGAGGAGGAGCCGGCCTCCCAGAAGGAATTGATCTCCCATGCACAGAAGATCCAGGCAGGAAGACAGGTAAGTATGATGGGGTAGTGGTGGGGGTTAGTATAGGTGACGTTTTTGGAAATGGGGAAATGGAACTTCAACAGAAAATCTGAAGACGACCACCCCAGCAATCTAGGAAAATATAGCTTTTTTTGTAAAGTAAGCAAGTTAGAAGGTAGGCGGGGAGAGGATATTTAGCTTAGAGTAGAAACATCATTATAGTTGTTGCAGTGGTCACAACAGGGGGGCAACCAATCACCCTCACTACACTAAGGCTGAACTTCTTTGCTCACCTTTCTTATTTCCTTTAAAGGAATTCTATCATTAGAAAATGGCATTTGAAGAAATGGCACGTTACTACCTACCTCTCATTCACTTGTGCTCCCCGCCATTTCTGTAAAAAAATGTTTCTTCTGATATGCAAATTATGCTCAGGTTGTACAGGGCGCGTTCTCCCTGTGCTCCGAGCACACCAGCGTCATCAACAGCTTGTCATCCCTTAGTGCCTCCTGTTTACTTCTGCTGCAACTTCTCCTTGTCTTCAGCCTTGCGTAGGTATCTGATGCTGCGCCATACGCAATTTACAGGTTTAAATATCTTACATTGTCTAAAATTGTATAATTAAAAACTACATGTTGCTCTCCAAATAAATTCTTTACATAGCGCCATAAAATTTTAAACTTTTTTTGTATCACAATATGAACATGCAAAAATATTTCAGTGTCTTTCAATGTTAATTTAAAATTTATTAAAATATGAAAAAAAACTATATGAATTTGGTATCACTGTTATAAAATATAAGGAACATGTACTTTTTACTCTATTGCGAATGTGCTGTAATAACAAAACGTGTAAGAAATTGGGGAAATAGCATTTTTCGTGTGCAGTTTTCACTCTGATCATTGTGAAGCTTTTAATAGAGATTTACATTTTTGTAGACACCACTTTTCAGTAGTTATCTCACCTTGATCACAGCATTCACAACAGAAGATATATGCCAGGTGACGCTAGGTTCACACCTGCGTTCGGCACTCCGTTCTGTGGTTTCTGTCTTCTGCATGCAAGACGGTAACCACAGACCGGGTCCGGCCGTGAGCGTTTTATGCTCTCCGCCGCAAAACCGTTTTTTTAAAATCCGGACAAAGAGTACTGCATTTCCGACTCTGTGTCCGGATTTAAAAAAAACGGTTTCGCGGCGGAGAGCACAAAACGCTCACCGCCGCACAGCTTTCTCACCCATTGAAATGAATGGGTGAGAAAGAGTCCTGCAGATTTCCGTATCCTGCCTCTCTTTTGTGCAGGAAACGGAAACCTGCAGAATGGAGACCGGGTGCTGATGTGAACGAGCCCTTAGAGTATGCTTAGAACACTCTCCCAAGTCAATGAATATCTTAGATGAGTACATACTGTCTACGGGTATGTTGGTACTGTATAAAGGCCTGAAATTATTACCTGTAGTAAACCATGAAGAAAATAAAATCATTTTGCCTGTATGAAACGCCAACATAAAAAGGAGAAGAAAAATCTTTCATATATACTTTCTCATTTGATTTTCTTCAAATTTGTACCATTTTCTATTCTTATTTTTTCCCATCACTGCTCTTATTATATCACATCTACAGAACAACATGTTACATAGTCTTCATCTACTCCCGCATTGACCTATCACACCTCATACTTCAAACCGTGTCCTAATTTCTGGCTAACTGCTTATGAAGTTCTTAACAGGATCTTCAGCTTTAAGCCTGTAATTGTTCTTTAATCAGATTTAGTCCTCGCTGTTTTAGTGTTAATCTCAGCGCTTAATCGGCCGGAATCTGCTGAGCTTTAAAAAAAAGGCAGCTTAAAACAGGCATCTTCATCCACTGGAAAACTCGGTGTCGTAGATGCATATGGCTTTTTTTTTTTGTACATTCAATCTTCATATTTCTGGTATGGCTTGTAATATTGTGCTGGTAAGAAGTTAGTAAAATTGGCCCAGATTTACTAATAGTTAGACAGTAGAGATGAGCGAACAGTGTTCTATCGAACACATGTTCGATCGGATATCAGGGTGTTCGCCATGTTCGAATCGAACACCGCGTGGTAAAGTGCGCCAAAATTCGATTCCCCTCCCACCTTCCCTGGCGCCTTTTTTGCACCAATAACAGCGCAGGGGAGGTGGGACAGGAACTACGACACCGGGGGCATTGAAAAAAATTGGAAAAAGTCATTGGCTGCCGAAATCAGGTGACCTCCATTTTAGACGAATAGTGGATTTCAAATCCCGGTCATATGAGAATGTGAACTTTGTGACTATGAGACAGGGATAGCTGTACAGGCAGGGATAGCTAGGGATAACCTTTATTTAGGGGGGAATGTTATTAAAAATAACTTTTTGGGGCTCTATCGGGTGTGTAATTGTGATTTTTGTGAGATAAACTTTTTCCCATAGGGATGCATTGGCCAGCGCTGATTGGCCGAATTCCGTACTCTGGCCAATCAGCGCTGGCCAATGCACTCTATTAGCTTGATGAAGCAGAGTGTGCACAAGGGTTCAAGCGCACCCTCGGCTCTGATGTAGCAGAGCTGAGGCTGCACAAGGGTTCAAGCGCACCCTCGGCTCTGATGTAGGAGAGCCGAGGGTGCACTTGAACCCTTGTGCACCCTCGGCTCTGCTACATCAGAGCCGAGGGTGCGCTTGAACCCTTGTGCACACTCTGCTTCATCAAGCTAATAGAATGCATTGGCCAGCGCTGATTGGCCAATGCATTCTATTAGCCCGATGAAGTAGAGCTGAATGTGTGTGCTAAGCACACACATTCAGCACTGCTTCATCACGCCAATACAATGCATTAGCCAGTGCTGATTGGCCAGAGTACGGAATTCGGCCAATCAGCGCTGGCTCTGCTGGAGGAGGCGGAGTCTAAGATCGCTCCACACCAGTCTCCATTCAGGTCCGACCTTAGACTCCGCCTCCTCCAGCAGAGCCAGCGCTGATTGGCCGAATTCCGTACTCTGGCCAATCAGCACTGGCTAATGCATTGTATTGGCGTGATGAAGCAGTGCTGAATGTGTGTGCTTAACACACACATTCAGCTCTACTTCATCGGGCTAATAGAATGCATTGGCCAATCAGCGCTGGCCAATGCATTCTATTAGCGTGAACTGAGTTTGCACAGGGGTTCTAGTGCACCCTCGGCTCTGCTACATCAGATTGCTACATCTGATGTAGCAGTGCCGAGTGTGCATCAGATGTGTAGTTGAGCAAAACTGACTCAGCACTGCTAAGTCTCTGCATTCGCATAGGAATGCATTGGCCAGCCTTCGGCCAATCAGCGCTGGCTCTGCCGGAGGAGGCGGAGTCTAAGGTCGGACCTGAATGGAGACTGGTGTGGAGCGATCTTAGACTCCGCCTCCTCCAGCAGAGCCAGCGCTGATTGGTCGAGTTCCGTACTCTGGCCAATCAGCACTGGCCAATGCATTTCTATGGGGAAAAGTTAGCTTGCGAAAATCGCAAACTGACAGGGATTTCCATGAAATAAAGTGACTTTTATGCCCCCAGACATGCTTCCCCTGCTGTCCCAGTGTCATTCCAGGGTGTTGGTATCATTTCCTGGGGTGTCATAGTGGACTTGGTGACCCTCCAGACACGAATTTGGGTTTCCCCCTTAACGAGTTTATGTTCCCCATAGACTATAATGGGGTTCGAAACCCATTCGAACACTCGAACAGTGAGCGGCTGTTCGAATCGAATTTCGAACCTCGAACATTTTAGTGTTCGCTCATCTCTATTAGACAGTATCAATTTTGGCAGTCTGAAAACACATCAGATTTCTCACAGCAGTTGATGCTGGATGAAAAATCTGGCATATTGTTAGACCATCTAATCTATGTCTATACCACGTTTTAGTTGGCTTACTATGAGCCAAAGTTTTTACAGAACATTGGTGCATGTTTGTGGAATCGTGGCATATTTAAGTCATGCCCCCCTTTTTCTGAGAGTCCAGACTCCACACTCACATATCTAGCAAGTTAAAACTATTTTAGCTCACACAAGATGTGTCCAGTCATAGCCATAATAGTAAATTTGGGTTAGTGACTCTGCTGAAGGCTAGAACATAGGTAACATAAATTCAGTCATGACTTTATGTAAAAGTTTTTACATATTGAAGCTGTTTATTGAAGTTTGTGTACGATACGCACCCAGTAAAGATGAGTGAGTAGTATTCGATCGAATACCTCCCCTGCATAGTTATTGGTGTAAAAAAGTGCCAGGGAAGGTGGGAGGGGCAACAAATTTTTACAGCATTTACCGTGTGGTATTCGACCGATTACACCAATAACTTTGCAGGGGAGGTATTCGATAGAATACTATTCGCTCATCTCTAGCACCCAGCCAGGGGTGAACCTTCCCCTTTCGCCACCTGAGGCGAACTACAGAAAGCTGCCCCCCCGGGAGGAGGGGGCGTGGCCGAGCGGAGGGGGCAGGGCTTAGCGTCGTTCGCAGGCACGGAGATGACCTGCTCTCTGCCTGAGCGTGAGGGGAGGCTGCTGGAGCAGCGCTGCTCCAGTGGCCTCCCCAAACCACCGCTCGGTACTAAGCCAGTCCAGGACAGCTTGTCCTGGACTGGCTTAGGGAAGCAAAAATGCCGCCCTCCCTGAGGCCCTGGCATAGTGCCGCCTGAAGCGCTCACTTCAGGTCACCTCATGGGAGGTGCAGCGCTGCACCCAGCATATGCCAATATTTTTCCTTTTGGTATACACTGTGTCAGAAAGTGTTGCATTTGCCTTCACAGATGTATACCGTAAAAACATGTAAACTGTATAATAGGGGTCAATGTGAAATGTATGTCATTGTACAGACCTGAACATTGCAAACTTAAGTTTGGCTATATTCCTCAATACTGCCCTGTTATTCATTCATTTGCTTATCTGAGCCTTTGGAGCTGCTGTGATGGTTCCTTTGACAACAGGATGCCACTGTGTGGCACATGATTTTCCCCTCCAATCACAGTAAAGGCGTGTGTACAGTCAGAGGGCATGGTGGGCACTGGGTGATCAATAGGGGAAGGGGCTATGGGCTATATAAACCTCCACCAGTGGTGATTCATATAATGGCTGCCTTGTCATACGGACTGTCATGCTGCTAGTTGCTATATAAAATGAGAGAGCTGAGATTCGCCCAGACATCTTTTACTCCCCTGATGATGCTATGGTAACAGCAGAAATGGTCCGTGTAAGACAGCGTAATTCAGTAAGAATGCGGTATAAGATTAAATCAATAAAACACAATTTTTCAAAGAACTTTTATTTACAGAAGAACATATTTTGCATATGATTTAACCTGACAAAGCCAGGTAGGAGTACAGAGAGATTTGTCCTGACTGTACTTAACCTGGAGTCCTATGGAATGCAAGAGGACAAAAGGTCATACACTGCAAAGAATTAACCAAAGTTACAAAAAAGGAGTGCGACTGGTTCATTAAGCTTTATTGTGTAATATTGAGAAGCATTTAACATAGACATAACACACCCCATATATATTTATACTCATTTACTTCTGCGGAATGTGCAGCCTGAGGGGCAGGTGTTAGGACTCAAGTATTGGGGATCAACATTTTTTGACTAAGAAATTAAAGTGAAGAAGTTAAGAAGCTCAGCCTATACAAATAATCTTTATCCATTTTAGAATACGTTTATTGGGGCATTTAATCGCTAACCCTAGATTCACACATGAGTCTCGGTCTGTGTGTTTGCCAGATTCACCGGCCTGAACAGTATGCCGGTAGTGGGACTCTTAGTATCATAGATTGCTACCTGTACCAACTGGTACCATTTGGTATGGGTCACTATGTAGCATCACAGAGAAGTTAGACTACAGCAGATTTTCTGTGATGCTGTTTGAAAATATGATACACCTATAGGCTTTTTTTGTAGCAGATTTTGCAAATTTTTTTTTTTTTTTTAAAACCAAAGCCAGGTGTGAACTGAGCAGAAGAGAGAATTATAAGAGCTTCCTTTATATTTCACATTCCTGTTGTAGCCACTCCAGGGATTGATTCATAAAAATGCAGCAAAATCTGTAACAAAAAAGCTGCTTTTCTGCGACATGGGACCTTTGCCCTGGACTATTTAGTTTAACTTCTCTTATTAGTGGGCTTAGTTTCCAACAAAAAATAAATAAATAAAATTTCAACCCATGGAGGTACATATTAAGATTTTTTTGGCAAGTCTTGCCCCCTTGTCGGACAGGGTAAAGAAACTGTTAGAAAGTGTGTATAACACTTAGAAAATGAGGCGTAAACCATCCATGACAGGTTTTTGCCGAAATTATGACAGAATTCAGGTGCATTTTAATTAGTTCATCTGCCCCTATGTTTTTTTCATGCAGATTCTGCAATGAAATCCGCATCCAATTCATTTGAAATGGGTTTCCACAACCCTATACACATGCATAGGATAATTTTTATGCAGTGGAAATAAGTGGCCTGTCACTTTTTCTTTGCAGAAAACATGAGAATTTTCAAGCAATGCAAACCTGCAGTGGAAATACAAGGGTCAGTCTCAGATATGTGCTGGGTAAAATACACATCGGTTTTTAATCCATGAACTGAACATACTCATAGAAACAATGAGACCAGACTTGGATTGAACCTCACCAATACAGTGATCATAGTATGACTGCAAGGGGCCATGACTTTACATATCATTGTATATATTGTATATGTTATGTATATGATATACAAGATAGGTGTTGATAGCTTCGCCTCCATTTCTAATACAATTGGCTTATTAGATTGCCATGTGGAAAAGAGTAGTGCACTATATTTTTGGTTGGGACAGGGCTATCCTGGAATACTGTTCTGGAATACTTTTAAAGCATAACTAAACTTTATACTTTCTGGCAGTATTTGTCATTCATAAATTTTGTTATATTCTTTATTAAAAATTGTTGTCTCCTTTCTGTGAAATCCTTTTTTACTCTTTTCTTTACTTTTCTATTCAGAGTTGTCCCCTGCATCTCATTGTGCACAGACTGTCTGAAATAAAGTGAAAAGGTTAAAATGGCTACCGTATATATCTGCAGTTAGAAAACGCAGGAACTTGCTTTTGGTGTCAAGAATGCAGTTCTATCTGTATGATTTACAGAGATCACTGGTGGGAAATACTCAGGAGTGGGATATTTTATATGCAGCTGAAAGAAGCCAACATTTGTTTAAAAATTATATTGCAAAATGTATTTATGACACAAACTGTACCAGAAGTCTAAAGCTGTTTAAGGCTAAGGCCCCACGGGCCGTAAACGCAGTGATAAAGCGCTGTGGGAAGAATCGCTGCGTGATTGCATGCGGTTCTTTCCGCAGCGCTTTTAAGAGAAAGTTCACAGAGTTTTCCTCTGCGGACTTTCTCTTATCATTATATCTACGGGAAAGCCGTCAGCTGTGCTGCGATTTCTTCCGCAAAGTGGGGATGGGATTCATATGAATCCCATCCACTTTGCCTGCACTGTACAACGCCTCGATTTTTCCCGCAGCGTCTCTGCTGTGGGCAAATCGCAGTGTTTACATCCCGTGGGGCCTCGGCCTAAAGGTTTCGTTACGCTTTATATCCCAATAAGCAATTAAGTCTTATTATTGTAGAATTTTGTATGGTTTTAGACTTGCTGATCTATAAACAGTGGAGAAAAAGTCTAGGTGACCATGCTGTTTGCAAGCAGGGCTATTTTAAGTGTGAAATACATGTAAAATGTATATTGTACCTGTATTTTTTTTTTAGTCAAAGAAAAATTGATATGTCAAGTTACAAATGCAATTTTCGCACAATCCCTATGGGTGCCATGATGACACACATGACATGACCAAAGACTGCCTATGAATACTTCCCTTTTTACCTATATTTATGTAATATCCAGTTTATGAATAAAAAAACAGAACACTGGATGCAGAAGGTAAGAAAGGTGCTAGTGTAGGTACAACCTTCCCATAACTAGGGGCAGTCTTATTTGTGGTCCCTGCATGTTATTCTCATATTTCCAACTGGATTCCTCATTACAGAAGGATAATCTGAATAAATCATTATTTGAGAAATTGAGCCAATAATAATATGAAATCAAACCCAAGAACATTTCTGAGAACCCATCAAACATCTCATGGAAACATGGCTGCAACAACTGAGAAAAGTTGTGCTCACTGAAATTTTTACCCTGCACAGTGCATAGTCAGTTTTTACAGCAAGTTAAGCAATTCAGGGTGCACATATAAGAGCTGCTTCATAATCTATGCCTGAACAAGAGAAACTGGATAGTGAGGAAGTACCATGTGCAAGTTCTTGGTTTAGAAATTCATTTTACAAGGTTAATAAGAGTGTTTGCTAAAATGTATACGTAAAAGTATAATACTACCCAATTCTCTTCTGGTTTCATTCCAACAATTTCTGCCCCTCCCCCGTCTTAACTTCCTGGTCCACCTCGAAACATTGGAAATGGGACCAGGAAATCAGAAAATAGAGGCTGGTGGGAGCCAGGAAGTATTGTAATGGGACCAACATAGGAAAGGTGAGGTGAGAATTTTGTACCAAAACTTTTTTTCACCATTTTGAACCTTTTCAACTTAATTTTTATTACCTGGGAAACCCCTTTAAAAAACAACTTAAGGAATTTTCGAAACAGGCCTTATTTATGACTTTCTTTTTTTTGGAATACTAGAAAGTTCCATGCAGGAAACCTTTGGATACAAAAACTTAAATGTTCACATCAAAGAGTCTTACTTACTGTTAGCATGTATTTACATACCCTGTTTTAGGAGACAAACTAAACTCAAGTGTCATTAGACCTCTTGGCTGCCCATTTTGGGAGGTTGCTTATAGTTAAAAGGAGTCTACTAGCACCAAAATCACTCACGGAGAGCAGTGAATGGGGCTGTGAAATCACAGCTGGCAATAAGATGAAATCCATGTTCCGTCCGTTCTAGTCAATCCTGTCCAGCCTACATGGACATGATGGTATGCATGTAGCCTATATTTGGATGCAAATGAGGTTTTGGTGAATCTTGAGTATTGCTGTGTCTACCAGGGCATCCTGGTAGCTGCACATTGGGACCTGTCAATCTTTGTTAGGTGTAGCACTGGCTGGCGACCACATAGGCATAAATAGTTGTTCTGACAGGCATGACCACTCCGCAGGTGCACCAAACATCTCGCCTGTACACAGATGGAAAGCTTACATTTACAAATCTTCTTGCCAGAATGATTGCACATGAAAAACTATGTTCACTGTGTCACTAAAAGCCACTACAACGGCACATAAGTGGTTTAGAAGCAGTTTTGGTGGTAATTGTCTCCCTTTAAACTCCAGTAAAATTTTAGTAAGTATCAAAATTAATCTACTAGAGTCCCGGTGACTGTACTGGGCTCCAACAAGGATGAAATCTCCCAGTGCTCTACTGCAGTTATTGGCTAAAGTTACTTCTTGCTTTGCCCACCACCTGCATGCACTCCGCACATAATAGTACTACTAAGGGAGCCTGCACATGGAGTTTACGCTCGCTCATTCTGATCGTAAAACACGTTCAGAATGAGCGTGTAAAAAACAGATCCCATTGACTTGAATGGGTGCCGTCATACGCGCGCTACCCATTGAAATCAATGGGAGGCTTTTTCTTTACCTATTGCTTTCATTGAAAGCAATAGGTAAAAAAGCCTCCCATTGATTTCAATGGGTAGCACGCGTATGCCGGCACCCACAGAAATCAATGGGATCTGTTTTAACGCCGCTCATTCTGAACGAGTTTACGTTCAGAATGAGCGGAGCGTTTACTCCGTGTGAAGGCTCCCTTAGAGTGCTTGGCTCAATTTCAGTTGCTTTCTTATGCAAAAGGACCAGAAAGCAGACAAAATTATCTGACAGGGAGCAAAGGGTTATTAAAAGTAGATATATAGAAAGTGTATGCAGAGTAGCAGAATGAGTACAGGAAATTGGAAGCTTCAGCTTTAAGTGATGTTAAACCAGTGGGCACTGTTTAGATTAAATCTACTTTTTAGGCTAGTAGCATGCAGCCATTTTGTTATTTCTGTAGTGCTAAATGGATTTTCTGGAGCTATTGCATTGGTAATGTATCTTTAGCATGGGCTATCAATATTATAGTTCCAGAAAGCCATTTAAGTGTACTGAAAGTGTATTAAACCAGCTAGTTCAGTGCTTATAGCAGCTTAGCTTTTAGGCTAAGGCCCCATGCTGCAGAAATGCAGTGGAAAAAAAATGCTGAATTTTACAGTACCAGCAAAGTGAATGAAATTTAGTTAAATCACATCCACATATTGTGGGAAAAAACACTGCGGAAAACCTGTGTTTTTGAAAAACACACCATGTAAATTTTAGCTTCAGAAAAGTGACTGTTTTCCCTATAGGTTTAATAAGGGAAGAGAAACTGCAGAGAAAAACACAGCAAAAACGCAATAAAAAAACTGCAGTTAGTTTTCGTAGTTTTTTTTTTTCAGTTTTTTTTTTTTTTTTTTAGCTGTGGTTCACTACGTGGGGCCTTAGCCTTAAGGGCAATTTGTACTTTCCTCTCTAATATAACACTGTCAATTTTTTTTTTTTTTTGGGGGGCCCTGCTATTTCATTTCATTGCGACTATTTAGATTTAAGGGTGAATTCACACTGAGTAAACGCTAGCTTATTCTGAACGTAAAACACGTTCAGAATAAGCGGCGTCTAAAGCAGCTCCATTCATTTCTATGGGAGCGGGGATACGAGCGCTCCCCATAGAAATGAATGGGCTGCTTCTTTCACTCCGTGCAGTCCCATTGAAGTGAATGGGGAGTGCCGGCGTGTACGCTCCGGCATGAGCAGAGCTTGCCGTATACGCCGGCACTCCCCATTCACTTCAATGGGACTGCACGGAGTGAAAGAAGCAGCCCATTCATTTCTATGGGGAGCGCTCGTATCCCCGCTCCCATAGAAATGAATGGAGCTGCTTTAGACGCCGCTTATTCTGAATGTGTTTTACGTTCAGAATAAGCTAGCGTTTACTCAGTGTGAATGCACCCTAAAGGTGACTTTTGTCAATCCAAGGCATTTGTTAACCCTTAAGTACTATCATAATCCACTATCATACACATATCATTATGATAGACACCATGATAGTACTTAAGGGTTAGTGTCAGAATTGTCTGTGCAAGTTGCACGCATATCAGATGAAAGTTGAATGTAGTCCCAACCTTAGCTGGTTTCAGAGAGCTGAGTTCCGTCTGGAAAACTTGGTCCGTTTATTGTCCGGATTTAACTGTCCAAACCTGACATACTGAGTTCAATTGAGCTGAGCTGAATCCAGACTAGTATATCCAGTCAATGCACAAACTGTATTTCCCAGCCCGAATTCTGCTATGTGAAACTGGCCTAATAGCACATGGAACGCTCACCATGGAGATGTTGGAGTAAATGACATTGCAATCTATAGTTTATGAAGATGGTGGATTGTTGCAGTGTACAATGCCTCACACAGTCCTCAAAGATTTTGCGAACACACCAAAATAATATTAAAAAAATACAAACATATATTCCTGTCTAAAATTCAAGCTTCCTTTACAAGTGCAATCAGCTGTGAGGGCTCGGGGGTTAATAAGAGCCTAGTTACCACTATCCTCAATATCTCCCACAACATGACATTCACATCCCCCAGAACATGTAAACATTACAGGGATTTGTAAGGTGCTTCTTATAACCCTAACTAGTAGTACCAAGTGCTCAGTTAAATATGTCTACATTCTCTTGCACAGTCATGCACTCTTATTCTCTCCTTGCACAATATATGCTGAGTGTTCAGTACAAATTGTAGTGATGATACAACTGCTTGTCAACATGTTTTTTTTTTTTTTTTTAAGGATGGCTTCACAAACAGCGTTTTTTTGTTTCTTTTTGGAAACAGTTTTTGACGCAGTTTTTTCATCACAAAGCCAGGAGAGGATTACAAAGGCGTGGGAAATTTCTGAGAAGAACCAATACTCCTTCCCGATGGATCCAGCTAAGGGTGCATTCACACTGAGTAAACGCTAGCTTATTTTGTAGAGTAAAATTACACTTGTAAATTTTGCTATTCCATTGACTTCAATGACATTTTACAGGCGTATTTTTACAGGCGTATTTTTTACAAGCGTATTTTTTACAGGCGTATTTTTACACTTGTAAAAAAATATCATTGAAGTCAATGGGATAGCAAAATTTACAAGTGTAATTTTACTCTACAAAATAAGCTAGCGTTTACTCAGTGTGAATGCACCCTAAAACTGCAATGGAACGCCACCCATCCCCCTTAATAAAAACCCTAAGGATACATTCAAACCAAGGTGCAAAACGTTCATTTTTCACAGCAGTCTTGCTGTGAGTGTAGACAAAAATAGAACATAATCTAACTTGTGGCCAATTAAACAGCCCTCATTCACTTGCCGTTTGACGTCCATTGCAAAAAAAAAAAAAAGGTGAATATAGATTAAAATTAAGGCCCACATTGTGAAAAAGCTGCTTTTTTGTTGTAGATTTTGCTGCATTTTTTTAGTCAAGTACAGGAGCTACAAAAGGAACAGGAAGCTCTTACACTTATCCATTCTGCTCAATTCACTCTTGGCTTTTGGCTCAAAAATCTGCAACATAAAAAGCAGTTTTTCTGCAACGTGGGGCCTTTGCCTAACATTACTCCTAATTTGGAAACATTCCTATAAGGATTTCACTCTTCATACCGCAGTATGTCAATTGGTTTGATACAGAAGTGATCTATTGTAGTGCACCAACCTGTGCAATAGTGTTTTTCATATTGTTTGGCAGGTGTGACAAGCAGTGCCAGGTACTAGTTCTGAGCAAAAAACATGACAATGCTGTACGACAAAAACCACACAGGCATTGAGTTCCTTGATCCCACTGCATAAATGATTCCACTTATGACATATACAATACTGCCAGTTGTTAAATTGATGAGGGCGACAAAAATCATGCATTTTTATCTAAGGTTGGATTTATCTTTTTTAGGCTGAGGCCCCGCATTACGTAAACACTAGTGATGAGCGAGTAGTATTCAATTGAATACCTCGCCGGCATAGGAATAAGTAGATTTTGCAGAAGATTTTTCAGCCAAAGCCAAGAATGGCTACAAAAGGAATGGGAAATATATAGGAAGTTCTTATACTTCTACCTTCTGCTCAATCCACTCCTGGCTTTGGCTCAAAAAACCACAGCAAAATCTGCAACAAAAAAGCTGCGTTTCTGCAATGTGTGGCCTAGGCCTTACTGTGCTCATCTCAGAATCTCGTGTCATATTCTAAGGCCACTTTCACATGATCTTTACTTGGTCTGTATTATGCATCACTATTTTTCAGTCAATACCAGTTTGCTTTACAAATATTGATGAAAAATACTGGCCAAATATTGACATGAAATATGAAAATTGCCTCTCCCATGCTAAAAAAAACCAAAAACACATTGCAAAATCATGGTAGTACATAAGTTAAAATGTGCGATGCTATACCTACAAGCAGGATATCTTAATAACGTGTTTATTCTTTAACTGCGCTCTAAAATTGCAGAAGCTATGGAATATATTTGATTCTGAAAGTATATTTCTTTGTTACATAGATTCATCCATATAACTAACTCTGTGGGTGAGTTATGTGCACTGGATGAAGCAAGAGTTCAGTTCAAGACTTTGGCACACTATATGGATATTAAGTTTTAAAATCACCATCAATCTTCAGAATTGTCTAAATAAAAGGTGATTTTTCTCTTTTCAGGCTGTATTACAGTACGTGTTAGGCCTTATTTGTTTCTTCACACATGGTCCTATTGACTTTTTTGGATGTGTTTTGATGTGGTTGATCTATTCTCAAGTTATGTAAACGGGATCAACCATTTTTTAGTATAAGTGCTATACTTTCCAATGTTTAGCCTCGGTGAAAAGAGGATTTTTTATGGATGCCACTGGATCGCAAAATGGACCAAAATTGAGCATCTCTCACTTTTTGCATAGACTAATGACCCCTGAAAAAAATGGATGTCTGCAGGCACCTATGTATAAGCTAAGGGGCAGTGTCCTGTCCATGGAGAACATGGGCTGCAAATATCTGTGAAAATGGAAATGTGGACAAACGTAACAATGTAAAAAGTCACATGACTGCACAAATGCAACTGTCTGAGTGTCCCCTGCTAATAAAACATGAAAATGGATGGTATTCATGTGCTGTCCAACAATTCACATGTGAAAACTCTTATAAAACAATGACACAACCTTTATGCCGTTTCTAGCAATATTAATAATCATATTTAAAGATATGTTACAATAACATAAAAACCAAGTAACAACATAAAGAACATACTCTCTTGTGCAAATTTAAGGGGCCGTCCACATCGTGCTTTCCCTTATTATTAGCACCTGATTGCAGGATATGTTTGGAAAGAGGAAAAAACCTATTCAAAAGTATCCCAAACCAAATCCATTGATTTTAGGCGTCTGTTTTGTGTTTCTATATGTTTGTACTGGTCACAAGAGTGTGGTATAACATGCTTTTGTATAAGTCAGAACAAGCGTACAGAAATAGAAACCAAGCAAAATTATTGCCAAAAATGAATCCTTTTGGCTGCTTTTCTACTAAAGTCAATGAACATGGTGTGGGATATGTTTGAATACATTTATTCAGGCTAATAAGAGGCCAAAATGTGATGTGAACAGCCCCAAATATCAAAATTAGAACCCACTGATCTAAAGTGCAAACAACTGGAGAAGATGTCATATAATACTATGTTTACAATATTATAGTATGAGTAATGTTTCATTTTGATAGGAAAACTATAGACTATTTCTAAATCATTTGAAAATGATTTTATAGGGTGCTTTATGTTAAAGCAAAGTTTTATCCATGTACAGGTATTTTTTTTTTTTTTTTTTTTTTTGGGGGGGGGGGGTCGTAATTCTATCAACTATTTTGACAAAGCATTAAAAAATTCTTCACTAGTCACACTAGCGAAAAACGAACCTAAACTGGATGTAGTCTTAAAAGTCTTTTTACCATTCTCAACCCGATTTGACTTGCTTAAAAATAATTTGATTATTTACTATTTACATTACAATGTGGAAAATATATAACTATTTTATCCTCAATTATTGCTCATAGCTGAAATATTACAAATAAAACAGCTTTCGGCCAGGGACCCACGTGGTGTAATCCCATCCACACATTGCAGAAAAATATGCGCAGTGCAAATGTTGCAATTTCCAAAACTGTTTCTTGGAAATCGCAGCATTTCAATTATATCTACAGTATGGCTGGTGGTTTCCCTACAGGTATAATGGAAGCAGAAAGCCTGCGTTGCTGCCACGGTTTTTCCTGCAGCGCTTCTTTGCTTTGGCCCACTACACGGGGCCTCAGCATTCAAGACAGTATAATATAATGATTAAATAAAAACCAGATCAAAACCAGTAGTTCAGGAGGAACACTATTTTTTCCACAGCGTTTTTTTTGCTGCGTTTTACTACATGGGGCCTTAGCATTTTCACAGCCAATTCACCTCTATGGTGGGGGGTATGGGAACAGCATAGAGCAGCACTGTTTGACTGTTCTTGCAAGTCCCATCCTAGGGATCTCACCAGCAATTTACCAAGAGGGATATAATCCTTTAATACTAGGGTTAGAACTACATTAACTTAAGTGTGACCATAGATAGTATATCAACATGGATTACAGCTCAAAAAGTTTTGGAGACTCTGATATAATCCAAGATTTCTATTCTTAATACCAAACAATTTTTCCCTCCCTTGCATAAAACAGCTATTGATAAGAGTTTCAAAGATAATGTCTACAAATAATTTTCTTCTCATTTTAAATTAAAGAAAAATGTATTTTTTTTTAAAGGAAACTAATATCATCTACAAGTCTGTGTGGTCACCAGAAAAACATATATAGACACATTACACTGAAACATAATAATAAGGTTTTGCATTTGGACAGGTAAGTAGACTTTGTATCTATAAACATTAACCTAAGCACATTACAGGGATAAAAATGAAAGTGTAAGTGCTTTTTAAGATTGTGTCGGGGGTGTTTGGTGAAAATTTCTGCAATATACTTTATCAACCAGCTGAGAAAAATCTGTACATCGGCTTATGCGCGCTACACAATGAAATCAATGGGAGGCTTTATAACCCATTGATTTCAATGGGTAGCGTGCGTAAGCTGGCAACCATTGAAGTTAATGGGATCTGTTTTGCAGCGCCTCGCTCTGACACGTGTTTACGTGTCTAAATGAGCGTCGTGTTACTCTGTGCGAACGGAGCCTAAAGGAAGTAAAATAGGTTAATGAAGTATATTACAAAAATGTCCTCCAAACCCCCGACACAATGGGGAAAAAAGGCACCATGTAAACATTTGTATTATTATTATATTCAATATCATCTGTGTGCCCGCCACGTCGTTTTACCACAGACTTGGCACAAGCACACGTTCTTGTGTAATTATCTACTGCATTAGGCTGTAGAAATAACACAGTAAACAACATATTTCAATGAAAGGGAATAATAAATTATAAATATATCTATTTAGTTATTTTTTTTAAATAACATTTTTGGTCTTTGACTTTTTCGGTTTCTTGTGAGCTGTAATACCTTATGAAATACTATTAAAGCTTAGAAACGTGTATTTTACATGAAGCTATTAAGTTTCACCAACACTACAACAAATCTGAGATGCTTTCAAGAGTTATAGCTATACCTTTTACCTGTAGCAAAGACATAGTTTGTTGCTCTAGCCCTATATCTAAATGCAGTTAAGGCAAAGAAGCATATGGCTCACCAGCACTTCCCTTAGTTACACTCAGGGGTGGGATTCAAATTGTTTTAACAAAAATGTTCCATGGGGGGAAAGGGGGAATATGTGCGGTTGGACGAGGGGCAGCGTGCAAACAGCGCTGTGAAAATTTTTGCAGCCATTAATATTATTTCAACAGCCAGGACCCCTGCAGATCAGCTGTTCTGAGACAGCACAGCAAGCACTTATGTTAAAACACTGGGAACTGCGCTGCTTACCCACCAAATGACGTGCAGTGCTACAGTACCGAAACCCGCCAATACACACTGTACTGTGAATGAGCAGCACGGTTCAGTTGCGATGCTGTCCTGAAACAGCTGATCTGCAGAGGTCCTGTCGGATTCCTACAGATTCACTATTAGAATTAGGATAGCTCATCGATATTACAGGGTGGATAACCCCTTTAATACTACTCAGTAATGTTCTACAGAGCTTAACGTATCCCCACAGAATTTTGGCCCCCATAACTGCCCCCAATCAGTATCAGTGTCCCACCTATGGTTACACCCCTGAATTGTTTTCTGGTAACTCAAACAACAACAAAACCTGCCACTGTGTCAGGCTGATTGTCAAATCTGGACTGACAAGTTTATCTAGACTAAATTATAAAGCTACTGTAGGTGCTAAAGTGATAATTATATAATCATTTTGGCATTTGAGTTTAGGGTAACATATCCTTTTCTGCACACTGTATCAAATGGATTGCCAAAATTTACAAAAGGAATCCCTACACTTCCATTCTTCAGTCCTCTGCTATTTCAGCAATACTGTTCCGGTGGTCTTTGCTTACTTTCTGCAGCAATGACGTGATGTAAATGAACAAGTGACACCTACAGCCAACTGACTGCTTTGGCCAGTTTTGGGCTGTAGTGGTCATGTTCACATGAGTGATACATCATTTCTGCAGGAAGTGAATAGAGACCAGTAAAGACCACTGGAGCAACAGTGACTGAAGCAGTGAATATACAGTAGTTTGTTTTTGTTCATCCTATCCCCTGCTCTTGGCCACATTTGTGTACCTATCAGTCAACCCTTAAACTAAGAGTAGTTGCTGTGTTGTAACACTCTATGTATATGATCGGAAGCCTGTTGCCTTTGTACTGTCAAAGGTACAAAAAAGAAATGGATAAATACGTGTATACAGTTAGAAAGTCTTATCACCTACTATAAACACTATTTAACAATTCAAAAAGTGTCATTTTTCCTTTGTAAAATAAAGCCTAATTTCTACTTGGAATTATATTATTTTTTTAATATAACACTCTAAATGATGCCAGAATCACTTACCCTTGTAACAATGACAAACATTCAGCTGAATGTAAAAATAACAATTGTGTTTCTATATGAAAGCATAAACTTTACTTTACTTAGAGTAGATAAGTAAAATTTCAGTGTAGCTCTGTTCATAGCAGGTATATAAATAGTGCAACCTGCCCCAATACATTTCTAGCCTTTATACTTTACTCATAACATTTCATTCATTCATTCCAAGCATTCCCCACCTCCCACAATCCCAGGAGAACACGGTTCCCCTTCCTGGTCCCCTGTGCTGAGTATATACTCTCAAGTCCCATCCCTCCCATGAGGATAGTGATAATTAGGCAACCCCAAATATACTTTGATATAATTATATACTCATATATATATATATTTATATATATATATTTTTTTTTCTATATTGATTTTGAGAAAATTCTAGTTTTTTGGTTTTCTTTATGAAGTGCTTCCAGCCCCCACACTTGGACAACCGGCCTGAATTTCTCCTGGACCATTGCCATTTCCTGGAGGTGGAGGAAGTGGAGCAATCACTTCTCGAATCCGGGGTTTACGCCCTCTGCGAGAGGGAATCCCGTTACAGCCATCCTTCTTTAGGTGTCTGTGGAGATGGTCAGAACGCACAAAGGTTTTGTGGCATGCCTGGCATTGGTAAGGTCGCAGCCCTGTATGCACTCGAGTGTGATTCTTCAGGTCGTAGTTATGAGCAAAAGCTGCACCACACTGCTGGCAAAGATAAGGCTTCTCTCCTGTGTGCTTCCTCATGTGGACCTTTAGCTTGTCCTGCCTTAGGAAACAGAAATAGTTTCACAGTTATCAATGTAAAAGTACAAAATTTTTAAAAGTCAAGTTTTTTGTCTTTTTTTCTTTTTATTGCCCATAATCAGGATAAACTATGACTGAGTGGTGGAGAGCAGACACCTACCCAAGTTGATCAGTTGCTTGGGATTGCTGTCAGGCTCAGTACTATACAGTGCACAGTGTGAAGCATATGGCTCCGTACATTGTATATTGGTGTGGCCTAGAGTTCTTACAATACTGGGCTTGGCAGCAAACTAGAGACATGATTAGTATGGGGCTGAGTGACACCCCCCAATGATCCCATATTAGATGCCTATACTGAGGATAGGTTATTAAAAAAGCCCTAAAAACCCTTCAAAGAGGACCTTTCATCAGATCGGGCACATGCAGTTTTATATACTGCTGGAAAGCTGACAATGCGCTGAATTCAGCGCACTATCGGCTTTCCCGATCTGTGCCCAGTGTAAAGCGCTATCGGTCCCGGTACCGTAGCTCTTCTATGGTCAGAAGGGCGTTTCTGACACTTAGCCAGGGACGCCCTTCTGCCCAGCAGCGCCTATCACGCTGTACTGTGGAGCGGGGAGGAACTCCATTCCTCCCCGCTCACACTGTACAGCGCGATAGGCGCTGCTGGGCAGAAGGGCGTCCCTGGCTAACTGTCAGAAACGCCCTTCTGACTGTAAAGCCCTACGGTCCCGGGACCAATAGCACTTTACACCGGGCACAGATCGGGAAAGCCGATAGTGCGCTGAATTCAGCGCATTGTCAGCTTTCCAGCAGTATATACAACTGCATGTGCCTGATCTGATGAAAGGTCCTCTTTAACTTCAAATTCTTTCAACGTGGAGCACAAGTATTAATGCTCAATTCTGTATACAGTCCTGAAATAGTTAAAGTGGTTGTCCAATTTCACATCAATATTAAGAGACAGATGTTATTGCTTGTATAATGAAAACACAGTCCCAGGGGGATACAATACAACAAATGAAAAACAAAAAAAAAAGAAAAAAGAAAGGAGGATAGGAGCCCCGAGGCCTAAACGACCAAACGGAGACTAAACAAGGAAACTGAAAACACAATGAGGACATAGACACGACAGACAAGACACAAAAGGGAACGAAGGAGGCATAGGCAGGCTCAAAAACAGAGGGGAGGGTGGGGGGGCATAAACCCCAGAAGGTCAGGGGAAGAAAAGGAAAGAGAAAGAAAAGAAGAGGACTGCAAAAAGGGGAGGAGATTTGAACAAAGAGAGAGAATTCCGCAGATTCCTGAAACACCCCCCACCGCCGCCAGAGGCTTTCAAACTTGGATGGGTCCACAGAGTCCTTTGCGACCAGGGAAATACCTTTAAGTTAGGAGGTGTTTACACCAGTGTCTGCAGTCTGCCCCAGGGTTTCTGTCCTAATCCGCGGAGAAACCGGATAGGGGACAGCTTCCTGGCGGTCAGTTTTAAAACGCATTCATTTCCTCTCAGCCTGGAAACCATTTTTTTGGGCGGACATAAAGTCTTGCATGTCCGACTGTGTCCATGCAAAAAAACGCTTTCCCCGCAGAAAGGCTGCAGACAGACACCGGCGGTTTTCTTTAAAAACCCATTCAAATGAATGGGTTATAAAACTGATCACCGGGAAGGTGTCCACTATCCAGTTTCTCTGGGGATTAGGATGGAAAACCAATGAGTGGATGTGAAAACGCTGCCTTACCACCGATACATTTAACCCCCTCTCCAAGCTTTAAAAATACACAGTGAATGCATAACAGAAAGTGAATAATCAAGAAGGTCATATTGTAAATCTGACATATATTTATTATGGGTACTGTGGAAGAAATCTGAGGCTGACACATAAATTTCTGCCCTGGATCCGCATGAAAATTAGCCAGACCTACATGTTGCTAATCCACTGCCGTTTTTTGTGTCAAATCTGTGGGACTCAATAGTCAGAGCTCGTTCACACCTGCACCCAGTCTCCGTTTATGCAGGTTTCCGTTTCCTGCCCGAAACTGGGCAGGAAATGGAAACCTCCAGGCGTGTTTCCTGCAACGCTTTAGCACGGCGTTTCTGGCCCATGGAGCCTTAGCCTAAGGCTATGAATGTTTGTGGATTCTTCCATATAAAGTTCAGAATGTGTGAACCCAGAGGTAAACCTATATAAAGAATAGTATTTGCTAATTTTTCAACATTCAGTAATATTCAATTTATGTAGATTTTGAAAACAAATAGTCAAAATGTCATACAAAAGTAGTTTTCTTAAAGTGATTTTGTTGGGAAAAACTTCAAATGTTAAATTACTTTACGAGGCTTGGAATAAACTTCCACTAATATTTATTTTTTACACTAAACTGGAGTGCTGTCCTTCACATGAGAGAGAGACAGTTATTAAAAGAGATGGCAGAAGAAGAAATTGCATTGAAGAACTGCGCCGGGCACAGATGGCTTTACAACAGCACTATTTGGGACATTAAAGCCCCAGTCCATGCAGAGAGTCCCAAATTGGCCTGACAGATTCCCTTTAAATCTGTAAGGCCGGGGTCCCAGGTAGAAGGATTCTAGAAAATTCCATTCACACAATGCAGAAAAATATGTGCAGCAGATATGATGCAATTTTCAAAACTATTACACTTCCGGAAACGCTGGTGGTTTTCCAACAGGTATAAAAGAAGCAGAAAGCCAGCAGAGGACACCTATGCAAGCTTTCTGTGAAAAGCGCTGCAGGAAAAACCGTGATGCATTGCCGCCGTGATTTTCCTGCAGTGATTTTTTGCTGTTGCCTGCTAGGTGAGGCCTTAGGCTGAGTTGGCACTGAGTTTTTTGGTCAAGAATCCGCCTCAAAATCAGTCTCCAAAATAAGCCTCCCAATAGAGTGCTATTGGGAGGCTTTTTTGGGAGGCTGATTTTGAGGTGGATTCCTGACCAAAAAACTGTGTGAACTCAGCCTTAGGGCGAGTTCACATGGAGTTTTTTGGTCGGAACTAAAACGGAGGCCGCCTCAGGTTCCGGACCAAAAAACGGGTAGTCGCACACTCCGCTCCGGATTAGGAGCAATAAATGGGACTAGTCGGGAGGAGGGAGTGTCTTCAGGCCGAATCGCGAGATGAATCGGCCTGAAGAATGAGCATCTTGCTTCTTTTTCTGGTAGCCGGAACAAACCGACTACTTGAAAAAAGAACTGACCGGCTCCCATTGCTTTCAATGGGAGCCTCTTTTTGGGCAGGATTTTGAGGCGGATGCGGCCTCAAAATCCTGATCAAAAAACTCTGTGTGTACTTACCCTTAGCCTGTCAATTTCAATCAAATTAAATGTGAATAAAAGCACTGGGAAACATTTCTGTTTTAATCATTCAATACAGGGGTTTCATTTAGTCCCATTGCCACTGATATATATAATCCAGCACTTTGCCATGCAGTCTGTCTTTACAAACATTTATGAAAGATTGCATTGCTTTAAAGAGTTCACTGAATTACAGTAGGGTACGCTAACATTACAACAAGTGAGTTCTGTTCAAGAAGTTCTACCACATAATGTAGCAGAGCTTTAGGATCAGAAGTTAAGCAAATTCAATTGTTTTATTAATCAATGGGAAAAAAAAAACTAATAAAATGTAACTTTTCAGCCTAATGTGATACTTACTGATGCGGCATTTCTTTAATTTTCATGTCTGAATTTTAAATGACACAACTTTTTAATGTTACAACCAACACTGCTCTATAATGTCAACACCATTTTTTGGTGTATATTGTTTTTTTTTGTGTGCAATGACTTGTACTTAAAATTTTTGTCAATTTGGGAAACTTTTGGATCTTTTTTATTGTATTCTTGGAAAGCGTATGAACAATCCTATTTAGGCTAAGGCCCCACGTTGCGGTAACACAGTGTTTTTTGCTGCACACTATGTTGCGTGTTTTTGAAGCAAAGTCAGAAGTGGCTTGAAAATGAATGGAATATATAAAGGAAGCACTCTAGAGGACCTGGAAAAGATCCAGCGCACCGTCGACATTCCAGGTATGTGAGCCAGTGGTGGAGATATTGGTGCTGTTAATTTTGGCAGCAATATCTCCCCACTGTCAGTAGGGTGTACCTCATAGCCTAGTGTCATCACGGGGCTGTGAGGAATGCCCACCCCTGACAGTACTTGTCAATAGACTTGTACTAGGTGGTGTGGGGTTCCTCACAGCTCAGCATCATGGCTGGGCTGTAAGGAACGCCTCCTCTGAGAGTACAAGGTTATGTCATAGCACAATCAGAGGGGGCGTTCCTCACAGCAATGATGCTAGGCTATGAGGAATGCCCTTCTGACAGTGGGGAGATATTGGTGCCAAAATTAACGCTCATACCACTGAATTCAGTGCACTGTCAGCTTTCTAGCAGTATATAAAACCTCATATTCATGAGGACATAAAAGATCCTCTTTAAAAACATTTCCCTTCCGTTTCACCTCCTCCCAGCATCCGCCGTACTAGTTTGGCGGGTGTCGAGTATTTAAATATGGCGGTCGCTCAGGAGCTGAGCTCCTCTGTGCCTTGGTCAAAGCTAACCAAGACTCCATTTTACCGGCGCCCTTTTTGACGGGGTTCACCTGCACCCGGAGCAAGCTCTGGGGCCAGCGTACCGTTACCATGACAGGTGGAAGCCTTTTGAAGCCTTGTAGGTCTGTCTTTCATTATTTTCTACTGCAGGCTACTCTATGTAGCTTGCAATAGAACCGTCGGAAATTTGCATTAGCATTGTAATACCTTGCATTAGTGATCAAGACCCTAGGGAGTCTAATAAAAAAAAAAAAAGTTAAAAAATTATAAAAACAAATAAAAAAAATTAAACATTTAAATACAGTGAAACACATACATGTTAGGTATCGCTGTGTCCAAAAACGCCTGCTCTACAAATCTATAAAAATATTTTTCCTGTACAGTAAACATCATAGTGGGAAAAAAAAAATCGAAAGTGTGAAAACTGCCGTTTTTTCACTGTTTCACCTGTGATAAAAATTTGAATAAAAAGTGATCAAAGCAATGGACATTCCCCAAAATGGTATAAGTAAAAAATACACCTGGCCCCGCAAAAAAAGACACCCTATGCATTCCCGTACATGGAAGTATAAAAAAGTTACGGGAGTCATAATATGGCAACTTTTAGAAGACAATTTTTTTGCACATTTTGATTAAATTTGGTATCCCCGCAATCGTACCAAAACATAGAATACAGATGACATATCATTTTGGCTCTAGATTGAACGTCGTAAAAAAGAAACCTGTAAGAACATCCATCGCACAAATGCACTTTTTCTTCAAATCCATCCCTCTCTGATTTTTTTTTCAGTACATTGTACAGAGTAATAAATGGAAGTACAATTTTTCCTGCAAACATTAAGCCCTCATATAGCTCTGAGAAAGGAAAAATAAAAAAGTTAGGAGGTTTAGAAGAGGGGGAAACGAAAATTGAAAAATGCTTGGGAAGGGGTTAATCCATTCCTGATTTTGGTCCAAAAACACCTAATCTAAATCTGCAACAAAAAATGCTGCGTATTACAGTACCTACATGGGATTCTGGTAAACTGCAGCATGTCAATTATACTGTACCTATGGAAATGCTAGCGGAAGGTGTTCTAGACCTGGGCCCCTGGATAATCCGCTACTTCAAGAAGCTGCAGTGTTTGGGTGAACGCTGCATCCTCTTCAGTACTTAACAAGCACAGTACTGTATCTTTGTCAAGTGCTTGCGTTTGGTATCACAGCCCAGCCCATTCACTTGAATGGGACTGAGCGGCAATCAGGCCATGTGACCAATGAATGTGACATTGCATGTCCTGTGAAGTGTAAGTGACACTTAGGGAGCACTACTGCCATATCAAACAGCTGGTCCATAGGGGTTCTGGGGTGTCAGACCTCCAAGTATCTTCCAGTGATAAACTATCCTAATGATAGGTCATGAATTTAAAACCCCTTTAACAGCATAACATCATACAGCGCAATCTGCAAAAGTAAAGGATGTATACTTCCTAAATACATAATATTATGCATGTGAATAGATTAAAAATGTATTTTAGTCCATATATCTAAACATACAGCCTATAAATGTAAAGTAACATATGAGTAATAACATTAACAAATCTTCATTTATCTAAATTATGACCTGTTTTGGATTTTAGTGTTCACATGCATTGTTCATAAAGAAGCAAGTCATAGATATAAATTCTACATTCTACATTCCTTCCAACTACTTTGGCAGAGAAAGACGAAAAACAGCCTCATCCAGTAATGTCGGGACACACCCATCACTTACAAACATAGTGTACTCAATGTTTTCCTGTTAGCGTATTTGTCCATGCTATCTATCTATCTATCTATCTATCTATCTATCTATCTATCTATCTATCTATCTATCTATCTATCTATCTATCTAGTATATTTATTGCAGTGTAAGGACTGTGTTTTGCAAGACAAGCAATAACAGTTTCTAAGCATGAAAAAAAAAGACATCCGTCCATCTAGTTCAGCCTTCTAGGTTGCAATGTTAATCCAGAATAAGGTAAAAACCCCATGAAGTAGAGCCCACTTTTTCCATTTTAGGGTGCATGCACACTACGTAACGCCGGGCGTGTATGAGAGCCGTACACGCCGGCGTTACAGCAGGGCTACTGAACACTTCCCATTCACTTCAATGGGAGCGCTCGTAAACGCCGCTGTTACGAGCGCTCCCATTGAAGTGAATGGGAAGTGTTCGGCAGTCTGCTGTAACGCCGGCGTGTACGGCTCTCATACACGCCCAGCGTTACGTAGTGTGCATGCACCCTTAAGTGAAAAATTCCTTCCTGTCTCCAAATCTGGCAATCATCCAAATTCCAGAATAACCATCCTAAAATAGTATCTAAGATACTCTGACTCCGGCGGATTATCCCCTTTGGATGCCATGACCCCATGGACCCCCATAATAAAGATTGCCTCTGCATAGTACCATAGGAACTAATGTGAGATGTTCTGCAATACTATCTACAAGTAAAAATAATTAATTAATAAACAAATAATAAAAAGTAAAAAAACAAAACATCTTTATATTTTAAAAAAATATACAAGGTACACAAAAATAAACAAACATTTTGGGTATCCCCATGTGATAAGTCCCCACTATCCAAAAATAGCATTATTTATCAAATACGGTGAACGCTGTAAAAATGTACCATAAATTAATATATTTTGGTCACTTTGCTTTCCCCAAAAAAATAAGAATAAAAAATGAGCAAAAAGTCATAAATACCAAACATTGGTACCAATAGAAAGTACAACTTGTCCTGCAAATAATTTCTGTCAATAGTACAGTAAGAAAAGTTACAGTCATCATAATACTGTGGCCTTAGAAAATCATTAATTTTTTTTTTAAAAAAAGGACGTTTTATTTGTAAAAATGTTAAAACGTAATAAAAACAAAGGTAAATATGGTATCGCTGTAATTGTAATGATCTGTCGGAGAAAGCTGCCATGTCCATTTTTAATGTAGAGTGAACAACTTAAAAATGAAATGCACAAAATGATGATAGAATTGTGTTTTAATTCACATGGACCCCCCCAAATTGTAAATAAAATGTTGGCAAATGAAAGTACAACTTGTCACACAAAAAATAAATCCTTACCTAGCTATGTTGACAGAAAAATAAAAAAGTTATGAATTTTGGAAGACGGGGAGGAAAAATATGAAAAAAGTCACCAAACATTAAAATATAAACTACTCTGCGCCTTAAGGCTAAGGCCCCACGGGATGCCCCGCGTCGTGGTTCTTCCTGCAGCGCTCAAACGGGGAGCTTTCACACAGGGAGTGGAAGGGCAGATTTTGGCCCTGAAAGTGACGTGGGGAGCCGCGTCATCTTAGGTCAAAATGCGCCTGCCACGACTGTCGCAGTTTCCGACAGTCACGGCTTCCCCCTCCAGAGTAGGTTCAAATGAATGGACACCAGAGGTTGCTGCTGCGAGGCGGATGCCGTGGCTGATTCAGCCGCGGAATCAGCCTGAAGAAAGGGCAGCCCGCTTCTTTTTTCCGCTAGCAGCAACATGCCACTAGTGGAAAGACGAACGCTAGCGTCTCCATAGACCACCATTGTGAGGTGACGGATTATGACGTGGATTCCGCACCATAATCCACCCCCTCTGTGCCCGTGTGAACTAGCCCTTAGAGTTCTCCTCCGCAGACTTTCTGTTACAATTATACCTATGGGGAAACCACTGGCATTTCCGTAGGTATAATTAACATACTGCGATCTCCTAAACTGCACCGTTTTTGGAAATTGCAGCGTGTCCGCATAGAGGTTTTTACTGCAAAGTGACTATGGGATTTGCTAGAATACCATCCACTTCGCCTGTACTGTAAAACGCCGTGATTTTTCCCATGGCGTTTCTGCTGCAGGCAAATCACAGCATTTCCGTGCTGTGGGGCCCCGGATTAAGGGGTTAAAAGGCATCTTACTAAACCTTGCCTCTATCAGGGTTTAAAAGGCTTCTGTATATTGCAACCTGGAGGCCATTTTTAGACATGTGGCTTCCCAAAACCATCTACTCCCTCAATGGCATTGAGGTTGATTTTATGGATATACCGTGTTTCCCTGAAAATAAGTCATCCCCCGAAAGTAAGACATAGCAGGAGTTTTGTTGAATTGCCTAATATAAGGCACTGCACGAAAGTAAGACTTAGTAGTTTTCATTTACAGGGGCCTAACTACCGGGGTACCAGCGGTAGCTGCTGCAACATGGCCTGGGACATTAGGGGTGAGGCGACAGCCGTTACTGCTGCGTTTTCTTTTTTGTCTTTTTCAATAGGCCTTTACCGGCTGGAGTCACTCTAGACAGCAACAGGCCTTATCTACTTACCGATCCTGGCAGTGGCCAGGATCAGTAAGTGATGCCGCGGGCCCCACAAAGACTACCGTGTTTCCCCGAAAATAAGACAGTGTCTTATATTAAATTGTCACTCTAAATATAGGACCTGTCTTATTTTCGGGGGGTGCCTTATTACAACCGGCAGTCATGCCGGCACTTCCTTAGTGGAGCGTCAGCATGACTGCCGGTTGTAGGTAGTGTAGTGTAGGGGAGGGGAGAAGTTATCATACTTACCTTTCCCTTCTTCCTAGCAGCGCTGGTGCTGCTGTTCGTCCTGGAAGTGGTGAGCGGGGCTTAGCTAGGCTTCGGGGGGCGGGGCTTAGCGAGGATTCGGGGGCGGGGCTTAGCGGAGCTTTGCAAGCTCCACTTCACTGACACAGCAGCTCCGTGTGCACAGGAAAGCCGGCTGCTGCCTCTTCTGTATGGCTCATCCTACAACAGCAGAGACAGCAGCCGGCTTTGCTGTGCACACGGAGCACAGAGCATGGCTGCTGTGTCAGTGAAGTGGAGCTTGCAAAGCTCCGCTAAGCCCCGCCCCCGAAGCCTCCGCTAAGCCCCGTCCCCCGAAACCCCGCACACCACTGCCCGGCATGCCTTATTTTCGGGGGATGCCTTATATTAGGCAATTCAACAGAAACCCCCGCATGCCTTACTTTCAGGGGGTGTCATACTTTTGGGGAAACACGGTATTATTATACTTGGGGGTCTTTTCAGACCATGAAATTTCAACCATGAAAAGATCACAGGATGAAAACACAGTCGGGATTAGGGTATTTATATGCAGCTGTATGATATCCTACTAATATTATAAATGCTCAAATTTGGATGTTTGTGTGTTTGTTAGTCAATCACGCAAAAACGGCTGAACGGATTTGGCACATGGATAGATTGTAACCTCGATTAAAACCTAGGCTACTTTTTATCCCGGTAAATAACATGGCTTCACAACTGTTATGAATTTATGTTCACATACTATATTACACTGGTCTTGAAGCAACTTATCTCAGGTCCCAGGTCTGTTATCTCACTGTGTAAACACTCAGCTAACCCACAGTGGATTGTGTACACACATTTGAATATTATCTGATCAGCTCCAGGCAACATGCTCACACAGTGACATAGGAAAACACCTTTAAGCCAAATTTGCTACTTTTAAACATGCCGGGAAAAAGAAAATCTAATTTGTTGCAAAATTCTAAAACAACCACAGCTATGAAGGTAGCCAGAAGTCACAGAGCTCTCCTCAAGTGGATCTGAGGGGGATCGTCAACGCCATCAACACGCTCATTATATGGCGTCCCAGCGAGCTGCTGAGATGCCGGAACAATCACAGGCACAGCGCGAGGAACGAGTTTAGTGGCAGACCAGCTTGAGAGCTGCTGAAACACTGGATCATCAATGCCAACAACACGCTCATTATATGGCGTCCCAGCGAGCTGCTGAGATGCCGAAACAATCATGGGCACAGCGTGAGGAATGAGTTCAGTGGCAGGCCAGCTTAACAGCTGCCGAAACTCCAGAGAAGGAGGATCATCGACGCCAACAACACGCTCATTATATGACTTCCCAGCAAGCTGCTGAGATGCCGGGACAATCACAGGCATGGCGTGAGGAACAAGTTCAGCAGCAGGACAGCTTAAGAGCTGCCAGAAACACTGGAGCAAGCAAACCATTGACGGCAGCAATTTCTTGAATATAGGCGGATCATCAACGCCAACAACACGCAGACGAAGTCGCGGGCAGAGACACACGGACAAACGACATACAAAATACACGAGTGCAGAACTTGACAATTCTTATAGGGCCATTACACAAACAAAAAATGAAATATACCTGTGCGAAGCTGGGTCCTCCTGCTAGTATGATATAGAAATCCTAATCCTGTGTTTTCAACCAGTGATATCTCTGGAAATAATATAGATATCACTGCAACCTTAGTGCAACATGAAAGAAGAAAATCTACTCTTTGATATTACACAAAAATATAATTTTACCCTTTTTAATATTACAATGTGAAGCATATGCAACTGTAAGTCCTGCATATTTTGAGGCTTTAAAGCATTACCAAACTTTCAGACAACTTTGGATTTCCGAGAGTATTTGTGTCATTAAAGGGGTTGTCCCATCACAAGGATCCTATCTATACTGTTTGTTAATGTGAATGTAAGACTTTTCCTAAATACATTGCTTCAGCAAAACTGCTTTGTTTGTTCACTATCTTACTTTATTCATTTTTTTGGGACACATCCCTTGACTTATCTGGTCATAAGTCAAGTGATGTATCAGCCTGCTCTCAGGGAGGAGGGAGGAGGGGCTATGTGCACGGGAGCGGGCCTGGAGGGGGGGGGGGTAGTTTACCCTTTGGGGGGAAGGGGCCGCCAATACAGACCTGGCATCCGCTGTAATAGAGAGGCGGATGCCGGGGACATCGCTATGCTTCTGCCCTGCATGAAGCCAGCAGCGGCAGGAGCGGAATAACAGCATCGCTTCTGCCGCTGCTGGCTTCATGCAGGGCAGGAGCATAGCGATGTTGCTGGCATCTGTGCTGGCGTCTGTGCATCTGTGCCGGCATCTACACTCCCCGGCATCCGCCTCTCTATTACAGCAGATGCCGGGTCACATATTCACATATGCATAAGCCAAGCGGCGAGATGCCGCTGGCCCTGCGTGCCCGCTTATAGACCAGTCTAGCCTTCACAATGCAAATACAGACCCGGCATCCGCTGTAATAGAGAGAGGCGGATGCCGCGTCTGTATTCGCATTGTGAAGGCTAGACTGGTTTATGAGCGTGCACGCAGAGCCAGCGGCATCTCGCCGCTTGGCTTTGCATATGTGACCCCGCCCACCAATGACGCAACAAAGCCGGGAGACAGAAGATTTTGCAACAACGAAGACTGGTGAGTATGCAACGTGGGAATACCCCTTTAATACATTTTTTTAATCAACTTTATTAACAAATTTTGGATCATTTCTGTGAAATCCTGCATCTCTTTATTCTTTCTCTTCTTACTGTATTGAGAGCGGTTTCTGCCTGTCACGAAATGTTATTGTGTACGGAATTTGAAATTCTAAAACTTGAAACTTGTTTATTTTTCCGCTGATTTCCTTTTACTCAAAAGCATAATTGACTTTGCTTCTCAATACAGTGTTACAAAAGGTATTGCTAGATGTTTATTTCTGTGAACCTATGTTTCACAATAGATTAAGGAGAAAGTGAATTACAGCCTGTTTTGCTGACATCTAGTGGAAAAGAGCAATATTTCATAAATTTGACGCTTTTAGATTTTAACATTTAGATGTACACCTTGCAGACAATTTTGCAGTAAAGGCCGCATCATAAAGGATTACTGTATACTATGCAAGTACATCATTGTGTGGTATCCAAAACTACAAACCTATACCTCAGTTTTACCATGTGTTTTCCACACTTATGCCACAGCTGGGTGCCATCTGCCATTACTGTTTCTGACTTCACAAATATAATTTTCCAGCCCTGTTCTCTCCATTGACCCTGTGCAAGCACAACACTAAAACAACATACAGTAACTTTATATCAAGCACTGCATGCTATATTAAAAAGGAATTCTCATAGAAGCACCATATAACAAAACAAACAGTACCCAAGGTCGGGTTCACACGGGGTATCTTGGACTGGAACCTGAGACGGAGGCCGGCTCAGGTTCTGGTCCAAAATAGGGGTAACTGTGACTGGATGCCGGTGCAGTGCACTCCGCTCCGGATTAGGCCCAAATGAATGGGCCTAGTCGAGAGGAGGGAGTGTCTTCAGGCAGATTCGTGAGGCGACTCCGCCTGAAGAATGAGCATGTCCGTTCTTTTTTCCGGGAGCCGGAACAAACGTCTCCCGGTAAAAAGAACTGACTGGCTCCTATTGATTTCAATACGGATACGGCCTCAAAATCCTGACCAAAATACCCAGGGTGAACTCAGCCTTAGAGTTAATAATATGGTCTATGTACATGGTTTTACCATGTGCTTGACCATCTAGCGGAGATTGTACCACCACCTATACTGAAAAAAAAGGATTCTGCTTCTAAACTGCAGCAGACTGCACTAGGTATCATAGTGAAGATGGAGTCTAGGAGGCTGAGCAGTAAGATATGTCTCCTATTGCACAGGTATGGGGAGTAAATGGCATAGTTCATGGCTGGTCTGTGCTATAAAATTGGACAATACTTTTAGACTTTTTTTGGAATTTTAATTATTGATATTATTGGATTTATGCCATTTTCAGTGAGTGCCATAAATGCCTGATTGTCACCCTATCTTCTCTGGGAATTAATAAAATACTCAAATAAGTTCGATTTTGTTTGTGCAGAGAATCATTAAATCAATTTAATTTGCTGAAGCCCCTCCCCCAGGCTGCATTCATACTACAGCAGTTCTGTGAGCCCAGTCCACATTTTTTCACTAATGTGTGTGTGTCTTTATTTGAAAAAAATGTGTTTGTCTACTTCCTCCCTACAAGCAATAGAATCTGGTGCTGACCTGAGCACTGTGTTCAGTTCTGCACATGGCGCCCCATATCACCGTGTACAGAACACCTGTAGGTTACACAAAAATGTTGTTCCTGCTTCGCTATATCACAGACAATCATTGTGTCATGGCTACAGTCAGTGCCATTTTAACAACAGGGCAAACGGTGCATCACCCCCTTATTGTAGTTGGGGTTCCCTCAGCTAACTTGGATAGAGTGGGAGCTGTCCTGCTGTTTTGGGCATTGGGTTTTGTAGTGATTTTAACTCCATCTGCATCCTTAGGATGATTATAAAGTTGAATACAATAGGGCTATCTACTCTGTGCACCACTGCTCAGGCTTCAGCTGATGTCTACGGCTGAGAGGATTGTTGAGTTCCGGGTCAGAGATATCATTACAACTCTGATAGAACAGGGTTAGGTGAGTATAACTCATATAATATATTCATTGAATGGTCCCTGGAGGGGCATTATGTGGGGGATACTACACTATATTAATGTTGGCCATTTAATTATGAGCGGGGGGCCCACTAATGTGATATGATGCATCCATATGTCTTTAGAACCATGTACCTGATGTCACTAAAGTACTGGTTAGGGGTGATATATGTGGATATCAGGAGAGATAGCTGTGTACCAAAAGGTAGCTGCCAAGTGCCAGCTGAATGTCCTCTAAAGTGTATAAGCAAAGGGAACTGTTCAATGCAATAACAAATGAAAGTAGTGGTTTATGGGTTAATCTCTATGCAAATTGACATGTTGGAATGTCCTTGATTTTATTTTGCAAATGGATAAACCTAAGACCATATAAACAGAAAGGAAGGAGAACCATTCAGCTTCTCAGAGAGAAGAATCTGCTGGAATTGGTTTTAGGCCCCATGTCACATTGGCAGAGCCCCTGAGGTACCAGCGCAGTGGAAAGCCCCAATAAATGACCTCATTTTGGTAATTAGACCCCTCAAGGAATTTATAGAGGGGTACAGTCAGCATTTGGAACTCACAGCTGATTCAACAATTTTACTACCAATGGGATGTGAAAATTACAAATTACTTTTTTTTCCAGTAAATTGTCACAGATCCAAATTTATAATTTTCACAAAAGGTTAAAGGAGAAAAAGCACCCCAAAGTTGGTTACACAATTTCTACTGAACATGGCAATACCCCATATGTGATCATAAACTGCTGTATGGGTACATGGCACAGCTTGGAATGGAAAGAGTGCTATTTGGCTTTTGGAGGGAAGATTTTGCTGGAATAGTTTTTGGGTGTTGTGTCTCATTTCCTGAGCCCCTAAAGTACCAGTACAATGGAAACCCCAAAACATGACTCCATTTTGTAAACTACACCCCTCAAAGAATATATCAAGGGATATACTGAGCATTTTGACTAACAGCTGTTTCCTAGATTTATTAAATTTGGGCAATGAAAATAAAACATTATGTTTTTTTGCAATAAAACGTTGCTCTAGTCACAAATTTTTCATTTTTACAAGGGGTTAAAGGAGAAAATGTATCCAACAATTTGTTACACAATTTCTTCTGACTACAGAAATACCCCATATGTGGAGGAAAACTACTGTATTGGCACACGGTAGGGCAAAAACAGGGCAGGGAACGCCATTAGGTTTTTGGAGGGGAAAATCATTTTCAGCTGCCATGACACATTTGCCCCTAAGGGGCTAATGAAGTGGAGAGTACTTTTGAAGTGACTACATTTTGGAAGCTACACCCCTCAAAGGGTATAGTGATCATTTTGACCCCAAAGATGCTTTCCAAAAAAGAAATGCGCAGCAGATGGTGCAAAATGAAAATTGACATTTTCCTAGATAGGCCATTTCCATGCCCAATAGGTCCTACCCATATCAAGGCACTGTGAAATGTCAGCTCTCCAGGTATTATGCTCTGGCTGCTGATTTTGGAACTGCTCTACATGTGGCCCTACAAATTGAGAAACACCATACACATTGGAGGCCTAATGTGGTTATTTATACTGCAATCCACTGCTGAGGTTCAGAGACAAAATAAAAAATGCACCCCCAATTCTAGAAACTACTCCCCTCCACGACTGTATGAAGGGGCATAGTGAGCATTTAACCCTCAAGTATTGCATTATTTTGATTTCCAGAAATAAATGCATAGTGAAAAGTTAAAATTTCACTTTTTCCAAAGATACATCATTTCAGTTTCCAATATGTTGTGCCCGATTGTGACAGCAGAGACACATACTACAAAATCTTATAGAGGGTTATCCTTAGTACAACAGACTTTGGAATATTAACCTCTGACACAAACTGGGCACAACATACAGTGCAATGAAATAACGTATTCCTGGATAAATTCTCATTTTCACTCTGCACAGCTGATGGTGAATTTATGTCTGTAAAATATGCAACACTTGGGGGGTAAAAATGCTCACTGTACCCCAGGATAAATTCCTTGAGGAGTGTAGTTTCCAATATGGGGTCACATGTTAGGGCATTACAAATTAACTGGCATTTCAGGAACTCTGCAAATGTGGCATGGCGTACAAAAAACAACATTATAAAACCCAAATAGTTCCGTATGCTTAAACAGCAGTTCGTACTCCCATATGTTAGTTAAGTAGTGTCTCCTGAGAACCACAATGTGAAATACGTGGGCATTAGCTTTCAGAGTGCAGATGTAGATGGTTTGGTTTTTGGACGCAGAGTCCCTGAGGTGGCAGTAAATTGGAATCAGCCAGAAAGTGAATCTATTTTGAAAACTGCACCCCTCAAAAAATTTATGAAATGGTGTAGTGAGCATTAGTATCCCAAGTGAATATGTAAACTGTGCAGTGTACACTAGGTACCCAAATCCCATGCTGTTTTCCTACTAGCACCTATTACATGGATGGGGGAGCATTCTGGGGGGTCAACAAAGTATTCTCCCTCATAAGCTCTAAATCAGAGGTGTTCCCTAATATACGCATTTAATTTTTTTTGCTGTGTCGTGTACAGCATAAATGTCAAGTTATTTTTATTTATTCTGCGGGTCCGTACGATTCTGCAGATACCTAAGTTATTTGGCAGCGGATTTTGACGTGGAATCCACCTCAAAATCCGCTGCCAAAAACAGCTCCCATTGACTTCAATGGGAGCCGTTTGCTTCTTTTTTTCCCCTAGCTAGTAGCGGAAAAAAGAAGTGACATGCCCTATCTTGCCATGGATTCTGCAGCTCGAGACACACTCCAGTGTAGGCTCATTCATTCGAGCCTACACAGGAGCAGGATGCCGCGACGGAATGCCGATGCTGCATCGGCATTTTGTTGTGGCGAGTGGCGCGGAAAGTTCACACGAAGGAAAAGACCTTTTCCTCCATGTCAACATACCCTAATGTTTTTTTTTTTATGTGTTGCTAACTGTGCAGAATAAATTTCCATATAGGTTTTTTTTTGTTGACAGAACTGATTGAGGGCTTATTTTTAGCAGGATGAGTTGTACTTTTTATTGGTACCATTTTGGCTTTCATCTAAACTTTTAGGCTGAGGCCCCAAGTTGCAGAAACGCAGCTTTTTTTGTTGCGGTTTTTGAGCCAAAGCCAAGAATGGCTATAGAGGGAATGGGAAATATGCAGGAAGTTCTTATAATTCTACTTTCTACTCAATCCACTCCTGACTTTGGCTCAAAAAAATGCAGCAAAATCTGCAACAAAAAAAGCTGCATTTCTGCAACATGGGGCCTCAAGCCTTAAAGGGGCTCTATCATTGGGAAAAGTCATTTTTAACTAATCACATCCTTGCACAGCCTTTAGAAAGTCTATTCCACACTTATCTTTAGTATGTAAATTTCCTCAGTGGTTTCTGAATAAGTCCCTTTTTATTCATATGCTTGATGCATTGTGCATTCCTCTTTGCTATTGTTTCCTATGAGTGTATACATCACAGGCTGCTGCCTCAGCTTCCTATTTGCACACATACATAGGAGATAATAGCAGAGACGAGTGCTGCTGGGAACTTCCTGTGCTGGCTGGAAGCTCATTAGCATATGAATAAAAACAGACTTATTCAGAAACCACTGAGGCAGGTGTGGAATAGCATTTCTAAAGGCTATGCAAGGATGTGATTAGTTAAAAATGACTTTTCCCAGTTATAGAGCACCTTTAATAATTTTTTATTAAACATTTTGTGAGGCAAGATGGCAACTAATTCACAGCTCTATACAATATAAAGTCCCCAAGCTCAAACTATATTCACAAAAGGATTTAATTGGAGACACTGATAACAAAAGACAAAAAGGAAAGACTTCTTAAACACTCCAAGAGCTAGAATCAATAAAGCTTCCACAGGTGTCACTCTCCCTTTTGCCCTGAGGATACTGGCCGGCATCAGAGCAGTCAGACAACCGATACCACAATTATTGTTGAACATAGCAGTTTTGACTGCTTTATTTGCCATCTAATTGAGCCCCTAAAGAATCAACTTTGAGGAAACGCGTAGGAATATTTGCATTATATGTAGATTTATGCTTAGAACAGCGTTGGTTTGGCTTCCATTTGAGCTTGAATGCGGGTGATCCGCATGCCCGGGCCACAAGAAAATGGCCGCTTACATTGTAAGCTGTGTAAGCGGCTATTTTCTAGTGGCCTGGGCATGCGCAGTCGGCTCCGCCTCGAGGCCTACAAAATTGAAAACCCAAGATGGAAGAAGACGCGCAGAGAGGCGGGTTCCTGAAGAAGATGGAGGCGTTGCCGTAGAGTTCTCTCGCAGCATTAGGGACACCCCCAGTGCTGTTTGACCTCTGAGGCCCGCCCCCAGTGCTGCAAGAGAACTCATTTGCGTACTGAAGAAAATCCGGTTTTCTCCCAAATGGTGGGGCGGAGAAGACATCTAAAGGTAGGAGACGAATAGCCTTTCTTAAGGCTATTACAAAGTGTTATAGAGAAAAAAAGGGTAATCAATGATACGATCCCTTTAAAAAGCGATTACTCCCAGTCCTCAAAGGCTATAAGCCAGATCCACCGCATTTTTTAAGTGGATCTAGAGACGGAAACCCTGAACGTAGAGCAGGCGCAAGTGTGAACCTAGCCTTAAAAGAACCTATAGTTTATATGTTATACACTGGTACACATATAAAATGACACATGATTAGAGATGAGCGAGTACTGTTTGGATCAGCCGATCCGAACAGCACGCTCCATAGAAATGAATGGATGCACCTGGTACGTCCGCTTTGACGGCGGCCGGCCGCTTAACCCCCCGCGTGCCGGCTACGTCCATTCATTTCTATGCGAGCGTGCTGTTCAGATCGGCTGATCCTAACAGTACTCGCTCATCTCTACACATGATATAAAGTGCCACATGTAGTCAGACTAGTATTAATAAAAGTTAAGTGAAACTAGATATTTTTAAAGGAGTCTACAAGTCTATAAGCAATTATGACACCTCAAAACTGCTGAAACAGCTAGATAAGGGAAGCATAAAGCAGTTAAAACATAAGCAGCTAAATGGTCATACTATAATTGGACAAATGATAAAAACAAATTTAGTTAGGCAAAATATGGATTGTGATGTGATCACAATTTTTCCATGGGCAATCCATGACTGTGACATAGACTATCTGTATTGGATTCCCATCTGATCTTGGCACAATTCTTTCCCTTTAGGCCAGGGGTCTCAAACTTAGCTGGTCAAATTGGCTGCACATTTGAAATTTGAACTTGAAGTGCCACATCCCTTCTAAATTCTATACAATACAAATTTATTGTTATATAACTCCAGTAGTGGCCCCACACAGATTAACCTCTTTAAGACCGAGCCTAAAAGTACCTAGATGATCAGGCCTCATTTTTCAAATCTGACATTTGTCACTTTATGTGGTAATAACTTTGAGATGCATTAACTTATCATGATGATTCTGAGACTGTTTTCTCGTGACAGATTGTACTTCGTGTCAGTAGTACAACTTGCTCAATATGTTTTGTCTTTTATTATGAAAAAATAGGAAATTTATTGAAAATTTTGAAAAAAATGCAGTTTTCAAATTTTGAAATTGCAGGCCTTTCATGTAGAATGTCATACTACCCAAACTACTTCATAAATTTAATTTACCATATCTCTGCTTTATATTGGCATCAAATTTTAATTGCCCTTTCAATTTTTATAGATGTTATAAGGCTTAAAAGTCAAGCAGTAGTTTTCCAAATTTTTAAGAATATTTCCAACACATATTTTTCAAGGGACCAGTTCAGTTCTCAAGGGGTCCTGAAAGGCCTCTCTAATAGAAACCCCCTATAAATCACCCCATTCTAAAAACTTCACTCCTGGAAGAATTCATAACTGCATTTAGGAAGTTTCTTAACCCTTTCAGCATTTCACGGCAATTAAAACAAAATAGAGGTCAAATTTACAATTTTAATTTTTTTTTCACCAATATATTCATTTAGCCCTAGAATTTACACATTCAGGGCCCATTCACATGGAGTAACGTGCCGCGTGACATGGCACGTATACGCCGTGTGAGATTTTGCGGGCCATATACGCTCCCACTGATTTCAATGGGCGCGTGGATTGTAAACACCGCGTTATTTTGCGGCTGTGATTTTGCGACCGCAGAATGTGTGAATGGACCCTCACAACGTGTTAAAGGAGAAAACGCATTCTAAATTCTATTAAGCAATTTCCCCCAATCATGAAATTATCCCATGTGAGAATGTTAAATGATGTATGTGTACACTGTAGGTTTCAGAACAGAAGGAGCGATATTGGGATTTTGGAGGGCAGATTTTGCTGGAATCTGTTTCAGGCACCATGTCGCATTTACAGAGCAGCTGAAGTGCCAGAACAGTGGAAACCCCCCAAAATGAGACCATTTTGAAAACTAGACCCCTCAAGGAATGTATCCAGGGGTATAGTGAGCACTTTGACCCTACGGGTGTGTCACAGATTTTTTTTACCATTGGGAGACATGAAAATTTTAAATTATTTTTCTTCTAATATAATGTCACTTTAGCTCCCAATTTTTCATTTTCAAAAAGGCGTTAAAGAGGACCTTTCATCAGATTGGGCACAGGCAGTTCCATATACTGCTGGAAAGCTGACTGAATTCAGCGCACTATTGGCTTTCCCGATCTGTGCCCCGGGTAAAGCGCTATTGGTCCCGATACCGTAGGGCTTTACAGTCAGAAGGGCGTTTCTGACAATTAGCCAGGGACACCCTTCTGCCCAGCAGCGCCTATCGCGCTGTGCTGTGGAGCGGGGAGGAACGCCCCCTCCCTCTGCTCACACAGCTCGTCCATAGACGAGCATTATCAGGGAGGGAGGGGGGAGTTCCTCCCGGCTCTCACAGCACAGCACAGGCAGAAGGGTGTCCCTGGCTAACTGTCAGAAACGCCCTTCTGACTGTAAAGCGCTACAGTACCGGGACCGATAGCGCTTTACACCGGGGCACAGATCAGGAAAGCCAATAGTGCGCTGAATTCAGCGCACTGTCAGCTTTCCAGCTGTATATAAAACTGCCTGTGCCCAATCTGATGAAAGGTCCTCTTTAAAGGAGAAATTGCAACCCACATATTACTACACAATTTCTACTGAATGCAACAATACCCCATATGTTCTGGTATACTGATACGGACTCATGGCAGCGCTCAGAACGGAAAGAGCGCTAATTGGGTTTTGGAGGCCAGATTTTGCAAACAGTAGAAACCTCCAAATTGTGACCCCATTTTAGAAACTAGACCCCTTGAGGTATTCATTGAGGGGTATAGTGAGTATTTTGACCGCATAGGTTTTGAAAAAAATAGTGTCAAACAAAAAATTTTCATATTTTTTACACAAAAGTGTCATTTTAAAAGCAGTTTTTTCCCCATAACGCATGAAAATTAAGAAAAATACCCCAAAATAGATGACCCCATTTCTCCTGTGTTCAAAAATGTAATATGGACGCACGGTAGGTCCCAAAAAGATGGGAGCCCCAACTGGATTTCAAAATGTTTCAGGCCCATTGCACATTCAAACAAGATTTGAGTTACCAAAACATTTGAAACCCCCCATAAATGACACAATTTTATAAACTAGACCCTTAAGGTATTCATTGAGGGGTATAGTGAGCATTTTAACCCTATAGCCATTCCACAGATTTTACTAACCTTGGGATGTGTAGGTTAAAAATTACTAAAATGTCCCTTTATCTCCAAAATTTTCATTTTCACAAGGGGTTAAAGGAGAGAAAGCCCCCCACAGTTTGTTAAACAATTTCTCCTGAACATGGAAATACCCCATATGTGGCCATATTCTACTGTATGGGTACATGGTGGGGCTCAGAATGGAAAGAGCGCTATTTGGATTTTGGAGGGCAGATGTTGCTGGCTGAGCCCGCACGGCTTCCGCCTGAAGAAAGGGCAGCCCGGTGGTCTACATAGACCACCATTGTAAAGGGGCGGATTTTGAAGCAAAATCCGCTGTCAAAATCCGCCCCTTTGCCTACGTGTGAACTAGCCCTAAAAATGCGGGCCAGTAACCGGAACTTTGAAATAACACTCAGCAGACAGAATTATCTGCTGAGAAACATTCTTTCTGGAGTTTTCTCATCTCACCCACCTTAGTAGTCTGGGTGAGATGTACACCCCCTCCATTACCTGGCTGGCCATTGGCTTACAAAGTGTATTGCCGTCTATGGGAGATTCTATACATTACTATTGCGGAGGGTCATAGACCAGCCGCAATAGCAATATAGCGATGACAGGCCTGGAAGCCTTCATTAGTGTGGCGCCATTACACTTACAGACCCGGCATCCGGACCTGGCATACAGACACTGGGTTGGGTGTCGGGGCCCACAGCATCACCACGCCAATGCGGGTTTGAGCTTACGTGGCTACGTCACCCGGCGTGTGATGGAGCGGTGGGGGGGCGGGGTCTGCGTTCCTGGCCTGCTAGCAGAAAATTACCGTAAGGACTCTAGTATAAGTTGAGGAGCACTTTTCAGCACAAAAACTGTGCTGAAAAACTCGGCTTATACTCGAGTATATACAGTATTCAAGTATGTATTATACCGAGCAATGCTAAAGATTGGTGTGGTGGTGGTGCGAGGCTTTATCATGGGGCAAATAAATTGATGATTTAAATGATTGTTCATTTAGTAAGTATCACATGAAGCTTTACATTTTATGAATGGTTTGAGGCGTTATGCCTTATGCACACAGCCTAATGACAGTGGAAAACGTCCAAGTATCTCTGTGCAAGATCACAGAAGGGACTTGTTCACACTGCAGTAAATAATAGCCATGCTATTTTTGAAACAGCTGACACCCGGCTATTATAGAATTCACCTTTATTGGGTCTAATGACATAGCCATATCTATGTTACCTATTTGATGGACAAAGGTAGTGCATGTCAGTTTTTCTGATGGCTGTGAAACCCCCCAAAAAAACAATGTGTATATAAATAAAATGAAGTCAATGTGTTGTCAAAACAGCCGTTACACGTTTTTCATGGTTGTGTTAAAGATGTGTCCAGGAAGCAGGAAGGTTCTCTTAGAAGTGGGTCTTTTACTTTAGGAGGGTTGTCTAGTGGGATGAAATGGTTTGTAAGGAAATGCCGCGATTTGCCTGTGGTTTCACCACAAGTTTTCCTATGTGAAATTTCTACTTCTTTTATACCTATATGGAAAATGCCAGCATTTCCATAGGTATAATTGACATGCTGCCATTTGCATGTAGGGAAGAACGGGTTTTTGAATGCCATGGCGTTTTTGCAGAGTACTGGAGGTGCCTGTTAACATTTTGTTGGGGCCATTTTAGGGACTCAAACAGCAGTGTATGCACACCTGTATGACACTGTTGTGCCCAGGATAACGTCTTTAACAATACCATATGTAGGCATAAACTGCTGTTTGGGTACACAGCCAGGCACAGAAGGGACGGAGTGCTTTTGACAGTTTGGTTTTTGAACGTCATGCCATTTTTACAGAGCCACTGAATTACCAGTAAAGTGGAATCAACAGACATGTGACCCCATTTTATAAACTACAATCCTCAAGGAATTTATCAAGCTGCATAGCAAGCATTTTTAACCCTTGAGTGTTGCATTCATTTAATTTCCAAAAATGAATATTGAAAATTGCAATTTTTTTCAAAGATATGCAATTTCAGTACCCATTATGTTACACCCAGATTGTGTCAGCAGAGACACACACTCCAAAAACTGTTAAGCAGTTATCCCAGGCACAACTGTCTTTAACATGCTCATCTTTGATACAAGCTGGTCACAACATATTGTGCACTGAAGTAATGTTTTTTCACATTCATTTCAGGAAAATTAATGCAACACCTAGGGAGTAAAAATGCACAATATTCACCTAGATAAATTCTTTCGGGGGTGTAGTTTCCAGAATGGAGTCATGTGTCAGGGGATTTCACTTTACTGGTCATTTAGGGGCTCTGCAAAAGTGGCATGGAATCCAAAAACCAAACTGTGCTCCAAAAACCAAATAACGCTCCTTTTCTTCTGTGTCTGGCTGTGCTCCCACAGCAATTTATATCCCCATATAACATAAAGGATGAGGACTTATTTATTGCAGAACAAGCTGTGCTTTTTATTGGTGCCAGTTTGGGCTTTATATGACTTTTTGATCACTTTTTATTCCATATTTTGCGAAGTGAGATGGCAAAAAAAAGTCAAATCTTGTGGTTTTCTTCCACTTTTTTTCACAGCATTCACCACATGCAGATTAGCTAATAGTTTGGTTTTATGTACAGTTTGTTACGGATGTGGCAATACTAAATGTGTGGTGTTTTATAATATGTTTTGTGTTTTTATATTTTTTAATACTTTATATAGGAATAGGGGCATTTTATAGTGGTTAATTATTTTTTTATTTCTTTTAATTAATACTTTATTTCTTTGTTATTTTTTTCCACATATATGTTTTGTTCCAAGAGGTTACATGAACTAGCAAACTTGGACGACTGGACCATGCTGGGAGGCACCAGAGCACTGCGAATAGTGGAGTGTTTTTTTCTTTTCACCGCCACCAGCCAATTAAAAAAGTAATTAGTATGTCCATTTTTGCATGGACAACCCCTTTAAACTATTTGGTCGCTGCTAGACTACATAGTTCTATCCTACGGTTTCACCCCTCTGCTCCCGAGGCTGTAATGCTTTATGCAATACACTCCATATTTGGAACACCGATTATTAGGACAGTCGATTCCATTGACTGCATCAATTTTTCTACTTAGTCTAAGACCTACTGTTCTCAGATACGCACAGTATAAGTTACTTCATTATATATTGATGGAAGCTTGAATCCATATTGCTTTCAACTGAAAGTGCCTAACTGTCACATTGACATGTCATTAGATCAGCTGAAAGGATCATGCCTCATGAAAAAAATCAACGCTACCATATCTGATACCTATCCACACTTTGACAGGGTTTGGTCACTTTGGGTTAATAGGTCCAACTTCCCAGGTTTGTCATATTGTCTTCCACTCTGATTGATCATTAGGGTTAAATGTTAGTTATGTTTATGACTTTTCCCTTTGGCAGGCCTAACTTTCCTTTTTTCCTTTTGACATATGCACCAGAGTGATACCCAGTCCTCTTTCCTCCCTATAGTGTTTGTTATTAGGCCTTTTTTTTTTTCTTTAATATTTTATAGAACTCATCATTCACTACATAATATCGTTTTATCATATGATGCATACTTTAGTTTCTGGACTGTTTTATTGTCCTTATTAATGTCCTTTTATTTACATCTTGTATTTTCAATACTGCTCATTAAATACCCTTGAACTTAATAAAAATCAAAATGGGGTGGAATTTTGACTCCCCGCCTTCCAAATCCCATAACTTTTTTTTTTTCCGTTCTGAGAGCCATATGAGGGCTTAAAGAGGACCTTTCATGAGTTGGGGCACATGCGGTTTTATATACCGCTGGAAAGCCGATAGTGCGCTGAATTCAGCACACTGTCAGCTTTCATGTTCTGTGCCCCAGGTGAAGAGCTATTGGTGCCGGTACTGTAGCTCTTCACCGTCAGAAGGGCATTCCTCCCTGGTCTCAGAGTACAGTTCTATAGGCGCTGCTGTGAAGAAGGGCATTCCTGAATGACACTGGGTTCACACCAGCGCATGATTTCCGTTTTCAAGTTTCTGTCTTCTGCAGACAGAAGATGGAAACCTGTCAAAACGTGTCCGGCCATGAGCGCTGGTGAGCATTTTGTGCTCTCCGCGGCAAAAACGTTTTTTTTTTTTTAACCGGACACAAAGTCCTGCATGTCCGACTTTGTGTCCGGTTAAAAAAAGAATGGTTTCGCCGCGGAGAGCACAAAACGCTCACCGGTGCTCACTGCCGAATGAATGGGTTTGAAAAATGACTGCAGGTTTCCGTCTCCTGTCCAGTTTCGGGAAGGAAACGGAAACCTGCACAACGGAAACCCGAGGCGCAGATGTGAATGAGCTCTTACTGTCAGGAACGCCCTTCTGACGGTGAAGAGCTACGGTACCGGCACCGATAGATCTTCACCTGGGGCACAGAGCGTGAAAGCTGACAGTGCAGTGAATTCAGCCCACTGTCGTCTTTCCAGCAGTATATAAAACCCCAGGTGGTGAAAGGTCCTCTTAAATGTTTGCAGGCAAATTGCTCTTCATAATGGTGCTATTTATTATTCTGGACAATGTACTGGGAAGCTGGAAAAAAAATTCAGAATGAGGTAGAATTAGACAGAGGTGCATGACATGTCACCTATAGTCTATGAGTCCAGGTATACCAAATCTACATAGTTGTTTTTATGTTTGAATTCCCTAAAAAAATACATCCAAAACTTTCCCCAAAAAATATTCTTTGATATTGCCGTATACAGGGATACATAAGGTGTCTTTTTTTGTAGGGCTAGATGTACTTTTTAGTTATACCATTTTGGGGAATGTCTGATGTTTTGATCGCACTTTATTAAAATTTTTATGGGAGGTGAAACGGTCAAAAATGTGGTTTGGCTCGTTTACGACGTTTGCCTTATGGAAAAATATGGGCGTTTCCAGACATGGGAATGTATAATATGTTTATGTTAGTTTTTATTTATTTTTATGTCAAATATAGGGAAAGGGAATTTTTTATTTATTTTTTTAACTATTTTATTTGCTGCCCTGGAGGGCTTTAACCAACAATCTTTTGCTTGCATGTCCCATAGACTTCAATACAACTGTGCTGTACTGCCATATGGGAGCCAACCTGCACCGAAAGGCACCCACCGGCCCCAGGGTTTGTTTGTTTTTTACTTTGGGGTGCTTCGGATTGCCACTGTACAATACAGGAAAGACCCAGTAGCTACACTGACCACTTTGCAGAAGAGTGGCCACCATCTTTAACCCCTTCCTGCCGACGGCATTTTTTGATTTTCGTTTTTGACTACCCACCTTCCAAACCCCATAACTTTTTTATTTCTCTGCTCTAAGAGCCATATGAGGTATTAATGTTTGCGGGACAAAATTTTCAACCATGGACAACACAGCACCTACAAATAAGCAGGGTGGGGTGCTGTCCTTAAATAACATGGACCTCACACGTCCTTATGGACCACACAATATGTATATATACCTTAATGTGAGGGGAAAAAAGTAAATCTGTAATTGCATACTAAAAAAAGGTTTATAGGAGCTATTGAGAAAGTGCATATATGTAAATGTTTGCTTGTCAATTTGTTTAAATGAGCAGTTTTAGGCAGGGCTGTGGAGTCGGAGTCGTGGAGTCGGAGTTAGTTTTGGTTGGAGTCGGAGTCAGAGTCGGTAGAAATGTACCGACTCCGACTCCAGCTTTAAAATAAAGTATTAATATTTCATAATTGAATTTTCATATGAATTTTATAAATGTTAAATATAAAATGTCAAATATATATGTTCTATCAAACTATGAACAACAGTGATAAGCAGTTCTGCTGGAGATAGAGACATTTCTTACTTCTTGTGTGTCACTGTTCTACACTGCCCTTATGTATTCTTATACTTGGTTAACCTTGCTGCCCCAATGGTGAGAAACTGAATAAGCACGATGTTAATAGTTTACAACAGTAAATTTATTGTTACAAATTGGCCATTTATGAAGGAGTCGGAGTCGGAGCCGGAACCTGATAAAATTCAGGAGTCGGAGTCGCAACTGTGGCTTACCGACTCCACAGCCCTGGTTTTAGGATATGAACCTATAACTGCATCTATAAAGAACTATTGTGGATCCACATAAATAAATGATGGGGCTGACTAATACTGTCTAATAGTTAGACGGTGTAAACCTATATTGGACAACCTTAAAATGCACCAGAATTTATCACAGTAGCTTATGCATGATGATAGTGCATCTTTAGGCTAAGGCCTCACAGGACTATCCGCAGTGCTAAAATGTATCGTGGTTCTTCCTGTAGCGAGTTAAACAGAAAGTTCGAAGAGTTTTCCTCCGCAGACTTTCTGTTAAAATTATATCTATGGGAAAGCCGCTGGCGTTTCCGTAGATATAATTGACATGCTGCGTTTTCCAAAACCGCACCAGTTTTGGAAATCACAGCGTTCACGCTGCGGATTTTACCACAAATTAGGCATGGGATTCGCATGAATCCCATCCACTTTTCTGTTACTGTATAATGTCGCGTTTCCACCACAGGCAAATTGTGGCGTTTATGGCCCATGGGGCCCCAGCCTTGGAGTGTCTAGTCTAAGTTTGGAATACCTATCACTTGACTCAGTTTTTGACAAAAAAAACAAAAACCTGCACCAATATTTTGGTGCACTTTTGCACCTTCAGCCCCACCCTTTGTTCGACAAAGCACAGAAAGAATAAACCAATTAATAAATGTGGTGTAAGATATGTACACTGGAGATTGTTTTGCTCCAGGATTTAGCACATTTTCAGTAGTAAAGCTACCCTAATGACTACCATTTCCACTTCAAAATCAAAACCATAGGACAATTTCTTAAATGATAAAATAGCTAGGGCATGCTGCAGTTTTAAATGCTGAATGTCCTGAATACTATTGTGTTGTTGCAATGTATACAAAGGATTTGTAATAAATAATGTAATAAAAAAATGTAATCACAATTTTCTAAATAAATTCAATTACCGTATATACTCGAGTATAAGCCGACTGGAGTATAAGCCGACCCCCCTAATTTTACCACAAAAACTGGGAAAACTTATTGACTCGAGTATAAGCCTAGGGGGGAAATGCGGCAGCTACTGGAAAACTTCAAAAATTAAAATGGTTTTTGGGTGCAGTAGTTGCTGAATGCTGGGAGAGGGGAGGGGGTGTTTTGGTTGTCTGTCTGCCCCTTCCCTGAGCTTGAGGACTGGGTTAATATAAAATATTTTTTTTTGCTTGACTCGAGTATAAGCCGATGGGGGCTTTTTCAGCAAAAAAACTGTTCTTAAAAATTCGGCTTATACTCGAGTATATACGGTAATTTCCTTTAAATAAATGCCCTTTATGGTTGACAGTTTTGGTGGAACCAATACATTTTTCTGCATTCCTAAAGGCCAGCAGTACCAATATATATTTCTTTCCCAGTGTGTCCAACTACTTTACATAAGTCAATCTTAATGTGGAAGAAAACAAAAATGCTAATTGTAAATGTTTCATGTTGATGAGCATATGTTATCATTACCTGGTGAATCGGACCTTGCAGATAATGCACTCATATGGTTTCTCTCCAGTGTGAGTGCGTATGTGCCGAGGCAGCTTCCCTGCTCCCTGAATAACTTTCTCACAGATGGGACATTTTTGAAAGGCTTTAGCCCGCATTTTCTTCTCTACTTTTTGACTCCAACCTGGGTAGCCACCTGTCCCTTCGTCACCATCCTCTTCCTCCTCTTCCTCATGAGGACCACTACGGAAGTATTTCAAGTAATAGTCCATGATTCCCTCTTCACTCTCATCTTCTGGGCCCACACCCTCTCTCTGCGATGTACTCATCATGTGCTGTAACAGGGCACTTGCTGTTAGGCTGTCCATTTCATCTAAACACGGCCCCCCAGCCAGACCTCCAAGAAGTGGTGAGCCTTCAGAATCTTGTGGTTCAGGCCCATCATGATTTTTATCCTCAGACATTAGCCTGTAATGTCCATTCTGTGACGGGACATACATTTGGTCCTCATGCTTCCCTTGCCATTCATCCAAAAGCTGCCCTTCTGACCCATTCTCCTGTAATGAATGGTGATATTCCTCTTCCAATTTAGATGATGGGTCTGTTTCCTGTCCCAAAGGACAAGTACTGTCCCAAGGATTTCCGTCCTGTCCCTTGCTCTGAAAGTACTCCAGATATTCTTGTGCTCGTGCCAAATTCTGTGGGTCAACTAAATGTTCAGATTCTTTCTGACCTAAAAACGGGCCATCTAAGAGGTCAGCACACACATTCTGAAC